>NC_141696.1:1044365256-1044950001 GCF_964263255.1 Lissotriton vulgaris
ATGTTGAGGTTGTGATGTCAGGCGATGCGTGCGAGAGGCACCATGTAGACGTTGAACAGCGTCGGGCTGAGGGAGGATCCATGCGGGGACGCCGCAGATGGTCTCGGAGGCTTCGGATAGAAATGGGGGAGGCAGAATTTTTAGGTTCTGCCAGAGAGGAAGGAGGAGGTCCAGTCCAGGGCCTTGTCTTGGATCCCTGCGTCGTGGAGTCGTGTGCGTAGTGTGCAGTGGCAGACGGTGTCGAAGGCGGTGGAGAGGTCCCGGAGGATGAGGGCCACTGTCTCACAATTGTCCAGTAGTATCCTGATGGCGTCAGTGGCGGCGATGAGGGCAGTCTCGGTGCTGTGGTTGCTGCGAAACCTGATTAGGAGGGGTCCAGGATGCTGTTGTCTTCGAGGTAGCGGGTGACATGGATGTTGACTAACTTCTCGATGAACTTAGCTGGGAACGGAAGCAGGGAGATGGTCTAGAGGTTTTTCCGTTTGCTTAGGTCTGCCTTGGGTTTCTTCAGTAGGGCGTTGATCTCGGCTTGTTTCCAGCTTTCAGGGAAGGTCGGGGTCTCGAATGAGAGGTTGATGATGTTGCATAGTTGGGGTGCGATGGAGCTGCCGACTTTGTTGAAGATGTGGTGTGGAAAAGGGTTAGACGGTGAGCCGGAGTGGATTGTGGCCATGGTCTTGATTGTTTCTTCGATGCTCATGTTGGCCCAAGTTGTCAGGGGGTTGTCGTTGGTTGGGGTGGGGGGGTGAGGTGGTTCTGGCGTGTTGGGGCCTGTAAGGGACATCTGGGAGTTGACGCTATCATGGATGTTGGCGATCTTGCGGTGGAAGAAGGAGGCGAGGGAGTCGCACAGGCCTTGTGACGGTGGGATGTCGTTGGCGTTGGAGCTGGGGTTGGAGAGTTCCTTCACAACATTGAAGAGCTCCTTGCTGTTGTGTGCGTTGTTGTTGAGGCGGTTTTTGAATGAGGTCCTCCTGGGGTCCTGATGAGGTAGTGGTGGTTGCGGATGGCGTCTTTGTGGGCTGCGCGGCTGCCCGGCGACATCTCGCTGTCCCATATGTTCTCAAACGTCCGACAGATGCACTTTGATGCTAGGAGTTCTGGGGTAAACCAGTTGGCTGTCTTGCTGGTGTCTTTGAGGGTTGTTTTTTTCAGCAGGGCTAAGGTGTTGGTGCAGCCATCCATCCATTGTCTAAGGGTGCGCGCACCCTCGTCGGGGTTGGAGGGGTTGGTCGGTGGGTTGAGTGCGAGGTTGGTCTGTAGTTGTACTTTGGGGATTTTGCCCCAGCAGCGACGGGGGACCTGTAGGGTGCAGTGATGTGCGACAGGTTTCAAAAAGGTGAAGTGGATGCAGTGGTGGTCAGTCTAGGTGGGTTCGGAGATGTGCCTGAAGGAGACGTGTGGGCTTGAGGAGATGGCGTAGATTGGCGATGTGACGAGCTGTTTCAGTCCGAGGTTGGCGAGGTTGTCTATCAGGGTGGCGGAGTTGCTGTCGTTGTTGTTCTCCAGGGGGAAGTTTGGGTCTCCGAGGAGGATGTAGTCGGTGGAGGTCAGTGCGTGCGTACTGATGAAGTCAGTTATGGTGTCACAGAATTGCGGACGGGGTCCGGGTGGTCTGTAGACAGGGGTGTCTCTTAGGGTGGTCTTGAGGTCCATGTGGATCTCGAAGTGCATGTGTTCGGCGGTGCTGAGAGTGTCGTTGGTGTTTGTTGAGACCCTGATGATTTTCCTGTGGACGATGGCGATTCCTCCTACGACTCATTTGGTGCGGTCTCTGCATGCAATCTAATATCCATCGGGGATGGCTATGGCGATGCCTGGGGAGGAGGCTTAGTTCATCCATGTCTCGGTCAGGAAGGCGACATCTGAGATGCGGTGTCGAGCAGGTCCCAGATCAGGACGGCATGTTTGCGTGCAGAGCGGGTGTTGATTTGTATTTGTATTTTGAATTTGTAAAGCGCAACTATCGCTCCGGAAGGAGCATCCTGGCGCTGGATTGATAGTATGCAATCAGTTACATAAGCAGAGTTAGATCGCGGCCATGACATATTCGTCTGGTAGATTGAAAATCCAGGTTTTTAGTTGCTTCCTAAATTGGGTTTCTTGAGGCTGGGACCTGAGATTTTTGGGCATGAAGTTCCAGGCTCTAGAGGACAGATATGTCAGGGTTTTACCACCTTTGGTTTTGAGGTTGAATTTAGCTAGTTTTATCAGATTGTCATTAGAGGATCGTAGAGTTCTGGAAGGGTTGTAGTGGGGGTAGCGCCTGGTAAGATACTTAGATCCTGTGCAATTGAATGCCCGAAATGCGATGATTAGAATCTTAAAAAATATCCTTTTATGCAGAGGTAGCCAATGAAGAGTTTTCAAGGCAGCAGATACTGAGGATTTCCTGGGTAGTTTTAGTACTAATCTGGCTGCTGAGTGTTGTACACTCCTGCCATCAGACCATTGCAATAGTCTAGGCGGGCGAGGATTAGAGCCACTGCTAACGCCTTTCTTGAGTCAGTGGGCAAGAAGTTGATCAGGATGCATCGGAGCTGGTTGTGTTTTGTCGTGGCGGATGTCTATGCGTCTTTGATGCAGGAGAAGCACCAGTTCTGGTAGGCGAAGGGACCGTGGGTGCGCTTCGGAGTGGCTCTGGAACAGGCGGTGATTCATCCTGGGTTGAGAGCAATGACAGTGCTGGTGTCGTATCGGAGGCAGTCTTCATTGCTGGTGCCGGGGCCAGGGGTTCTGGCGCTGGGCGCGATCCAGGCATGGACGGGCACAGACAGGTTTGCCTTAGTGGCACGCCCGCTGCACGCGCCAGCTGCACGCACCCGCTGCGCGGCTGCGCATCTGCCGCCATTTTAAGGGGAGGTGGGAGGGAGGAGCAGCTGGGAGGCGGGAGGCAGGGGTCAGCGAATGGGCGCGGGGGGTGGGGCCGAAGGGGCTTCAGTGGCGGGAACAGCGAGCAATGGGCACGGGGGCGAGGAAATAGCTGTAAGGTCAAACAGGAACAGAGGGTGTAATGGGCAGCAAGGAACAAGATAAAATGGGCACAAGGACACTCAGCCGCTGGTGGAGCTGCAGCGGGGGGAGCGACCTACCTGGCAAGGTCAAGGGTCGCTCTCAATCTTCTCTCCCACCTCAATTCCATTGTAAAGAATGCTTGATACCAACTGCGCCTTCGTTGGGGGATTCAACGCTTCTTCCCGAAGCAAGACCTAAAAGCCCTAGCCCAATCTCTGGTCCTCTCCTGATTGGACTATTGCGATTCTCTCCTTACTGGCCTCCCCAAATCCAACCTTTCCCCTTTTAAATCCATTCTCCATTCAGTGGCTCATTTTATTTTTGGGTCCAAAAGAAGTGACCACATCACACCCTTGTTGTCTTCCCTCCGTCGGCTTCCCATCGAGTCAAAGATCAATCTACAAAACTGCCTGTATCTCCCACAAAGCCTTGCACACTTCCTCCCCTCGCTAACTGGTGAATAAACTGAAAATCTCTGTAGGCTCTAGACTGTCTCGTAATGCTGATAAACTACTGCTTAAGCCCCCACTTTTAAAAGGGAAAGATCAATGGCTCAATCCTTCTCCGGTAACGCGGTGAGAATCTGGAACTCGCTTCCGCCGCAGCTCCGTACACCTCTACCCGAACCTTCAAAACCAACCTCAAATCTCTTCTCTTCCAAAGACAATTCCAGAACTAATATACACCCTTTTAAGCCCCCCAAGGAAATTATTTCACTTTCGTAAATTTGTATCATATGCCTGTACAAATGTCATTCTAGTGTGTTTGTGAGTGACTGCCATCTATTGCTGTATTATACCTCTTCTTGTATCTCATTTGCTTCTGTAACATGTACTTTTGTAACATTCTCCTCATGTAATGGAACTGGTTCTATTGTGAAGTGCTCTGACACCTTTGGGTAAAGTCTGCATTATGTGAGAATTCATAAATAAATAAATAGTCTGAAAACTTGTCAGCTATGGACCATACAGCACTCGATTCTAGAGAATAAACTATCTGATGTCATCATACCCCCCCCATCTACCCGTTTGCGTGACCTACTGGTTGGGAGATTCTAGCCTGGAGGACGGGGGGATGGGTGTGGCTCCCTAGTAGACCCTGGGGATACCTGAGAAACCCGCAGGAGGAGGGTCATTGCAATTACTTTGTTTCATATATTTTGAAAACTAGGGAACTGAGTAATCTTTACATTAGTCAATTGACTTTTTAAATCGGCAAAAGGACAATATGATAGAATCTGTGCAGGCATGTAATGGATGACGATGGAAATACCAGGTCAAAGCATCACACCTCTGCACTATCAGTCCCTTCTAACCACTTAATAACACTCACTAGTGTAGGTAACAATAATAATATTAATAATACAGACATTTGCAGAGCGCAAACAGCTACCTCGCAAGAGGTGTACCGGCGCTAGAGTGACAAGTGGCGCGAGAGAGACTAGGATCAACCAAAGATCACAGAAGAATAAACTTGGTAAAAAAGCCATGGCCCTTATTTATGAGGCCTTGCGTCAGTTTTGCGTCGCCGGTGCGTCACTTTTTGTGACGCACCAGCGGCGTAAAATATGCGCCTTGTTGCGCCATATTTAAAAAGTGACGCATCTAGGTAGATGCGTCACTTTTTAAACCACTGCGCCACATTATACCTGCGTCAGGTTTAATGTATGCAGAGGGGGCGTTCCCCCGCAAAAAAGCCTTGTAATAGTGACACAGTGAAATCTATGAGATTTTACTGCGTCACTTTTAGGATGCTGTTGCGTCAAAATCTTGCGCCTGCCTCACAGCAGGCGTAAGACTGACGAAAGCCCTATCACATGGGGCTTTCCCCATGTGAAAGGACGCATTGCTGGAGTTGCGTCACTTTTGTGACACACTCCAGCAATGCGTCACTTTTGCGCTTACAGATACGGCAGAAATACTGACATATCTGTAAGTCCTTGCAACATGATGCGTCATACATTAAATATGATGCATCATTGGTGTCGCAAGGAGTGCGCAGTGAAAAGTGACGCATCACTGTTTTCACGCAGCGATGCGTCACTTTTCATAAATGAGGCCCCTGGTTTTTTGTTGCCTTCCTAAAATGTTTTTCAGAAGTAATCTGGTGCAAGGAGTTATGGAGGGAATTCCATAACATGGACGCCCCAAGCATAAAAGATCTGCCTCCCAGCCGGACTTTCTTCACTCTTGGAGTGCAAAGCAATTTCTGGGAATTGGACCTCAGAGAATGAGTCTGCATGTAGACACCTAACATCTGTTTCAAATAGCTAGGGCTTGCTCCATGGATTGCCTGAAAAGCTAGGGTTAAGGCTTTAAATTTGATTCTATTGGCTACTGGAAGCCAATGTAGTTCTCTAATATGCAGAGAGATATGTTTCCGAAAAGGAACATGTATGATCAATCTTGCCGCCGCATTTTGAACCATTTGGAGTTTCCTAACAAGATAAGTCGGTAAGCCTATATAGACGCCATTTGGGTAGTCCAGACAGGCAGTTACCGTGGCATGGACTACGATATAACATTTTTATAATCAGTTTATACTTCTGACCTTAAATTGTGCTATTATATGAAAGGAGGGGACAGAAAGTAATCTAATACAATTTAAATTTGAGTTTGTTTTCAAATGTTATATCCTGTTTGGCATTTCGTTTTAAATATATTCCTACAGTTATTTCATTGTTAATACTGTTCTTTTCAGAATTTGAGTGTGTGTACCTGAAAAAGTCCTCAAAGTGCAGAAGGGAGTGGCATATGAGGTGGGGACACTGGCACAGGGTGTACACATGAATATTATGCACTTGTGCAGCTGTGGCATTAGCCACCTAAATGATACCTGAATTTTCAGAGGGAACATCTGTGCCTCAAAAAATTGTGCAGATGAATCTGAAGGATCAAGTGCATCAAATAATTTGAGATGTTGTACTTTTTTGCTTTAGTTGTGTGGCCCGCCTACGCACATGCCTAAGCACCAAACAGATAGAACTGATTTTAAAGCACAGCTGTACCCTGCTTGCATGGGTGTAAGAAGCATGAAAAGCATCATCTGGACAGACTCAATGGTCTCTCCCTAATCTGGCATAATGCAGGTGTATACTGCCACCCTCATGGTGCAATTTATCACAACTGCAGCACGACAGTCTGGTAAAATCTGGCAAATTTCATTAGATTTTCTAGCACATGAAAGGTTATAACTCAGGCTGCATCTACCTATTTATGAGCCAGTAACCAAACCGAGAAATACTTTGACGCATGTACACAATTTATTTATTTATTATTTATGTATTTATTTTATAGTTTTATAGAGCGTGAACCAGACCTGTGAGGGTATCAGAGCGCTTTACAGCATTAAAGGGGGAGGAATACAAAGCATAGGATGGTAGGGATCACATTGTGAAAGATTGGGATACATTGTAGGGGAGGAGCACGCAGTATATAGTTCAAGCTACATGTGGGAAAAAAAACAAGTAGATAAAGAATACGAGGGGGCTGCATTATACTTGAAAAGCGTGCTGTCAAAGGTCCAAGCTATTTGTGGGATCAATATGCAAGTAGTTAAATAATTAAAGTAGGAAGGTATAGCATACCCCCAGTCTCAGCTCATTGAGGGAATGATTGAAAGGTGTTCATTAGATGAGGTATTTTCCCATTAAGAACGTTTTGGCCTCCTTTTTAAAGTGTACCAAGGACGGAAGCCTTCTAATGGCGGGTGGGAAAATGTTCCAGATTCTTGTTGCGGCCCCAGAGAAGGCCCGAGTGTAGGTTTTTTTCTTCCAAAGTGTGCTGGTTGCAGCAGCAGGTCTTTGGAAGAACGGGCGTTTCTGGTTCCTCCGGATATCATGAGTTTTTGGGCGAGATATGATGGGGAAATGGAGTACAGAGCTTTGTGAGTAATGCAGGCCAGTTTAAATTATATTCTGGCCTCAAGGGGAAGCCAGTTCAGTGCTTTGAGGTGGTGAGAGATGTGGTCAAATTGTTTTGAGCCTGTTAGGAGTCTGGCGGCGGTGTTGAGGCAGGCATTCAGTGGGGTCAGAGAGTTCTTGGGTAGCCCTTCAAGAGTAGAGCATCCATATTCAAGTCAGGAAATGACTAGGGCCTGGGTTGCTGTTTTAAGGTCGGACGCATCGAGGAAGTGTTTTAGGTTTCTTAGGTAGCTCAGGTGGAATCTAGCCATTTTGGACATATAGTTTATATGGCTTTTCATATTCAAGCTGCTGTTGAGGGTTATTTCAATGGATTTTGCCGAGTCAACAATGGTAGGAGGGCTTCTTACTGCCGTGATGGTTCTGATCCATTCCTGGATGTCTGGATTGGGCTTGGATGGGGAGATCAGAAGAAACTTAGTTATATTTGCGTTGAGTTTCAGCTGGTTGGCAGTGAGCAAATGGACTGTCAACTTCAGGGCTTCGTTATGGGAGAGAATGTCCTCAGGGAAAGAGATTTTTATGTAGACCTGAGTATCGTCGGCGTACATGAGGTAGGATTTGTTGGCGGCATGAAGCACCCTAGAGAGTGGTTCAAGGTAAAGTTTGAAGATGGTGGGCGAGAGGGTTGATCCTTGTGGGACTCCAACAGAAACCGGCGAGGGGGCGGATAGATCACCATTGATAAGGAATCTCTATGAACAGTTGCAGAGGAAGGATCTAAAGCATTCAAGGATCGTGCCATCCAATCCCACCCTGAGTTTGAGGTGTTCTAGAAGAATTTTGTGATTCACCGTATCAAAGGCGGAGGAAAGGTCTAGAAGGATTAGGAGACAGGTTTTGCCTAGGTCTAGGGCTTGGAGGGCGTCATCCACAATGTTGAGGAGGGTGGTTTCCGTGCTATGTACAGGTCTGAAACCTGATTGGAAGTCATCTAGCAGGTGAAAGTTGTTTATATGTAGACTTAGTTGCTGTTGCACACATTTTTCCAGAACTTTGGCAAGGAGTGGGATGTTGGACATGGGTCTATATTTCTCAGCGGCGGCAGGGTCCATCGTTGGCTTTTTTAGGATGGGAACAACTTGGCCAGTCTTGAGCGAATCAGGGATTGAGCCCTGTAGGAGGGAGGCGTTGATTATTGCGGTCCAGGAAGGGATGATAGCCTGAGAGGCGGCAGCTAGGCAGTTAGAGGGGAGAGGATCATTAAAGTGATTGTTCGGTTTTAAGGAGGCAAGAATTTGCGAGATAGAGTGATTGTCATATAATTTAAAGTTGGACCAATGAGCTCAGTTTTTTGGTGAGGTTTGGGAGGACAATAGGACAATGTGGGGAGAGGAGGTGGAGCTGGCTGATTTTGATTTTGGTGGTGGGATGCGGATATAAGTTCATTTCCTAGAGCAGCAATTTTTTCACAGAAGAAAGTGGCGAATTCCTCGCTTGATATTAGGGGTTTAGCTGTTTCTTTGTTGGTTTTCGCTAGTTTGTTTGATTGTTGTTTGACCGGGTTGAACAACTTGCGAGGTTGATTTTTGGCGTTCTCCAGTTCAGTTCTGAAAAATTCTCTTTTAGTGTTGAGGATTTTCTTGTTGTAGGCATTTCTGGCCTGTCGAAGGAGTTTAAGATGTGCTGCAGATGGGTGTTGTTTCCATATTCATTCCATCTGTCGAAGGGATCTCCTCTCATTGTTAAGGGATCCGTTGAACCACGGATTTCAGTCCTTGATCTGGGTTCTTTTTAATTTTAGAGGTGCCAGGTCATCTAGAATGTCGGTTATGGTGGAGGAAAAATGGTCCGCTAGATTGGAGACAGATGTGCTCTTTGGGGGGAGGTCAGACTCACAACGTGCTGGCAGTTTCTCGTGGTCGAGGTTCTTGGTGTCCCTAACCCATCGTTTGGGAATCACAGGTTGAGGTGTCCATGATTTATGGGTGCTGGGCAGGAGGAATGTGATGGCGTGGTGATCAGACTAATCACAAGGATCAATAAAGATAAGTTTGACCGCTGATTCCTTAGCTATGATCCAGTCTAGGGTGGCACCTTTCAAATGAGTGGGGAGGGAGCAGGCTTGGGTAAGGGCTTGATTGGCCAAAAAATCTTGGATGGCATTTGTCTGAGGGTCCTTAGGATCGTTCCAATGCAAGTTAAAGTTGCCAAGGAAAATGTCATTAGAGTTTGGAGACACCTTGGCTGTGATGATTTCCATGAGACAGTCTGTAAAGGTGTTGTTCTTGCCAGGGGGGTGATAAAAGATGTGAAATTTGCACAGCTGTGAGGTGTTATTGGAAATGGCGAGTGCAAGGTATTCGCAGGAGTCCAAGGGGACCACCGGCAGTACCATAACAAGAAGGTTAGCGCGGTATATACAGGCAATGCCACCCCCTTTTTTCTTTGAGGGCCAGTCCATCCTTACGATGTTATAGCTGGGCGGGACTAAGAGGTCGAGGTAGGGCGATGAGGAGTCCTTGAGCCAGGATTCAGTTAAGATCGCTAGAGCGGATTTATGATTCAGGATGAGGTCGGCGACATCAGATGCATGCTTCACAGCTGACCGGCAGTTAATTAGGAGGCCGGCTTGGGAGGGGAAGGAGTGTGTGTCGAATGTAGAAGTGGAGGTAGAAACTTTAGCTAGGTTGCTATTGACCACCCCTCTGATGCAGAGGGTAGAAGATCTGTTAGGGTTGGTTGCAACCGTGCAGATAGGGTGTTCTCTTCCAAGGGGCATGGGGTTGTCAGGGCCGAGTCATAGCTCCTGAGGAGGTCAGCCACTTCTTCCTCCGTGAGTTCTGAGGGATTAGGTGTGCCATGGGTTGGTTCATAGGCATGAAAGAGACCAAGGATTTCCTCCTCAGAGAGGTGGCAGGGTTGCTTACGAGGGCGCAAGTGTCTCAGGGATAGTGGTAGAGGGTAGAGGCGGGGCATCATGAGGGGGATGTGGGTCGCATTCTGTGAGAGCCGTAGATTAGAGAGGAAGAGTTCAATGAGTGAAGGAGGTGCTTAAGGTCCAGAATTGATTTGTGGATGCTCAGTGTTAACTTGGAGGATCTGCGGTGGAGAATATCGATATCACTAAGAGAGGTATGTGCTAGTAGGCCGGGGTCCAGTTGCCCGTAAGCGGTTCTGATGTTGTATGCAGGTGGCCTAGCAGTAGGTTCCTGTAGGCTGAGGGCTGGTAGGAGGCAAGCTGTTGGGAGGGTGTGAGGGGGGCTAGGTCGATTTGCATTCCAGTGGGTGGGGCCAGCTCGGCCACAGTTGTGGGCCAAATTAGGCATTTCCATACCAGAGTTGTGACCTCTAGCGGGTGTTACGTTAGGCTGGTAGCAGGAGGTGACAGGTTTTGGGATGCTTCTGGTTGCCTGTGCTGGAATCGTGATGGCAGGGCTGGGTGGACATGTGAGGTGGGTCCTCGGGGGAGTTTCGGAGTTCGACGGAGCGGGAATACCTAAGTGGTCTAGGTTCTGTGGTAAAGGCGCACAGTGGATGGAGTGCGTGGGTAAATGGGTGACAGGGCCATTGCCCAATGACGAGGCGGCTGGCAGGAGAGTTTGGTGAGGGGCCAAGTATATTTGGCGGAAGGGGCGAGGGAAGGGGCGGCGGGAGCGTGAACTGAGATGGGTTGTGAACATGTTTTTTAAGGAGGGTGAAGACGTCCGCAAATCTTATGAGGTTTTTGGGAGGCCCTTGGATCAGGATGGTGCCTCTATTGTATAAGGTGATGGTAAGGTCTGCACGCAGATTTGCAGATGGAGTGATTGAGCGTTTTTTTCTGTGAGGGATGATCCTTGTTTCTGTTACTTTGAGGAAACTCAAGAAGGCACTGCACCAGCGAGATGTTTTCCTGGAATGGAAGATGAGGTCGTTGATGACAGTGCCCTGGTTTATACAGAGCCGATGATCGGATATCAGCGTTTCTGGATGACTTTTCAGGATGGAGTGTTTAAATGTTTTGGAGGCTGATTTGGAGAGCTTTGGAGGGTATATAACGGTGTAGTAATTGGCTCCCGTGGAGGTCAAGCAGGGCACAGCCATGCTGGGGAGAGTGGTGATGTTGGAGCCCCTGTGGTCAGTTTGCGTGGTGAGATGGCTCCGCGGGTCTGCTTTAAAGACAGGGTTTGCATGAGGAAGATGCTACCGCAATAGGATGTCCTGTCTTAGATGAGTAGCAAAGGCAAAGTGTGAGGGCAGGTGAGGACGGTCCTCTTACACTAGCTAAGGGTAGTGCAGCCCCTGAGCTGCTGTTGAGTCACTTTTTAAGACGCAATGGCAGGGAAAACCACTAAATCATATTTATGAAGCCACCCAAAGCCACATTGAATTGCATTGAATGGCCTTATACATATGGAGTAAGGCAGGGCAACACAAATTGCTGTGTTGCCTTAATCTGCACTACAGAGGCACACCATGGGTGTTGCAGTGGGTCTTTCCACGCAGCACCCATGGATTTTGAAGCAGCCCCAGATTTACAAGACTTGGAAACATGGGAATGCCAAAACCTTACGTCTTCCCAGGGAGGTGCAACGCGAAGAAATATCACTATTTCTTCTCATTTTCTTCCTCTTTCAATGTCTGCAGCACATATTGAAAGCGGAAAATGTCTCCCAGGAATGTTTTTGTGCAGGCAAGTGGCCCCTTCCTGCACAAGAACAATCCACCATGCAACTCAGACACTCTTGTACCAACAGCAGCAGTTAAGGGGGAACTGACAGGAATGCACCACTTTGCTGCCCTTTGCATTTGATGAAGGGCATGGCTGTGGGACAAGGTTACTTGCTACCCTGTGCCTAAATCTCATAAAGCTACCCCTTTGTTTCAATTTTTTTTAAATACATTTACCCACTTTTAATGTTTTGCATAATTCAAAACACATTGTGAAGCCAATTTGGAATTGCAAATGGATTGCTTGAAAATGATTGGCACTACCTGCATCTCACTGTGGTGTATATTTACAATATTTTGGCAGAGGGCAGTGCTGCAAGCCTTCTAGCTGTACTTCCCTACATTAAAAGAAAAGGGTTGTATGACGCGACAATGAGTTCCAAAACCCTGCATTCCTAAACTATGTGTACTGACTAACGACTGGATCTTAACCACGCAGTGCTTTACCATGCATGCCTTTACCACTATTTTTTGCTGCTAAAGTTGCCACCCCCTTCCCACTGCCCTAGAGTACAAACTCCTCCTACCCTGAGGTGAAAATACCCATGCACCCTCCCTCACCCCATGCTCTGTCCTCCCTTGCCCTGATGCCTAAAATCCTGACCCTGGCCTGCACTGACCCAGACCTAAAAACAAAGAATCAAACAAGGGTCTTGACTCCTAACTCAGCAAGGCTGAGTCCAACCAAATTTTATATAACAAAACGAAAGCCAATGCTGAGAAACCCAATTATCATCAGATAATTAACCACAATAGCTGTTCTCGAATCAAACAAAAACAACCTGCTCACAATATAGCATCATGCGAGATTTATTCTCTTTTGTAGTATTTGCATTTTTTAGCACAATATTTTAAGTGCATGGGGATACAAAGATTTATATACAATATATACAAACATAAACATCAATTACAAAGAACATTTTATACATTACATGCGCACTTGGCCATTCAATCATACAAAGAACATTCACACAAATGGCAAAAAAACAAAACAATATGTCCACGTATTGGTAACGAGTAGATGGAAATAATCCTTTCGTGATAGTCAGTTTCTATAGTCTGTGTAATTCATAGTTCTACCAGAGAGTCTTTTGTAACAAGTTGAAGAACTGTTTTATGACATCAGTAATAGACCAAATACGGGACAGGGCTGGTTGACGCGTTTCGAACCCCTGTTTGTTGTTGGGGTTCTCCTCAGGACCGGATGGGTTCTGAAAGAACAACAGAGGCTTGCTTAAAATTGCTTACTAGAAGGAGAAAAGAGACCAACTCCATCAAAACCATAGCCGCTCCCTACCTTGAGATAAATGTCGTAAATCACAGTCAATCGTGTGAAGAGTAGGTATCCCAGCGACGGGGTTAAATTTGTATTCCACAAGAGAAGTATTCACGGGGACTGTGAAAGGAAAACATGCAGACACGCGCTGTATTAAATCATACATTCATGTAAACCAGCACTCATTCTGGAGGTACTAGCTAAGGAGCGTCGTGCTTACCCGCTGTTGTGCCGGCTTCTTACTTGCCGGCATATCCTCGTTTGTAAAAAGCGGCCATTCCTAGGCTGTAAAACAAACGGGGAGGCGTCTCACAAGTTGGGCTTTTCATACATACTGGGCGTCTTCATACGCTTACAGAGTGTCAAGCGGGCTGGTGGATGTACATACCGATGGAGGAAAAAGGCGTCCGTCCTTCTCTCTCTCAGATTTGGTCGAGTGACTCACCTGAACTGGTTGCGCTGCTGAGCGCGATACTTCCTGGTTTGCTGGTGGGTTCCCAGTGCTCATGGGACTTGTAGTTTGATGTCTTAGCGTCCTTGAACATTGGTGGATGCAAACGGCAGACTGGACAATAGTCCATTCTGGTTATGGGGACAGTACAATGTAAAGGCAAATCAGACAGTCGGTTTATAAATTTCAGAGATCTCGTTTAACCCCCTGATTGCCGTGTTGAATTTCATTATTAACATCGCCTCGCGCTGTGACAATTTTGCGTCCAAATCGCCGCCTCTTGGGTCTTTTTCGATTTTAGATAACACTGTCCATTTTAAATCACTTTTCACATGTTTACATTTTGACCAGTGATTCACTAGTGGGGCATTTTCAACTCCTCTGTGGATTCTTGATTTATGCCAGCTCCACTTACATTAAACCAGATCCACCTCAGCCAACAAAACAACTCCGACCCCCAAGCACACCAAAGTACCCCGACCCAACCCCTAGCCCCATTTACCTTACCGCAATCTCTTCCTGCTTCCATCCATCTGCAAACCCTACTGCACATTGCCTTAACCATGCAAATGCCTGGTTAGTTAGGCATAGGCGTGGTTAAGGTATGCACAGTCAGAACACTCGCAGTTCAGACCGCAGTGTTCCAGCTGTTCCCTAAAGATAAGGGCAGGAATGAGCTGTATCTACAAGATGTGGCACATTCTTGTTCTTTCTTCTTGCGCTGGCACACAAACTACAGCTGAGCACCTCACAGGCACCCTTACACCATGGTGCAAGATATCTGGTTTTTTGGCATGAATATTTTTGTGCAAGAAGGGACACCTTACTCCTCAAAAGCAATCAAAGTAGGCAGAGAAAACAGCGAGGAGAAATTTGTCCTTGTTATGCCTGCTTTAGAGAGGTGTTAGCTTTGGCCAGACCGAGATTTACACTATGTTGTAAATCTGGGACAGTGTCAAAAACAACAGGCGTTGAATGGGAACAACTGCAGCAACATCCATTGAACGCCCCTTCCACGCTGAGTAAGACATTTTGTTATTCCATATTTACCTGGCCATCAAAACCTACACAAGGTGGTTTTGTGTGGCCTTGTAAATATGGGCCACACACTGTACCTCCAGAGCATCAAAAAAGTGACCCTCTGGTGGTGTAAAAGTGTCACAGGGGCATTGTAAGTATACCTATGTATTACCTGAAAGCTCCCACGCTAGCAGTCATAAGAGAACATAAGTTTGACTCTATTTCTGTAATTAACTATCTCGTAACATGATATTGGTGATGGATTTTATAATTCCGTGTTTCTATTTTCTTCTGACTGGTATGCTAAACCAAATTCACAACAATTCTATTATATTCAGACATTAAAAGTAAGCAACACAAGCAAGAGGACAGTTAGCTACTCTTGCAGAGCTAAGCTGTTCTGCAAAACATGGCTTCATGCGATAGTCTTGGGTATATAGAACAGCTGACAGACATGCTTGGTTGAAATGATTCTCCACTGAGGTTTTTGTTTAAATATGTGTAAGTACCCCCAATAACCCTTCTGCTCCCAAGGAAGGAAGAAACATCTGCGTGGATGTTTTTTCTGAATGCATGAGCAGAAAGAGCCATGGGCGTCAAACAATCTCAAGATACTCCCCATTTCTGCTGTTTGGCACTATTTACAACCATCTTCAGGAAACTGATTATCCAATATAAACGGAAAAATGCCTAAAATATGTCAGCTTAATAGAATTGTTGGGGAAGGAATATGTGTGTGTATGTGTGCGTGCATGTGTGTTTGAACAAAAAACATGTTTTCTTTCACTTATATGAATCAATCTTATCAACTGATTTTATTCTGGTCCATTTGGAATGTTTATGCAAAGGTTAACTGTTTGTGATACATTCACTTATTACCATATGCATGAAATAATACTGATTGTTTTCAGACGTCACCTGAACATTGTGTGTGCCTTTAGATTTATTTGAGCCACATAAACCTATTCCTTCCATTCCTTTAGTGTGTCAGAGGTCTAGAATTTTAAAAGCCTTTTGTTTAAGGCTGTGCAAGAATGGGTGTTTCTAAAGGCAAAAAGGTATGCCAGGAACCATGGCCCAGAGGAGTTGCTGCTCAGCACTCAATATTTAAGTTGCCACAAAGTGTGTGCAGCACAAAAACATTTCACTCTTTGCTGTGCATCAGCTCCATCTGATAGTGCCATGTATATGAGTGATACTTTGCTAAATTCAAGACATCCATATGTTTTTGTGGGAAAAGAAGAAGGCCCATTCAAATCTTACATTTGTGTTTAATATACTCTTTCAAAACTCTCCTGAATCCACTAAATATGGTATTGAAAATAGGCCATTATCCTGACTGACACAAATAAGTAAAATGGTTAAGATTATATCCTGAGTAGTCTACTTAGATATTTTAGTTCCGGTTCATCTTCATCGCTGGTTCAAAAATACTAATTTGTGTATGTGATGAGTAAGGCGATAAAGAGAGGAGATTTCTGACAGTGGGGGAGGGAAGTTCGCCTCATTAACATATGACTAACACAAAGGATTATACTGTTTAATGCAGGTCTGCACTAAAGTCAGTTTTGGGCTCTAGGAAGAAGGAGTGGAACCTTGCCGGGGATTCCACGTGGTTTCAATTTCATAACGTCATCGGTAGTGCTGGCACTAAAAAAAGAGGGTGCTGTCCACAACTCAAAGCCTTGGGCTAAGGTGCAATGATGTACGAGCTGTGGTCAGTTCAAGATTTGTATGTTAAGTACTCTTCCAGTGCAAATTCCTATATGAAAACAACTGCTGAAGGACAAACCCATGTATGTTAGCCAGATCCATCCCTCTCAAGAGCATCGGCTGGCTCCAGCTGCCCCAGCCCTATAACAAAATCCGAGCACCAAAAGGGATAAAACAAGCAGATCCAGTTTGTCGCTGCACCCACCACTAAGCCTATAGCTACATCGAGCTGCCCTCCGCAGCCATGATTCAGCCTGATGCCCCTGCAAATTGCCCTGCAAAATGGAGAAACATCTTCCTTTTCCTACTACAAGTTACCAAATCAATCGAAATCCCCTATAGAACTAAACTCTCCCTAACCTTTAGAGGGTAAATCTCCATTTCTGTTTGCAGGACAGCTTTATATAACTATATAAATTACAGACTATCACCTCCCCATCCTTGACCGACACTTCCCATAATTTCTCTCTTTATTTACTTGGGGCCTGATTCACAGAACTAACTTAAGGCAAAATCCTAAACTTACTACCATTTTGGTATTCACAGAAGGCCCTTAATGATTTTGGTATTCACAGAAGGCACTTACTCATTTCGGTATTCACAGAAGTTAGGAGTCCTAACTTTAGGACTACTAAATGCCTTCTGTGAATACCGAAAGTCTTAAAGTTAGGATTTTTCTCAGTTTAGAAGTAGTAAAGTTAGGACTCCTAACTTTAGGACTCATAATCTGAGAAAAATCCTAACTTTAAGACTTTCGGAATTCACAGAAGGCATTTAGGAGTCCTAAAGTTAGGACTCCTAACTTCTGTGAATATCAAAATGAGTAAGTGCCTTCTGTGAATACCAAAATGAGTTACGGTGACATGCATCAACAAAACGTTTTGCGATTCCTTATTAGCGATTTGTAAGGAATCGCAAATAAGGAATCGCAAAACGGGATGCATCAATTTATTCACATAATTTTTGCGATTCGGTAAAAATCGCAAATATTATGCGAATTCTAATTTGCGATTTCGCAATTCCCATTGATTCCTATGGGCCAAAAGGCCCATAGGAATCAATGGGAAGGCATTGACATTTTGCGAATTGCAATTAGCGATTCGCAAAATGTTAATGCATTCCATGGGTGCAGGGGGGGTCCAAAGGACCCCGGACCCCCTCCTGCACCCCTGAAATGTATTTTAAAGTGCATGTTTCACAAACACATTTCCTAAGGACATGTGTGTCTGTAACATGACAGTGTTTAAAATGCTAATTTGAGCATTTTAATAATTTTTCGCAAATTACCACGAGGTTCACCCTCGTGGTAATTTGCAACCCCTAATTGCGAATTCGCAATTTTAAAAGGTTTCTTGCATTGCATTTAAGGAATCGCAAAATGCGATTCCTTAAATGCAATCGCAATTTGAGAATTCGCAAATATTTGCGAATTCTTAAATTGCGAGGGCCTTGAACTTTCATGCAGTCCAAAAGAGGATTTTGCGATTGCAAACGGCCGATTTTTGCGATTTGCACTGTTTGCGATCGCAAAATCCTTTGATGCATGTACCTTTAATGCCTTCTGTGAATACCAAAATGGTAGTAAGTTTAAGATTTTGTCTTAAGTTAGTTCTGTGAATCGGGTCCACAGCGTGGCCATGAGTCCCAAACTCCCTTGGCCCCTCCACCCCAACTGTCATCTGAGAACCTTGTTGCCTCCTTGACTGCACTGACTCGAATTGTACTTTTGCTGAATCCCCTAACACACTAAGCAACCTCGCTGCCCCCCCTTGTCACACACTTTCACCAAGTAATCACTAGATGACTTCCAATTCACCCACCCTAACCAATGACCAAAGGTAACAAAACTTGCTGATGCAAACTGTATGCCCGATGGTGCCAGCCCCATCTCAAGACCGTCCACCAATGAGTCCCCTACAAACTCAACCCTCTCTCCTAATGTAATCCCTACACAGCCCACACAAACTGTCTGCCATTCCAACCAGAATGACACTGGCCTCCTATATCTAAAGGCGATTTTAGCAAAAATAAATGAAGAATGTTACATTTATTGAGAATGAAGAATTTGTGGCAGTAGGCCATATCTAACGCTAATCAATTTCATGTATTAATACATTGGTGAAACAGTTACTATTACTATTTTAATATCAAATAATATATGTAATTCCAATTAAGTTGAACTCATTTAAACCTGATGTATGCTTTTTGAGCTTTCTTGAGCTGCAGTTTTTCCCTAGCAAGCAAAATAATTCATTGACATTTCTGCAACTGTTGCATTACAATTTTAGTGCATATTTAATTTTTACATACAGAGTACATTCTTTCAAAGTTCACTGTGAGATGGCTCAATTGGAAAGTTAACTCTACCTCGATTCCGCAGACTGTAACATTACATGTTTCTTCCTGTTGACAAACCTGTGAGGCACGGAAAGTCACATCGTTCACATCAAGTGCTTGGTAAAGAACACAGGAGTAACTGAATGTTTTTTGTGACTACATACATAAAGTAGTCATGCGCTGGAATGACTAGTGGAGGGACACCACGTCATTAAGGGGTCATAAAGACTATAAAAGAAGAAACCTCAAAAGGGAAAACGCCACACATTTTACCTTTTTGAATCAACGCATTGTTTTATTTTTCTTTCCTTGAGAGAGAACGGAACGCTTTTCATTTGATTTTCTTATCATCCCTTATAATCCTATCTTGGAGTACCTTCTTGCTGATGTTACCTGCATTCATGCAGTTGACCTGGAATCCTTCTTTGATGAACGAATTGATTGTATGCCTCATATTTCCTTTTTGCCAATTCTCATGGATAGAGGTCTTTATAATGTATTATTTAGCACTTTGGTTTGAATCTTGAGATAGGACTGAACCATCTTTTGCCTTTAACAGTGGTTGAAGTCTGTAACTTTGTATCTGATGTTTTGTTTTAAACTATCCTCTTTGAAGTTGAACCTGTGATGAAATGTGTAGTCTTGCAATACATTAATTAATATTCTTGACTGAAATGCTCAAAAACTGGCTTATCTGTATCAATTTATGATCATTAGTACAATAACTAATCTATCTTAATTACCTCATTCTGTTTCTGTATTCTGATGTTCTTTATTTGAAACTGAGTTAAATTATTAATTTTTATCTAAATGTGTTGTAGAGAGAATCAGTGAATCTTTCTGGAATATCAAATTCTGCTTCTTATATTCTATGTCACAGTAGCAGAGCTTCTAGTGTGTATCACTTTAGTTTAGTCTTTAGGAGAATGGGTCTCCCCATAGCAATAGTTTATTTTTACAGTATGGCCCTGAGAGTAGTTTATTTGGACCTGATTTCAAACTTGTGAGTTAGTCACCAATTAATGGTCCTCATTGGGTGATTAATGTTGTGTTTTGGACATCCTAATTAATATCCTGCATATCAGCGGAGAAACATCCATCAGAGGACCATTCACCTCTGTGGTGAGGGTAATGCTGGGACCCATCTAACTGTAGGTGGCCCAGTGCAGTTGGAAAGATAGATGAGTAAGTAGCAAAGTGAAAGTGAAATTTAAAATATTTATAAGGCTTACGCTGGATCAATAGTCATGTAACATCTACTGAACAATGTAAATCCTATCTGCTTTCCTCTGCGTTTAGTTTCCATCGGAAAGCGGTGTTCAGGATGATGAAGACATCACTCCTTCAGAATTTTGAAGATTGTTGTGGGACTATGATGTCACTGGGAATGTTGTTAGGCCAGCCATTTCTTCTGTGCTAGACCATCATGTAAACTATGGCTATCAATTGCATGTTTTCTTGGTGGTGTTGGAAAAGCCTAGTTGATGTGAAGAAAGAACCTGCCAATATTTTTACTATTTGTTCCTGTTTGAAACTGAAATGAAAGCAGTGGCAGAAGTAGGCTTAAGAAAAAAAAACTCAAAGGTTTCAAACAAAAATCAACATCATTACTTTGAAATGCCCCTTCTTAGGTTTTGTGCCAGGAGTCCCGTTTGCTGGGGAGTCCTGAGTTCAGGATGGGTTCCAGGTCCAGATCTTCCTCTCCAGGCAAAAGGGCAGCAATTCAGCACAGTGCAGTAGAGTGACAGCCCTTTCAGCAGCACAATAGTCTGGTAAAGTTATCACAAGTCCAGAGGTGTACTGAAGTGGTGGTGTCAGATATCCAGTACTTAATCACAGTTGTGTGGTTGGAGTGGGGAAGACTTTAAAGTAATGCATTTTAAGTGCACTGAGGTCCTCCCTTCCTGCCCTGGCTCCAGGCTCACTACATGGTTTATGCAGCCCTTTGTATGGGAAATGTAAAAACAAGGGAAACCCTACTCACAGCGGAACCAGGGCAGTACGTTTATATAGAAAAACAATGGTTCCTATGGCATACGATTTTGTATAACTTAATATTTATAACAGGCTCAATGGCAATGAAAACATTGGAAGGAGGGTGGCAAAAGAAAGAGAGACGCACACTTGTACCATGAAGGATATTTCCTTATATTTAAGAATTGATAATGAAAAATACATGTAAATAACTTGCGACATACAAATATTATACAAAGTGCAGTGTATCCCAAGTGAATATTAAGCGAACCAAGAAAGTGTATAACAAAGTGAACTATACACGTTTCAGCTGTGAATATTTACAAAAAACAGGAAACTAGACTCTAAACCAATTATATCAACAAATGATTAGCCAGCTGCTATAAAATTATAGAAACTGTGTTGGTCTGATTTGTTTCCTAGGGCATCGACGGCGTTTCGACCATTAGAATAAAGGTCTCATCAGGACTGGGCAGTGAGGGACATCTATCAAAATACAAAAATAAAAAATAATTTGTAACTATTGGCAGTCGCCATGAATAGATAATATTCATGAATATAGTCAGGAAGGTTTTATACCTTGCACCAGGGTGATAGTAGCCCAAGCGTGTGAAAGTAAACTGAATTTACTTACAGTGAACCCGGCCGGGCACTGTCAGAAACAGGGAGAAACCAAGCGTCAATGCAATATATCTGAAAATGACTGAGTCATCAAAAGCGGGGGTGCTTAATTATAAATGCAACTTACCACTGTAGGCACAGTTGGTAGCGTGTCTTTATTTTGTTTAGTTTTAGATATTCGCGGTCAATGCCGTTCCACCGCCAAGTTTCACAGGTGTACTAAAAATAAAATGTGAAACTGTGTCAAACGCTCTTGTAGAGCGAAATAATTCCGCTATATTTCCTAGTTGTTTGCAGGCTTTTGCAAGGCTTTCACATACCTTGGCGCTTTCAAATCGTGCTGCTCGATGGCTGGCTCCGATCAAACCTCTAGTAAGGGGAGTGTCACGGAAGGCGGCGTGATCGCCGTTATGACATGATGGACGGCGTGTATCAGCATAGAAAGAGGACTTGCGCGTCCTTATAGTGTTTACTCTTACAGATGGCCACTGTGCCGATATCTACGTGTTATATCTAGTTCTCTCATAGCTACCAATTCAAATAATGAGCATTTTACAAACAACAAATAAAAATAAAGACCAATTGCATTATATAACCAGTCAATTACAATGGAGCTCTACAATTTCATGGGCACCCACCCTCATGAAACCATAATGAATCTCGAACTATGTACAGGCATTAGCACATATATACATTTTTTTAAAAACATTTTGCAAGAAAAAACTCCTTTCTTTACAGAAACACTGAGTGCACAATGCTGATAGTTGGTAAATACATTACAGCGCATACTGGAACCAATACCGATGTCACAACATCGAGTCAACCAATTGAATGTTTACAGAATCTAACATAGTGTCTATGTCATATTGGATACAAAGCCTCTCCATTCATCGGCCGTGTTAAGACCTTTATTTATGGAATTGATCTTGTCAATCCAATGGCACTCGCGACGCTGCAGTATTTGAGCAATATCGCCGCCTCTTTCTGGTAGTGTTGCGATATCGACCACTTGCCACCTCATTTCATCCGCAGAATGGTTTAATTCTTTGAAATGGGCAACAAGAGGTGCAGTCAAAACAGATTTCCTTATGCGACTGCGGTGCTGTCCTATTCTGGCCTTTACTAGTTGTTGCGTTTGTCCAATATAGGGTAAGCCGCAGGGACACCAAATGCAATACACGACATTACGTGTGTTACAATTTGAAAAGAAATCAAGTTTATAGTCAAAATTGCCATGTTTAAAATTCAATGTCTTACATGTTAATGGGCAGATCACACAATTTCCACACGGGTGATGTCCCAAAATGGGAGGCAGGTTCCAATTAGATTCTAACGTGCCACTTTTCTGGACAGCTGTTTCAGTGGACGATCTAACTAAATGATCTTTTAAGTTTTTTGCTCTCTTATAAGCAAAGAGGGTATCTCGATCGCTGGGTCAATGCTCCTAATGATGTTCCAGTTTTTCGTGATGGTTTTGCGAATCATGTTAGTATGAACTCCAAATGTCGTGACACAAACAATTTTATCCATTACTTTTTTCGGTCTAATGACCAACAATTCCTCTCGGGGACAGTACCAGGCTCGTTTTAGTGATTTTTTAACCAATTTATTTGGATAACCTCTCATTAGTAGTTTATTTTTTAGGACTTCTGACTCTCTCATATAATCTTCACGTCGTGCACAATTACGGCGGATCCTCAAGAATTGCCCAAAGGGCAATCCATCTCTTAGAGCCCTGGGATGTTGGCTCTCATACGATAGTAACGTATTTTTCTCCGTAGGCTTTCTATGAAGAGATGTTATTAGTTTCCCATCCACATTCATGATATTGAGATCCAGAAAAGGAATGGTTTCTTTATGCAATGTGGATGTGAAAGTGAGATGGGTTTGAACCGTATTGAGATAAAGAATGAATCCAGTAAAATCCTCTTCATTCCCCTTCCAAGTAAGGAAAATATCATCAATATATCTATGCCAGCCATTAATGCTGGCATAGTATGGATTATGGTTGTTCAGGACATATAGTCCTTCCACATGGTTCATATAGATGTTCGCCAGATTAGGAGCAAAAATTGCGCCCATACTGGTCCCACAGCATTGTTCATAGAACTGTCCATTGGATACAAAATAATTTCTCTGGAGTGCCACTTCCAATAGTGCAATTATAAATGAAGTTGGCACATTCCAGGGCCTAGGCCTAGTGTCAAGAAGCTCTCTTATACATTGGATACTATCTCTCTGTGGGATGTTTGTATATAGAGACGATATGTCCAAAGTGGCCAACCAATCAGTGTCTTCATTATATGATACACCTTCAACTAGGTTAATCATGTGCATAGTATCACGCACATAACTCTGTTGAAGGGGAACAAAGTCTCTTATAAAAAAATCAATATATTTACCTAACGGTTCTAAAATAGAACCACAGCCAGACAAGATTGGTCTGCCTGGGGGATGTGTTATACTTTTGTGGACCTTGGGAAGGGTATACAGAACCGGGGTTCTAGGATTAGATGAGTTTAAGAAATCAAATTCTTTTTTTGTAAGAAAACCTTCCTCTAGTCCTTCCTTAGTGATAGAAGCAATCTCCTTTCTGATTTCACACAGGGGATTGCGGGCAAGTTTTTTATAATGCTTATCCTCTGAGATTTGTTTTTTAATCTCCGCATCATAATCAGTCCTTTCCTGAATAACAATTCCCCCACCCTTGTCCACGGGTTTCAAAATAATGGAGGTATCCTTTTTTAAGCTGTTAAGTGCCTGTCGTTCTGCGAGAGTAATGTTGTATGGTATGAACTGTTTGCTTGTCCTCAACTTATCTACTTCGTCTAAAACGAGTTTCTCAAACGTGAGCAATTCTGGGGGCATCATGTTATTAGTAGGGTAAAAAGTTGATGGTAATTTTAACCCTGTCACTGACTCTTTCATGTTAAATTCACGATCTTTAAAGAAGAGTTTCAAACGAATTTTCCTAAAAAACTGAAAAAGTTCAGATTTTAAATTAAAATAGTTAGGCTTTTCAGTAAGCACAAATGACAGTCCTCTACTTAGTAAGGAAGTTTCAGGCGATGACAACACATGTTTGGACAAATTAAAAATCGGTATTATTTCCATATTGTCCACTGAATTTAGTATGGCTGGGGTCCCCACTGATAATGCTTGTTTCTCGTTTGGCGTTCGCCTGAGTATTGATGCCAGACTCTTTTCTTGGTTTTGCCCCCTCTGTCTAAAAAAGGTTGGCCTTGATGGTTAAAGTTGCTCGGGCCTGGCTGACCGTCAGAGTCACTGGACCCACCAGATGATTCCGAGAATGTAACTGGCTGGTTCTTTCTAAATCGACCCCAAGTATTTTGTCTGTTCTGAGTGGGAAAAGTGGTGAAATAATCCTCTTTCAAGTATGGAAAGGCTCTTTCTTTACTATAATTCTTAATATCCTTTGTGACCTTGTCTGCTTTCTTTTTTAGCTCAAACGAGTTAAACTCTTCTATGGTTTTATTAAGTTTCTCAAGTAGTGACTTGGCTTCCACTACTGCGTCACCACCCAAGAGTTCTTTCTCCAGTTCCTCTATCTCCTTAATCTCAGCCTTGGAGTGCTCTATAGAGGTCTCGACGCCAAGGACCATCCAATGGCGAGAGCACGTGACAGAAATTCCACAGAAATTACCCTTAAATATAGGGTCTTCTTTAAAGATCCCCGGTACGTTTCTTATTTGCAACCCTTGTGGTATAATACCGGCACGTAGATAATCTGATAACATACGACCATGCAGCTCTGTGCGCACGTGTTTTTTCTTAGCTTTTTCCAATTTCTCAATCAGTGCCTGCCTAGGGCTACTAGTATTTACAGGTAGATTAGAAAACAAGGACGGTCCACTTGTCAATTTCGTAATATATTCTTCTGTGTACAATGGTGCTTCCCTCTCTGCCATCCCAGTTTCCAATCAAAGAATAACCCTATAATTGTATAGGGAAAAGGGGAATCCAACAACGTGGATGAAACCCTTGCGGTGCAGCCACCGCACAAAAATGCGAAATGTAAAAACAAGGGAAACCCTACTCACAGCGGAACCAGGGCAGTACGTTTATATAGAAAAACAATGGTTCCTATGGCATACGATTTTGTATAACTTAATATTTATAACAGGCTCAATGGCAATGAAAACATTGGAAGGAGGGTGGCAAAAGAAAGAGAGACGCACACTTGTACCATGAAGGATATTTCCTTATATTTAAGAATTGATAATGAAAAATACATGTAAATAACTTGCGACATACAAATATTATACAAAGTGCAGTGTATCCCAAGTGAATATTAAGCGAACCAAGAAAGTGTATAACAAAGTGAACTATACAGGTTTCAGCTGTGAATATTTACAAAAAACAGGAAACTAGACTCTAAACCAATTATATCAACAAATGATTAGCCAGCTGCTATAAAATTATAGAAACTGTGTTGGTCTGATTTGTTTCCTAGGGCGTCGACGGCGTTTCGACCATTAGAATAAAGGTCTCATCAGGACTGGGCAGTGAGGGACATCTATCAAAATACAAAAATAAAAAATAATTTGTAACTATTGGCAGTCGCCATGAATAGATAATATTCATGAATATAGTCAGGAAGGTTTTATACCTTGCACCAGGGTGATAGTAGCCCAAGCGTGTGAAAGTAAACTGAATTTACTTACAGTGAACCCGGCCGGGCACTGTCAGAAACAGGGAGAAACCAAGCGTCAATGCAATATATCTGAAAATGACTGAGTCATCAAAAGCGGGGGTGCTTAATTATAAATGCAACTTACCACTGTAGGCACAGTTGGTAGCGTGTCTTTATTTTGTTTAGTTTTAGATATTCGCGGTCAATGCTGTTCCACCGCCAAGTTTCACAGGTGTACTAAAAATAAAATGTGAAACTGTGTCAAACGCTCTTGTAGAGCGAAATAATTCCGCTATATTTCCTAGTTGTTTGCAGGCTTTTGCAAGGCTTTCACATACCTTGGCGCTTTCAAATCGTGCTGCTCGATGGCTGGCTCCGATCAAACCTCTAGTAAGGGGAGTGTCACGGAAGGCGGCGTGATCGCCGTTATGAC
This sequence comes from Lissotriton vulgaris, assembly GCF_964263255.1. Taxonomy (NCBI): domain Eukaryota; kingdom Metazoa; phylum Chordata; class Amphibia; order Caudata; family Salamandridae; genus Lissotriton; species Lissotriton vulgaris. The sequence goes on from NC_141696.1 coordinate 1,044,391,326, forward strand.
ATGATGGACGGCGTGTATCAGCATAGAAAGAGGACTTGCGCGTCCTTATAGTGTTTACTCTTACAGATGGCCACTGTGCCGATATCTACGTGTTATATCTAGTTCTCTCATAGCTACCAATTCAAATAATGAGCATTTTACAAACAACAAATAAAAATAAAGACCAATTGCATTATATAACCAGTCAATTACAATGGAGCTCTACAATTTCATGGGCACCCACCCTCATGAAACCATAATGAATCTCGAACTATGTACAGGCATTAGCACATATATACATTTTTTTAAAAACATTTTGCAAGAAAAAACTCCTTTCTTTACAGAAACACTGAGTGCACAATGCTGATAGTTGGTAAATACATTACAGCGCATACTGGAACCAATACCGATGTCACAACATCGAGTCAACCAATTGAATGTTTACAGAATCTAACATAGTGTCTATGTCATATTGGATACAAAGCCTCTCCATTCATCGGCCGTCTTAAGACCTTTATTTATGGAATTGATCTTGTCAATCCAATGGCACTCGCGACGCTGCAGTATTTGAGCAATATCGCCGCCTCTTTCTGGTAGTGTTGCGATATCGACCACTTGCCACCTCATTTCATCCGCAGAATGGTTTAATTCTTTGAAATGGGCAACAAGAGGTGCAGTCAAAACAGATTTCCTTATGCGACTGCGGTGCTGTCCTATTCTGGCCTTTACTAGTTGTTGCGTTTGTCCAATATAGGGTAAGCCGCAGGGACACCAAATGCAATACACGACATTACGTGTGTTACAATTTGAAAAGAAATCAAGTTTATAGTCAAAATTGCCATGTTTAAAATTCAATGTCTTACATGTTAATGGGCAGATCACACAATTTCCACACGGGTGATGTCCCAAAATGGGAGGCAGGTTCCAATTAGATTCTAACGTGCCACTTTTCTGGACAGCTGTTTCAGTGGACGATCTAACTAAATGATCTTTTACGTTTTTTGCTCTCTTATAAGCAAAGAGGGGTATCTCGATCGCTGGGTCAATGCTCCTAATGATGTTCCAGTTTTTCGTGATGGTTTTGCGAATCATGTTAGTATGAACTCCAAATGTCGTGACACAAACAATTTTATCCATTACTTTTTTCGGACTAATGACCAACAATTCCTCTCGGGGACAGTACCAGCCTCGTTTTAGTGATTTTTTAACCAATTTATTTGGATAACCTCTCATTAGTAGTTTATTTTTTAGGACTTCTGACTCTCTCATATAATCTTCACGTCGTGCACAATTACGGCGGATCCTCAAGAATTGCCCAAAGGGCAATCCATCTCTTAGAGCCCTGGGATGTTGGCTCTCATACGATAGTAACGTATTTTTCTCCGTAGGCTTTCTATGAAGAGATGTTATTAGTTTCCCATCTACATTCATGATATTGAGATCCAGAAAAGGAATGGTTTCTTTATGCAATGTGGATGTGAAAGTGAGATGGGTTTGAACCGTATTGAGATAAAGAATGAATCCAGTAAAATCCTCTTCATTCCCCTTCCAAGTAAGGAAAATATCATCAATATATCTATGCCAGCCATTAATGCTGGCATAGTATGGATTATGGTTGTTCAGGACATATAGTCCTTCCACATGGTTCATATAGATGTTCGCCAGATTAGGAGCAAAAATTGCGCCCATACTGGTCCCACAGCATTGTTCATAGAACTGTCCATTGGATACAAAATAATTTCTCTGGAGTGCCACTTCCAATAGTGCAATTATAAATGAAGTTGGCACATTCCAGGGCCTAGGCCTAGTGTCAAGAAGCTCTCTTATACATTGGATACTATCTCTCTGTGGGATGTTTGTATATAGAGACGATATGTCCAAAGTGGCCAACCAATCAGTGTCTTCATTATATGATACACCTTCAACTAGGTTAATCATGTGCATAGTATCACGCACATAACTCTGTTGAAGGGGAACGAAGTCTCTTATAAAAAAATCAATATATTTACCTAACGGTTCTAAAATAGAACCACAGCCAGACAAGATTGGTCTGCCTGGGGGATGTGTTATACTTTTGTGGACCTTGGGAAGGGTATACAGAACCGGGGTTCTAGGATTAGATGAGTTTAAGAAATCAAATTCTTTTTTTGTAAGAAAACCTTCCTCTAGTCCTTCCTTAGTGATAGAAGCAATCTCCTTTCTGATTTCACACAGGGGATTGCGAGCAAGTTTTTTATAATGCTTATCCTCTGAGATTTGTTTTTTAATCTCCGCATCATAATCAGTCCTTTCCTGAATAACAATTCCCCCACCCTTGTCCGCGGGTTTCAAAATAATGGAGGTATCCTTTTTTAAGCTGTTAAGTGCCTGTCGTTCTGCGAGAGTAATGGTGTATGGTATGAACTGTTTGCTTGTCCTCAACTTATCTACTTCGTCTAAAACGAGTTTCTCAAACGTGAGCAATTCTGGGGGCATCATGTTATTAGTAGGGTAAAAAGTTGATGGTAATTTTAACCCTGTCACTGACTCTTTCATGTTAAATTCACGATCTTTAAAGAAGAGTTTCAAACGAATTTTCCTAAAAAACTGAAAAAGTTCAGATTTTAAATTAAAATAGTTAGGCTTTTCAGTAAGCACAAATGACAGTCCTCTACTTAGTAAGGAAGTTTCAGGCGATGACAACACATGTTTGGACAAATTAAAAATCGGTATTATTTCGAACGCCAAACGAGAAACAAGCATTATCAGTGGGGACCCCAGCCATACTAAATTCAGTGGACAATATGGAAATAATACCGATTTTTAATTTGTCCAAACATGTGTTGTCATCGCCTGAAACTTCCTTACTAAGTAGAGGACTGTCATTTGTGCTTACTGAAAAGCCTAACTATTTTAATTTAAAATCTGAACTTTTTCAGTTTTTTAGGAAAATTCGTTTGAAACTCTTCTTTAAAGATCGTGAATTTAACATGAAAGAGTCAGTGACAGGGTTAAAATTACCATCAACTTTTTACCCTACTAATAACATGATGCCCCCAGAATTGCTCACGTTTGAGAAACTCGTTTTAGATGAAGTAGATAAGTTGAGGACAAGCAAACAGTTCATACCATACAACATTACTCTCGCAGAACGATAGGCACTTAACAGCTTAAAAAAGGATACCTCCATTATTTTGAAACCCGCGGACAAGGGTGGGGGAATTGTTATTCAGGAAAGGACTGATTATGATGCGGAGATTAAAAAACAAATCTCAGAGGATAAGCATTATAAAAAACTTGCCCGCAATCCCCTGTGTGAAATCAGAAAGGAGATTGCTTCTATCACTAAGGAAGGACTAGAGGAAGGTTTTCTTACAAAAAAAGAATTTGATTTCTTAAACTCATCTAATCCTAGAACCCCGGTTCTGTATACCCTTCCCAAGGTCCACAAAAGTATAACACATCCCCCAGGCAGACCAATCTTGTCTGGCTGTGGTTCTATTTTAGAACCGTTAGGTAAATATATTGATTTTTTTATAAGAGACTTCGTTCCCCTTCAACAGAGTTATGTGCGTGATACTATGCACATGATTAACCTAGTTGAAGGTGTATCATATAATGAAGACACTGATTGGTTGGCCACTTTGGACATATCGTCTCTATATACAAACATCCCACAGAGAGATAGTATCCAATGTATAAGAGAGCTTCTTGACACTAGGCCTAGGCCCTGGAATGTGCCAACTTCATTTATAATTGCACTATTGGAAGTGGCACTCCAGAGAAATTATTTTGTATCCAATGGACAGTTCTATGAACAATGCTGTGGGACCAGTATGGGCGCAATTTTTGCTCCAAATCTGGCGAACATCTATATGAACCATGTGGAAGGACTATATGTCCTGAACAACCATAATCCATACTATGCCAGCATTAATGGCTGGCATAGAAATATTGATGATATTTTCCTTACTTGGAAGGGGAATGAAGAGGATTTTACTGGATTCATTCTTTATCTCAATACGGTTCAAACCCATCTCACTTTCACATCCACATTACATAAAGAAACCATTCCTTTTCTGGATCTCAATATCATGAATGTGGATGGGAAACTAATAACATCTCTTCATAGAAAGCCTACGGAGAAAAATACGTTACTATCGTATGAGAGCCAACATCCCAGGGCTCTAAGAGATGGATTGCCCTTTGGGCAATTCTTGAGGATCCGCCGTAATTGTGCACGACGTGAAGATTATATGAGAGAGTCAGAAGTCCTAAAAAATAAACTACTAATGAGAGGTTATCCAAATAAATTGGTTAAAAAATCACTAAAACGAGCCTGGTACTGTCCCCGAGAGGAATTGTTGGTCATTAGACCGAAAAAAGTAATGGATAAAATTGTTTGTGTCACGACATTTGGAGTTCATACTAACATGATTCGCAAAACCATCACGAAAAACTGGAACATCATTAGGAGCATTGACCCAGCGATCGAGATACCCCTCTTTGCTTATAAGAGAGCAAAAAACTTAAAAGATCATTTAGTTAGATCGTCCACTGAAACAGCTGTCCAGAAAAGTGGCACGTTAGAATCTAATTGGAACCTGCCTCCCATTTTGGGACATCACCCGTGTGGAAATTGTGTGATCTGCCCATTAACATGTAAGACATTGAATTTTAAACATGGCAATTTTGACTATAAACTTGATTTCTTTTCAAATTGTAACACACGTAATGTCGTGTATTGCATTTGGTGTCCCTGCGGCTTACCCTATATTGGACAAACGCAACAACTAGTAAAGGCCAGAATAGGACAGCACCGCAGTCGCATAAGGAAATCTGTTTTGACTGCACCTTTGTTGCCCATTTGAAAGAATTAAACCATTCTGCGGATGAAATGAGGTGGCAAGTGGTCGATATCGCAACACTACCAGAAAGAGGCTGCGATATTGCTCAAATACTGCAGCGTCGCGAGTGCCATTGGATTGACAAGATCAATTCCATAAATAAAGGTCTTAACACGGCCGATGAATGGAGAGGCTTTGTATCCAATATGACATAGACACTATGTTAGATTCTGTAAACATTCAATTGGTTGACTCGATGTTGTGACATCGGTATTGGTTCCAGTATGCGCTGTAATGTATTTACCAACTATCAGCATTGTGCACTCAGTGTTTCTGTAAAGAAAGGAGTTTTTTCTTGCAAAATGTTTTTAAAAAAATGTATATATGTGCTAATGCCTGTACATAGTTCTAGATTCGTTATGGTTTCATGAGGGTGGGTGCCCATGAAATTGTAGAGCTCCATTGTAATTGACTGGTTATATAATGCAATTGGTCTTTATTTTTATTTGTTGTTTGTAAAATGCTCATTATTTGAATTGGTAGCTATGAGAGAACTAGATATAACACGTAGATATCGGCACAGTGGCCATCTGTAAGAGTAAACACTATAAGGACGCGCAAGTCCTCTTTCTATGCTGATACACGCCGTCCATCATGTCATAACGGCGATCACGCCGCCTTCCGTGACACTCCCCTTACTAGAGGTTTGATCGGAGCCAGCCATCGAGCAGCACGATTTGAAAGCGCCAAGGTATGTGAAAGCCTTGCAAAAGCCTGCAAACAACTAGGAAATATAGCGGAATTATTTCGCTCTACAAGAGCGTTTGACACAGTTTCACATTTTATTTTTAGTACACCTGTGAAACTTGGCGGTGGAACGGCATTGACCGCGAATATCTAAAACTAAACAAAATAAAGACACGCTACCAACTGTGCCTACAGTGGTAAGTTGCATTTATAATTAAGCACCCCCGCTTTTGATGACTCAGTCATTTTCAGATATATTGCATTGACGCTTGGTTTCTCCCTGTTTCTGACAGTGCCCGGCCGGGTTCACTGTAAGTAAATTCAGTTTACTTTCACACGCTTGGGCTACTATCACCCTGGTGCAATGTATAAAACCTTCCTGACTATATTCATGAATATTATCTATTCATGGCGACTGCCAATAGTTACAAATTATTTTTTATTTTTGTATTTTGATAGATGTCCCTCACTGCCCAGTCCTGATGAGACCTTTATTCTAATGGTCGAAACGCCGTCGACGCCCTAGGAAACAAATCAGACCAACACAGTTTCTATAATTTTATAGCAGCTGGCTAATCATTTGTTGATATAATTGGTTTAGAGTCTAGTTTCCTGTTTTTTGTAAATATTCACAGCTGAAACCTGTATAGTTCACTTTGTTATACACTTTCTTGGTTCGCTTAATATTCACTTGGGATACACTGCACTTTGTATAATATTTGTATGTCGCAAGTTATTTACATGTATTTTTCATTATCAATTCTTAAATATAAGGAAATATCCTTCATGGTACAAGTGTGCGTCTCTCTTTCTTTTGCCACCCTCCTTCCAATGTTTTCATTGCCATTGAGCCTGTTATAAATGTTAAGTTATACAAAATCGTATGCCATAGGAACCATTGCCCTTTGTATGGGGACAGGACACAGCCTATTTAGGTGTAAGTGTGGCTGGGTCCAGCTAAGCTCCTATTGTCTGTGCCTGGCAAGGGGAAATACACAATGTGAACAGAGAAAGACGGCAGGCACCAAATGACTAAAGTAAGAAAATGCTAACTTTCTAAAAGTGGCATTTTAAGAATTGCACTTTGAAAACTGACTGCACCATGAGTTTAGATTTTAAATTATGATTCTCAATTGGGGATTCCACTTATATAATGTAATAGGGAAATTGTAAAGATACCTTGAACAGTGGAATGAAGGCAAGTTATTGTATTTGTAGAAAAACCTTGACACAGCTTTTGGGACAACAATCCTTCTAAACAGCAACAATCAAGTCCCCCAATGTTCCTCATTCCGAAGGTTCTATTGTGGCACCTGGTAAATCATAAATATAATGACATGGCAGTATGGTGTGAATGAGAAGTAAATTGCCTCACAGCATTAAACATACTGAATACATCACAACAGACAGTATTCCCAACATTATCCTATGGGAAAGATAGGCCTTGCTGTAGTGAAAAGTGAATTTGCGAGTTTATCACTACCAGGACATTTAAAACTGAAAAGTACATGTTCTGTCTTTTCATTAACATGGCTCCCTGCCCTCTGGGTTGTCCAAGCCCTCTCTTAGGGTTGACTTACATGCATAAAAAAGGAAGTTGTGCATCTGGCAACAGGTTCATTTTGCTAGATTGACATGGCAGTGTAAGTTGCACACACAGGTACTGCAATGGCAGGCTTGAATAAGTACTGCCGACCCACTAATAGCATTTAGTTTACAGGCCCTGGGTAGATGTAGAGCACTTGACCAATGTCTTATTAGTAAATTAAATAGGCCAATTGGAGATGAGCCAATATTATCATGCTTAGGGAAGAGAGTGCAAGCATGTTAGGCCTATGGGCGCTAGAGGGCGCACTGCAGGATGGCTGCCTGAAGTGACAGCTCCGTGGGGACAGACCTCGGCCCTGCATGTTTTCGCCAGTAAAGCAGATGGCATGTAGATGTAAACTGGAAGCGATAGGCAGCGGAATGAGCCAGGAAGCTGAGGAACGCTGTTAATGAACTTTGGTTTCCGGAATGAGGATCTAAAGGGCAATCACCTATCTGAAGCGCGGCGGACAACGCTCTATAAAATGGCGCCAGATAGACGGCCGGAAATCTGACCAGAGAGCTAAGCGCTGTCGCACAGGAGAGTGAAGCGCACGAAGCCCTGAGATCGGAGCTGAATCGGCCCGTACTTGCACCCTGCGGAGCGGTCGCCTGTGAACTTTTACATCTGCTGGGCACTGTCTTGGGCACTTTTGTCTACGCCGCCGCCACCGCACTAAAACGGCGACCTCCATGTAGAGAAATGGGGAAAGCCTCTGGATCAGGTAGGAGAGCTCCCCATTGTCATTTCTACTGCGTCCACCCCTCATGTTATGCCCAAGCCGCGGAGATAATCTGATGTAGGGGCCGGCAGGCGCGAACTGTGAGTACAACGCAGAAGGCAGCGAAGCGTGGATCGTGAGGTGGCGGTAGCGCCTGGAGGATGGGAGTGCCTGAATCTCCTGGCCCAGTAGGTGTTATTGCTAGCATCTGACAGCTGAGTTTCGCCACTTCCAGCTGCGCACTGGTTGCACGGAGAGGGCCCAAAAGTGTTCAATGATTGTGGTGCCCACATTGGACACGCACTGCAGAATGCGTGAATACTCTGCGTTTGCCCTGTTCATCTGACATGGCGAAATGGAGCTAACACATGCAGGACTATGCCCATTAGTTTACTCAGTGAGCGAAATGTGTGGAAAGAGGGCCAGTTTGCATGGTGCTTAGCGAGAATGTTCTGGAAGATTTCAGGAGCCGGCAAATTTGTGGGCAATGATAATACACGCTAGTCTATGCCATGCGGAAAGCTGAAAAAAGAGGCCTGCGCCCAAACTTATTGCATAGTCAATGCGGATTCCCTGATACGACATTCCCGGGCTGTAGTACTCTGTTAGATGTCGGTGGGAGCACATGCTGCACAGCCCTAACTGTTAGCACTGCCTTAGCATCGCCCTCTGACACTGACATTTTCATACTGGCTTGGTGTGCTTCTTCTCTCAATATTTGCCTGTGTCACCAGAATGGTTCTGAGCCTACGTCCTTCCATCACACGTGGCTATAATAGGTGGCGGAGCAGAGGGTGAAAGTCAAGGGAAGACAATAGAAGGATCACAGATGACTCCCCCGCGATATACTGCACTGACATTGCTCTGCTCTGAAGGGCCCCTTCCACTACAGAGTGCTGCACACAGACCTGAGTCTTTAGGTGCCGACACGCCCACCCAAGATGGGTAAGCCAGACAAACAGCAGCCAAAGCTTAACTTTGAATCGCGCCGGGTGGTGCGCGGACATACGACGCACTCCGATACAGAAGCAGAAGTGGACAATGCCATGGAAAGCAGCATGGTATCTATTCTAAAGGCGATATAGTCCAACCTGCAGGACATTAACGGGAAGCTCGACCATCTCCCATGCCGAGTGGATAATATGGCGTCAAAATTAGACAAACAAGGGGAACGTCTAGATGCGGCTGAAACCCTTATATCGGCTGTAGAGGATGAGGCGCATACCACTACTACCAAGTGTGGAGGAATGGAAAAAGTGTTGGAGGTGATCAAAGCCAAGGCAGAAGATTTGGAGGCTAGATCGCGCCGAAATAACGTCCAAATAGTGGGTGTTCTGGAAACAACCGACACAGGCCGCATGGACACATATGTGGAGGAGCTGTGTCGAGCGATTTTTGGAGTGGAACAACTATCTCCGGTTTTCATAGTCGAGCGAGCACACAGCTGCTGGCGCCGCGTCCTCCACCTAGACCAATAGTTGCTCGAATCTTAAATTATCGGGACCGTGACAACAAACTGAGGATGGCGCGGGAGAAACGACAAGTCACCCATCAAGGAAATCAACTAGAATTTCATTACAAGACCGAGGCTACCATTATGCAAATACTTTTATTTGCTGCCCCAACATGCAGCCCTTTAAAGAATATTACTACATCACAATAAAATAGAACGTTAACACATGACAACCAGGATGAACAGGCTCCTATCTTCCTCTCTTTTGTTCGCTGCTCTGACACAGATAAGTACAACTTCTCTAGCATGCCATCTTGACTTAATTATAGATGTCTTAATGTATTTTACTTGAATATTAGTTGAATAATTATATAATACCTGCTAGTATTGATTACCTAGTTAACTTATTTCTTCAGTTGTCTAAAGAGTAGGTATTAATGTCGTTTTAAACATGTTCATTCTAATATTTCCCAGTCCAATTTATGGTCGGGATTAGCCTTCATCACCTCTGTCTTCCTTTTCTTAATCGATTTAAATTTGTAGTCCCTGGTAATATGTTAATATTTCATGGTAAGTATCAGATTGCTTCTCTGCAAATAAAATGTTTGTCTGAAATTTAACAAAACCCTAATGATTTAACACGAACTCCTTGTTTAAAAAAAAAAGGGGGAAAATAGAGGTTTTGAACAAAGAAACAGAATCGCCGATATATATATTTTTTTGACTTCCCGCGTCTCTTAGTAACGTAGAGACGCGAGGAAAGCTCTACCCTTACGCAATGTCCTTTGTTTCCTCGAAGCCTCACGCGTCCCCTAGCAACTAGCTGGGAGACGCGGAGACGCGATGACAGAGAGCAATCCTACGTTGAAGAGCCTCACGCGCCCCCTAACAACATAGCTGGGAGACGCGTTAGCAAATGAGAGACACGCTCGCGCCTCTATGCGCGACCCAGTGTCGTTAGTGACGCTCCTGTTCTCCATGGTTACCTTCCTTTCAGGAGCGTAACGGAGACGGAGAGGACGAGGCTGGAATCTGAATTATTTAGAAAGCGCAACTTTAATAGATGAAACCAAACTAAACAAAGATCGCCACCTACTGGCCCCAGCAGAATCGGCAGAATACTTTCTTTGAGATAAGTGAATTCACCCTCGTAAGAATACCTTTTATTAAATCCTCAACAAAGGATATTTCCCCATTTAATTAACCCTTGAAAGGTTTATTTAACACCCATTCTGCCTAAAATATTCCCTTTCTAGTATTATTATTATGGATGACAGCATCAATGTTACAAATGTTCCCCCTAAGGAACCTTTACTTGAAAATATTAAAGACCTCCTTAGAGAGGAATTTAGATCCTCTATCAAGGAAGCTGTTGACGCTGCTCTCGCAAAAAGGAAGAGAGTTTCACCTACAGAAGAGAATTACTTCTCGCTCTCGGATGGGAAATCTCTTTCAACTTCTGCAGGGCAGAAAAAGGGAAAAAAACTCCTAAAGAAAAATTATTGTATTGAAACCAACAATACAAACGAGAATGGTGGCCCTTGCGCCACAAAATTGATTGGTGCCCCTTGCGACACAATAGACAGACCTCGATTACTTGAGGCAGGGAGAAGAGGTGTCCCTAGCGGCACAATAGAAGGCGGTACCCTCTACGGGACAAATGATTTTGATGATTATTGCGAAACTCAATCAACAGACTATGATAATTCTGACGAATTTATTTTTGACCCTCAAGATTCATTTGAGGATATTGATGAAGATCTACAAACTCCCTCTACTTCCACCTCAGTCAAAGACCCATTTGGTAGGGAAATGTTTAATCCCACTACAATCCGCCACCCCCGTAGCACTGAATGGTGGCCTATGGATCATGTTGCCAAATACCTATCACAGTGGGTTAGAAAACCCCTTGATATTAATACTCGCAATCTTTTAAGGAATGAATGCCCTCGTCCCTCCTCCGAGGACAAGATTTGTAAAACTCCTAACCTTAATCCTGACCTAATCACCTTTCTGTTCAAATCAGGAAGGGATCCCAGAAAAGGAATCGAAAGGTGCCTAAAACAAGCACAAGATAAGCTTCTGGATGTAATGGGTCCACTTTCAAAAATTTTGGATATCACTGAGGAAGCCAAAGCTAATGACTCACCTGTAGACATTGAAATACTTGGAGGATGGTCACAACGTGCTATTTGCCTTATCGGCAATGCTAACGCAAATCTAATCTCCGAACGTAGAAAGGCTGTTCTTCTTAGAACGAACCCGAAACTGGCTGACCTCTCGGCCAGTGAAGATATGTCCAACACCAAAGGCCTCCTATTCGGAGATAACTTCGTTAAGACGCTTGGGAAGTATGTCTCCACTTTCAATGCCTTTAGTAGGGCACAATCAAATATGCGTAGAGTCTTCGGCACTCGGTCACTTTTTGGAAGGGCTGACAGAAGGGGACAATCTGCCAGCCGCTCCTCATTTCGGTCCCAATTTTATCAAGACAACAGAGGCTATCGCCCTTATACAAGCTTCCGTGGAAACTCAAATTTCTATCCACAAAGAGGAAGAGGCTCTAGATCCCGTGGCGGCAGACCTCGATCATCCAATCAAGGAAACTACGGTAAGCACAACCCCTTCTATCCCCTTAAAAGTGGCAGGAAGATTGAGACACTTCAAAAAGAATTGGCTTCAAGTCACTCAAGATCCATGGGTTTTAGAAACTGTTGTGGGGGGCTATTGTAAAAATTCCACTGTCAGAGTTAACAAAGTTCTATCTTTCTAGTCAAAAAGAAAGACAAGGGTTGGCGACCTGTTATAAATTTAAAAAATTTAAACAATTTTCTAATCTACAGACATTTCAAGATGGAAGGTATCCATCTTTTGAGGGACATTCTTCAGACCAAAGACTGGCTAGTGAAATTGGATCTAAAAGATGCCTATTTCACCATTCCCATGCACGAAGAGTGTCGCAGATATCTCCGATTTACTTGTAAAGGAACTCTCTATCAGTTCCAATGCCTCCCCTTCGGTCTATCTTCTGCCCCTTGGTGCTTCACCAACGTTCTTCGTCCGGTGGTCAGTTACCTAAGGGAAAGGGGGATTCGTCTTATAATCTATTTAGACGATATCCTCATCATGTCTCAGGACAAGACAGAAATTTTAAAACATTTAGATATCACTATGACCCTCCTTCGAGACTTGGGTTTTATCATAAATCTGGAAAAATCTATTTTAACCCCAACTCAAGAAATAGAATTCTTGGGTTTCAAAGTCAATACTATTCTATCCAACCTGATCCTCCCCCATCAGAAGGTTACCAAGATCAGGAAACACGTCTCCTATGTTCTTTCAAAAGATATTATCCGCCTGAAAGACCTAGCGAGGGTTTTGGGTCTCCTTTCGTCTTCTATACAAGCAATTTCTCCGGGCCCACTTCATTACAGGGGCTTGCAGAGATTGAAAGCTCAAGGCTTGAGGAAGGGTCTCTGGTACGAAGATTCCCTTCCCCTTTCAGGAGGATGCTCGGGAAGACCTGCGTTGGTGGTTAAACAACCTCCAAGCTTGGAATGGAAAAGCTATATTTGGAAACGTACCAGATTTTACCCTAGAATCAGACGCGAGCAACCGTGGTTGGGGTGCTCGTCTGAACAACTTAGAAACCGGTGGGAGATGGTCTTTTTCAGAACAATCCCTCCACATAAACTCTTTAGAAATGTTGGCAGCTTTAAATGCCCTTATGAGTTTCAAAGAACTTCTGAAGAACTCCAATACTTTAATCCGTTTGGACAATTTTTCAGCCGTCTCTTACATAAATCGTTTGGGTGGCGCGAAATCCAAAAATCTCTCGGATATCGCAAAGAAAATTTGGTATTTCTGTTGGGAGCACAAAATCACCCTCAGAGCAGATTTCATTCCCGGTTCCTTGAATCTGAGAGCAGACTGGAATTCACGTTTCCTTCACGATTCCAGCGATTGGATGCTGAATCCCAGATTCTTTCATCTAGTTCAAGAAGTTTGGGGCCCAATCCTATTAGATTTATTTGCCAGCCGGTTGACGAACCAAGTTCAGAAATACTTCAGCTGGAGGCCAGACCCGAACGCGTCAGGAGTAGATGCCTTTCTCCAACCTTGGGAAGGGACGAAGGGCTGTTACGCCTTCCCTCCCTTCTCAATGATTCAGAGATTGTTGTGGAAAGTGAGACTCGAATCATGCAATATAATTCTGGTGACTCCTTTTTGGAAATCCCAAGTATGGTTCCCCAGTGTAATGGAACTGGCGATAGACTTCCCATGGTTAATCCCTTGTTGTCCGGGTCTTCTACAAGGCCCAGACGGAGAAGAACATCCTTTAGTCTTGGAGGGGAAAATGAACCTTCTTGTTTGGAGGATATCAGGGATTCAGGGAGATATTCTGAACTTTCGGGAGAAGCTAAAAGCTTACTGGAAGAATCATGGGCCCCTGGGACCAGAAAGAGATACAGAGGAATATGGAACAAATGGTCTGGTTGGTGCCTTGAAAGGGATCTGGATCCCGTTCAATGTCCTTTACAATATGTAGCTAATAACCTCGCTCATCTTTTTGAGTCAGGTCTTTCTTTTAGAACCATCAATTGTTACAGGTCAGCTATCTCTTCAGGTCATTGTTTGATTAATAACCTTGCTATCGGTAGTAATCCACTAATCAAAAGGGTCATGAAGGGCATTAGACTTAGGAGACCTCCTAGAGCTCGCTATGAATCTCTTTGGGATGTTAATCTGATTTTTAACCTTTTCATGTCCTGGCCTGTTAATCAGTTACTTTCTCTTAAGAGAATTTCAATGAAATTAGCAACCCTATTGTGTTTAATATCCTTCAGGAGGGTGTCTGATATTAAAGCTCTTGATCTTTCCTACAGATTTTATTCTTCTGAAGGTGTTCATTTCGATATTTGGAAAAGAACAAAAACGATGTCAGAATCTATCTTCTATCCCTTCTTTCATGAAAGTGAAAAATTATGTGTTGTTAATTGCATGAAGTCTTATGAAAATAAGATTTCAGTTTCTAGACCTCCTGGATGTAATCAACTTCTTTTATCTTTTGTTAGACCTTTTAGGCCAGTATCATCAGCAACCTTAGCAAGGTGGATACGCCTGATTATGAATGAAGCAGGTGTAGATCTATCTAGGTTTGGTGCTCACTCTTCTAGAGGTGCAATGGCTAGCAAAGTCTTTTGGGCTGGAGGTTCTCTGCCCGAAATACTTAAAGCTGCAGATTGGTCTAATGCAAGTACCTTCTCGAAGTTCTACTTGAGACCAATAGAACATGTTAGCGGTGCAGCTTTGCATGGCTTTAAACATGAATAATGGTAGCCTCCGGTCTTGTAATGAAATGTCGATTCTCCAATTAACATGAAGAGAGAATCTTGATTTCATTAAAGACATACGGAGGCTAACATTATCCCACCCTCCTCTCCCTGAGAGGTTTGGGTTGATTAATGTCAAATGTTTTCTTGTTATATCTGAAAACATGATTTTTACCTCTTTCACTATATGATATTTTTTTGTTCCTTCTCAGATAACAATCTTAAGGAATAATTGTTTCGATGAAATCTTCACTGTACTCCTGTGTCATCGCAGCCCACGAGGAAGATAGGAGCCTGTTCATCCTGGTTGTCATGTGTTAACGTTCTATTTTATTGTGATGTAGTAATATTCTTTAAAGGGCTGCATGTTGGGGCAGCAAATAAAAGTATTTGCATAATGTTAGCCTCCGTATGTCTTTAATGAAATCAAGATTCTCTCTTCATGTTAATTGGAGAATCGACATTCTACCTGGACTATACTATGCCTGTACAACAGGCCCAAAGGGAGTTCGCTAATGTTAAGATGAAGCTGAGAGAAATGCAGGTGGAATACACCATGTTGTACCCAGCACGTCTGAAGGTAACCTCAGAAGATAAACCAACCATACTGCCCACTCCTAAGGCGGCCCAGGATTTCATCAAAAGAATTGCTGGCAAGCGCAAGGAACAGAAACGTGCAGATCAACAACAGGATTCCTACTAATCAGCTGACCTGGGGGGACCCCTCCACTGCAATTGGCTTTGCTATGGTGGATGATATAATAAGGGTCCTTGAGGTTACTGATCTGAACGCACCGCTCTGGCTGATCACTGAAAGATTCCTGAGTGGTAAGTGCATGCGCTAATCACAATATATAACTTTTGGGCACTATAGTTCAGTGCAAAATGGGCATGGCTTGAAGCCCGAGGAAAAGACCCATCGATGGTTGGAAAATGAGACATGTAGCTGGGAGACTGCAGTGAAGATAACGCGATTGCATGCTACTTCCAGACCCTATGTATCATATGTTGAGTTCTTTTTGTTGTTTTTTTGGCAGCGGTCCTGCAGGTTGCACCGATCCTGGCCCCCGCATGGGTGGATTTGGGGCAGATGCCCTCAGCATTAGTGCATGTGCTGTTTAGGTTTAGTCTCAGCCCCGCTGAACAGTTGATATCCAATGACTGTGCGAACTTATGGTTCTAAGTGGACCGCCCGGCGATCTCTACAGGGGGAGTTTGCGATCCAAGAACTTTGGGTCTGGTTAATGGCTCATTCTTACATGTATATGCTGTACTGGAGGTGCTGTGAATAATATGACTGTGGGCGCTGTGGTTGACGTAGCACCTCCATGCTTCTCGTAGCACCCAGTTCACAATTCCCTGATGCCT
Source organism: Lissotriton vulgaris (assembly GCF_964263255.1). Classification (NCBI taxonomy): domain Eukaryota; kingdom Metazoa; phylum Chordata; class Amphibia; order Caudata; family Salamandridae; genus Lissotriton; species Lissotriton vulgaris. The sequence goes on from NC_141696.1 coordinate 1,044,407,341, forward strand.
ATGTTAAGAAACGATGGTCTTACAGCACATGCGCCATATCGCATGTTCTAAAACTGTCAAACAAATGAGATGCTACTGTTGCTCGTACTGCATGAGATGTTGTCAATACTGATCCAAATGTTCATGATGATTTAGTCTGCATTAATAATTTTGGTCTGCTCACATCCATTAGATTGGATGGTGTTGTTTACCCTATGCGGACCTCCACATGGGTGCGCCCCATACTGTTCATGGTTCCAAAAGATGTTCAAATTGGGGTATGGCTTTGGCAAGATTGGGTTGTTGAAGTGGGTGGGGGGAGTTCGAATTGGGGGTTAGCTAAGTTTCAAGGACCAGACCACTTAAGACGCATTGCTGAAGTCCAAATTGTAAGCATTTACTGTGTTGAGATTCTTGCACTAGTACGCTACAGATTCAGCCCCAGGGGAAGGCGCGACTGGCGTGATTTTTCATGGCTATTTTTCCAATGTCCATGACGGCTAGGCCTAACACCACAAAGGGAAGGGTGCACCTGAATCTGCTTACATGGAATATACGTGGCTTTACGAATCCAAAGAAAATTAGACAAGTGTTTGCATGTTTTGATAGATGGCAGGTAGACATCACGTTATTACAAGAGACTCACATGGCTCCCTCTGCACATAGTAGTATAGGCAGGAGGTGGGCCGAATCGACTTACCATTCCAGATACTCTTCATACTCAAGAGGAGTCACAATTTTGGTGAAGAAAAAGGCACAAACTTCACAGTTGAACATACGATAGTGGATAGTCAAAGTAGATATATCATACTAACGGGGATGTTGCGAGGGCAGCGGGTAGCAATCATTAGCACATATGGGCCGAACATAGATGCACCAGATTTTTTCACGCGGTTTGGCGGGAATTTCATGACTAGCTAGATAGAACGTTGATTTGGGGAGGGGATCTGAACCTTACTCTAAATGATCATTTAGATCGATCGGGGTCTACCACAGAGCCACATAGAAAGGCGAGAGCTAAGGTGCTGGATGTCATGGTTGAAATGCACTTACACGACATTTGGAGGGTGCGACATCCGGGATCGAGAGGCAACACATACATCTGCAGCACACAGCAGCTGGTCCCGCATTGACTATTGGCTTGGCTCAGTCAAGGCTTTGCTCTGGACCACGGAGGTCAAACATATGCCTAAAACACTTTCAGATCATAATCCCATCCTACTGTCCCTTAAGATACAGCACTATAAACCACCCTCGTATAGTTGGAGATTCAACGCTAAGGCACCTATTGATTCGGTGTATGCGGACACCATTGCCAGGGCTATCAAAGATTATCTTCAACTGAATGCACCCTCCACACATGATCCGTGCCTTCTTTGGGAGACTTTTAAAGCCACCTTAAGAGGAGTGTGCATAAGCACCACTGCAGGGATATTACGAGATATCAGAGGGCAGCTGACACGCTGTGAAGCACAGCTAAAGTCGCCCTGGAAATCAATACGCACGCACACAAAACCAGTCCATACTGGGGGAACTGAAGAAAGTTTTAACTGAATACCAATCCTTCGCTACTGATGAACTTAACTACATCCACAAATGCCCCGTAGCTAGGGCTTTTAGAGAGAGAGGCAGACCTGGCAAAGTGATAGCGCCAAAAATATGCGAAGGCCGTCGCTCCCAAACAGTGTTGCAGATGCGGAGTGAGGATGGCTCCATCTGTGCAGACACGACTGGTATTCTGAAAGGGTTTGTACAAACCTGTAGCGCCCTATATGAATCATTTCACACGGCGTCCTCAACGGAAATTTTAGAGTATTTGGAAGATGTGGCCTTTGCGTGGCTTTCGGACAGGCAAAGGGCCTATTTTTCACGGCCAATCAAGGTAGATGAAGTCACAGAGGTCATAAAATCATTACCAAATGGCAAAGCCCCAGGCCCAGACGGGTTTACCTGTGAGTTCTACAAAACCTATGCAGATCTGCTTGCCCCTCACCTGGTTGAGATGTACAGGGATGCCTTTGAGAAGACTGTACTCTCCCCAACATTACGGGAAGCAGTGGTGATAGCCCTCCTGAAACCCGCAAAAGATCCTGAGCTCTGTGATTCATACAGGCCTCTATCGTTAATTAACGTTGATTCCAAAATTTAAGCCAAACTGCTTACAACTAGACTGCAACCCCTTATGACCAACCTGTTCCTCCCAGACCAGTCATGTTTTAAACCATCTAGAGCCACTAAGCATAATACTATTCGCTCTTTCCCATTATTTGATACCTAGCACAAAAGCAGTGGCAGTCATGTTAGATGCCGCCAAGGCTTTTGACTCCATTGAATGGTCATATCTACTGACGGTGCTTAGAAGGATGGGATTCCCTCCCATGTTTCTTCAATGGGTGCAATTACTGTACACGCGACCTGTAGCTAAAGTTCAAGTGAACGGCTATATCTCTGACCCGATAAATATAGCACATGGGACGAGGCAAGGCTGCCCTCTGTCCCCTTTGTTATTTGCCTTAGCCCTTGAGCCGCTAGCATGCAAAGTTCGACAGAATTATCGATCATCCGCCTTGAAATTCCTGAGTAGGCCTCTGCATATCTCGCTGTACGCGGATGATATGTTGCTATATGTACGCAACCCCATTGCTGCGAGAATATATATAATTTGGGAGGCACTCTGGGCTTCAAATCAACTGGTCAAAATCCTCTATTATTTCACTGACAGAAACCACATTACCACATACTACAGAATTCCCCCTAGAATGGCAAGCGAACCCAATAAAATACCTCAGTGTTTGGTATCACAGAGATCCTGAGATTGTTATCAGCACCAACTATGGGAGAGTGTTGTCTTCATTGGATTATAAAATTAATCGCTGGATACAATTACCGCTATCGCTTGCAGATCGAATTGCAATTGTAAAAATGGTCATTCTCCCCAAACTACTTTATCTTTTTAACAATATCCCGATTCCCCCCCACAGAGAGGTATTCAAATGTATAGCATCAGTTGTGCTCAAATTGATCTGGGCAGGTAAGCAGGCATGTGTTGAACTGCGAACCTTAACCTTACCAAACTCCAGGGGCGGTTTATGCGTGCCTGATTTTCTCCTATATTATCTCTGTGCTCAGACACAATACGCCTCCTACTGGTATCATCCGATTCCGTACCTGATGCACACTGCAGTAGAAGAAGGGGATGCCTTACCAACACCTTTAACAGCTATTATCACGCATCACCGACCTCCACTACATGCTAAAGATATTAACACAATTGACACCACCAATAAGGCGTGGCATAGACTAGGACAACTAGCAAATAAGTTACCTCTCTATGCCCCAGCCCTACTGCTACATCACCACCCGGAGCTTTCTGTCACAAATAAAAGGTAGGTATGAACTTACTGCATCAGGTGGGCATAGACACATTAGGGGACCTCTATCACAATGGGATGTTCAAATTGACGCAAGATTTAGCGTATATCAAAAATCAGACGCTACTGTTCCGCTTCACCCTCCATAGGCTCCAGGGGGCAATCAAGAAGTTATACCCCAGCTACCCCACTGAACCACCACAACTAGATACTTTACAGCTCATTTTATCTTCACAGAACACCACACATTTAGTTTTACGATTATATACTACGGCGCAGACCGAAATTGTGTACACAACAGACAAGGCACGGGAGAGATGGAATGCAGTACTTGATATCCCACTCACCGAGGAGGAATGGCAGACTGCTTGTACCCTAACTCCAATGTTAACGCCCAACGGCAATCTAAGGATTATCCATTTTAAATATTTACATCAAACATACTATACACCTGTGAAACTCTATAAATATGCCCTCCGGCCGGAGGCAAGATGTTAACGTTGTGGCTCTGATTTGGCGGATTTTGTCCACCTCACATGGCACTGTTTTAAGGTACAGGACTACTGGGTAGCGGTTATCTCCTTGTTAGCAGAAATGGTGAAGACTGATATTGTATGCAATATTCGCACCTGTTTATTGGGGATAATGGGGAATGTACGGGCTATGAAGCGCAAATTCTGTACGGTGGCGCTCTTGCTTGCTAAGCGGCGGGTCTCCTTTTGTTGGGAGAGCAAGACTGCACCCACCCTCAAGCAATGGATCTGTGACATGGCGTACTGTTGTGATTGATTACACACGTATGAAGAAGAATTGACTGCCTGTTCCCGCCCCAAGGATTACTGGACGTATTTAACAAACTATTTGAATGTGCATCCAACTGTCTAATTGTATTACCTGTAAGTGTCTTGCTTGTTCCATATGCGCTAGATGTAAGGTGGAAGAATCTCTGTTATTTTACATTTAACATACTTGGATGATGAATGCGGTAGTGTAATGGACCGAAATGTTACTTGTATTTGAGAACTTGACTTTCTGAAAATTCAATGAAAAGAATTTAAAAAGAAAAGCATCTCAGGCCTTTTTAGCAGGGATGTTGCACAGAGTCATAAACCCAACAAAAACAAGGTCATAATAGTGGAGGAGGTAGGCAAAAGAGCTTGAGGGAAGATCACCCTAAGGTTGTCTGGTCTATCAGTTGCCCTTCAGGATATTGAAGCTATGGAATCCCATCTCTAAAATGATACAATATGTTGACGTTGTGAGTACTTATCAGGACCATTATCAAGGTTAGGAGAGAGTTAATTGTATGAACTAGTAGAATAATATTATCTTTCTAGCACCTTGGAGATACATTCATCTCACAGAGGACCTGCTGAATCAACTTCCAAATAGCTTGTTACCCCAGCCCCTTGCTATATACTGAATGGGTTCATACTATTTTGTGGTCAAACCAAAAGTCAGGCCTACAGTCTGGCAACAGGAACAGAACAATATTGGGGAAAATGTGCATCTGGGCAGAAGATCAACATATTAGCACTAAACATTAAAACACACTAGGACTGGCTTCTCTAGCCTACTTATACAGGAATCCATAAGAACTGACTGACCCAAAATAGAAATAAAACAGTAACAGGAAGTCATTATGCTAAAAAGAATGGTAAATTAGGGTTCTCAAATGAAATCATGGGAAGGAATATCAGCCTTTATAACCTTTGCTTCAGGAATCAATATGAATTGCCATAGTCTCCAGCCACCCACCATATCACCAAAGAAACCCATTGAACTACACAGCACAACTACATTCAGTCCCTGATTGATTTGGCAATTTATAATGTGTAAACAAATGCCCAAAGAAGTCAAGGCACTAATGTGGTTAGCCTACTGAGGAGGGTAAAGTGCATAATCCCTGACTTAAAGGGGGCAGTACTATGCAAAACGCCTGGGTTTCTGGGCCTTATGAAAAGGAAGATGGGCTTTCAGAAATGAGATGTAGTAAGGGAGAATGTTCCAAAGCTTGGATGCAGCCACATCAAAAGCTCTCAGTAGTGGGTTTGTATTGTTTAGAATTGTCATGATGCTTTGTTCTATTTTGCTCCGTGCTTGGAGTGCACATGGCTGAGGGTTCAATCGGCAGCTGTTATTTTGATAATATCCTAAAAAAGTTCTAATGAGCATTATGATTTATTGGAGAAGGCGTTATCGGCCCTTGGTCAGCATGGCATGAACGTTAGGGCGGATAAATGCAAGTTTGGGGTGAAAGATCTAGAATGTCTGGGTCATACTGTGTCTAGCTAAGGTATCAAACCAATTATTTCTGTTATCAGGGCTCTCAAAGAAGATAGACCCCCTTGTGATAAGGACACACTAGATTTGTTGCCAACTATGCTCAAATTGTTTAGCCACTACGGGTCTTTCTTAAGAAGGGTCAGAAATGTGTGTGGTCACAAGAACTGGATGGAGTGTTTGCAAGAGTGAAAGACTTAATATTTTTTTCTCAGGATGATTGTGCTTCCATGATTACAGTTATTGCACGCATAAATGGTCTGGGTGCGTTTCTTAGTCAAAAAGTGAATGGCAAGGAACAAACTGCGGCGTTCACATTGAGATTGCTCAAACATTTTGAGCAAAATGACAGCACCATTTAACTTGAGGTGCTAGCTTGTTTTTGGGTCGCTTAAAATTTTAAAATGTATATTTGGGGTCGCAGATTTGAAATCTTTATGGATCACAAGCTTCTGACTTTTATTTTCAGCAAAGTTACAAATAATAACATGTCTGCCAGGTTGACTAGATTAGGTTAAATATTGTAAGAGTACAACTTTGAAATGAAACACATCCAAGGTGGTAAAACCTTTTGAGCCGATTGCTTGTCAAGGATGTTGATGGATAATGATGATGAGGAAGATTTGGAGTGAGATGAGGTGGAGTGTGTTGCTGTGCTATTTCAGTGGAGAATTCTAGTGCAATTATTTCTGAAGTGGAATGAATGCAAGGTTGCTTGTATGAAATATACTATTCTGTCCAAGGTGTTGGAATACTCTATAACAAAATAGCCAGAGGTGAGAAGTTTAACTGGGGAGTTGAGGAATTTTGCTTTAGTGGCAGATGAACTTTCTGTGAAAGATGGATTTCTATTGAGAGGGGATACATTTATTCCTCTGATTAGTCGAAGAATTTCAATGTTGTAGAGTCGCTCACAAAGGAAATTTGGTAGTGATGAAAATGTCCATTAAGATTAAACATCATTACTGGTGGCCTGTTTAAGATGCTCATGTTAGGAGCTTAGTGGATGGTTGTGAAGAATGTTTACTTTCTGACAAACACTGGAAACTGGAAACTTACAAGGTTACCTTTTCATCCCACTGAGTTTTCTGGGAATCCTTGGGATAAAGTTGGTTTGCAGTTTTTCTGGGCCTTATAATTTTTTGGCGAATGATATGAGGTATTTAATTTTGACTATTGACTACTATTCGAAGTGGATGTATTACAAATTTGTGGATTCACTGAATACAGATAGCACTATTGGTTTCCTAAAAAATGTGTTTTTGTTAGAGAGGGCTCCTAAATCGTTGATGATGTATAATGGGGCACACTTTGTATTGGAAAGAATGTGTACTTTTTTGGAGACACAAGATATTAAACATTTTAAGGTGGTTCTGTATTCATCTGCTTCCAATGGACTGGTGGAACGGGGTATTAAAGTTCTTAAAGAAGGAATTCAAACAGCTCTGGCTTCTAGCCTTGATGCAGGAAGGTTTTTGGAGGAAGAGGTGTGTAATTACAATACTATGCCACACTGAACAACTGAAGCTACACCTTTTGAGTTACTGGGGGGCAAATACTACTTTGTTTTCTTCCTGGCTGGATAGTAGAAAATCTATTGTTGATGGTTCTAATTTTAGGACTGTGGAAGATGTTGTCAAAGGGAAACAATTGGACATGAAGAAAAGGTATGACATGAGGGGCCATCTATGTTATTTGGAGATTTCTGTTGGTGATGGGGGTTTGTTTAAAAAACTCTACAGGGTGAAAAAAGGGAGACTGTGTTCTCTGATCCAGTTCAAGCCTGTGAAGTAAATAAGAGGGCCGTGTTTTTGGATGGTAAGGGTTGGTGAAGGTGACACAGGTTCAAGCTGAATTAATTAGAGGCAGGAAAGTTTAATTGATGGAGCATGATCAGAACTGGACGCATTGGTTGCATCATCATTAAAGGTGTGAGTCCAGGAACGAGAATGTAAGTCAGTCGGTTTGTGAGCCTGCTAGTAATTCCGCGGATGATAGTTTAGTTGGTTCTGATTGTGGGAGTTGCATTAGGAGACCTCCTTCCAATTTCAAATATTTTGTTAGATATTAACTTTTAGAAGATCTTTGGGGTCTATCCTATTTTGTGTAAAGGGAGAGGTGATGTAGTGTGTTTGTATTGTTTAGAATTGTCTTGATGCTTTGTTCTATTTTGCCCCCGTGCTTGGAGTGTGCGCAGTTGGGGTTTTGATCTGCAGCTGTCAGTTGCAGATCAAATTTCTGATAGTGGGATGCTCCTTGTCGTGGCTAAAACTGTACTGGATTAAACCTACCTTCCTTGAAAGAAGAATGACTTCTTCATGGTATATCTTTACTTACTACACTCTCCCTCCCCATCTATCCTGCCCTCTTAAACTTGGGAATAACCAGCAGAATTTTTTTTCCAGCAAAACGCAACTGTCTAGATGGTATATATTTTTTAAACAGATTCTTAATTCCCTCAGGAACTGCATTTTGAAGTGCCTTATAGATAATACATAAGGCTTTGAAGGTAATTTGTTTAGTGTCTAAGTGTCAATGCAATTTCCGAATTGCAGCAGAGACTTAATGATATTTAGGAAGATTCAGAATAAGTCTTGCTGCTGCATACTGGACAAGCTGCAGCACGGCCATGGCTGTCTTATTAATGTCCAGGTACAGCACGTTGCTGTGATCCATCCTGGATATATAATCAATGCCACGGCCGCTTGTTTACGTGCAGAGAAGGAGAGAATGGAAACACCTTCCTAAGGGTCTTAATCACACAGAAGCAGGATGATACCGTCCTATTAACCTGGAGATTAAAGCTCAAATTGTTATCAACCAGAAAGTCGAGATTTATTGCGGCATCAGCAGGATTGGAAAGTTGACCCAGCATGGGTCCAAATGGACTGTTTGCTACCAAAGATCTAAACCTGATCTATATCACCATTAAGTCTGAGGTAGTGCTTTTACCATACAGATGGCTACAGCGTGCATGCTGTTGTTAAAATTGAATGGCGGAATCCTCTAAGTTCTCTGTGATAGAAACACTTATGTGTGTGTCAGCAGCATATGATAAAGCTTGTAACGCAAAAGATCTAATCAGTTTAACCAGCAGGGAGACAGATAGGTTAAACAGTGTGGGGCTCAGGGATCAGCCTTGTGGAACCCCACATGGAGTAGCTATGTGTGCAGAGTAGAACTGGTTCGCCACCACTGTCTGTTATCTATCGGTCAAGAAGGATGACAGGAGCTTCAGGTCTGATTCTGTGCTTCCAATTTCCTGCAATCTATCAACCATCCTGGTAGAAGAGATCATGTCAAAGGCTACGGATAGATCCAAAAGGATCAGCAAAGCAGCCTGTCCAGCATCAACTATGAAATTGATCTTATTGAGTAAGGATAACAGTGCAGTCTTGGTCCCATGGTTACTTCTTAATCCAAACTGGGAGGTATCCAACAGATGCTGTTGTTCCTAAAATGTAATTAACTTGAAATGTAGATGCTTCTCCAAGATCTTAGTGGGAACAGGCAACAAATAAATTGGCCAACAGTTTTTCAATGCGGAGGGGCCCAAGTTAGGTCTTTTAAACAGAGGCTTAACATTCGCAGTTTTCAAGCTTTAGGGATACATACAGAGGAGATAGCCTTTTAAGAGTTGCTGTAAGGTGAGGAATAATGATATCCACTCCCAACTGCATCAATTTACTTGAGCAGGGGTCAACTGGGGAGCCTGATTTAACACTATGAAGAAACTGTTCAGTCAGTTCGTGGGTCAGAAGGGAAAAGGCAGAAAGACAGGAATCCCTGCTCTTCAACTGAAAAGGGCCACGGGCTGCATTGATATTATCTTGAGCAGAAATGGAGGGCTCAGAATTGAGATTGCCCAAGGTAGAGTAGATATCAAAATGTTTGGAGTGAAAGAATGTTGCCATACCATTGCAGAAGGACTAAGAGCTTGCAGTAATTGAAGAAACAGTAGGTGTAGATAAAAGATGAAACCATTTAAAAAGATCCCTAGGGTTTCAGGCCTGACTGCCTCCCCGGTCAAAAATATTAAGAAGTTATCAAGTAGCACCGATAGGCTTTCACTCATTCTGCCTCCATCCACCAAATTCTCCTGACTCTCAAGCATCAGCAAGGCTACCCCAATCTGATTAAAAGTAAGAACTGTCTGGAACAGGTTCAATACTTATGATGGTAAAATTGCACAGCAAAATAATCAAAGTGCCCCTGAAGAGTTAGGAAAAAACTCTCAACTACTGTTCATGTAGAGAGAGTCTTAGTGCAATAAAGTAATAAATAAAAATGGGCTTGATTTCTCCTCCGCTTATGTAGCAAAAACAGCTGTTTTTGTGGTGTGGCAGCCCCTCACCTGCATGGACCCTAGTGGTACTTCACCTGCTGTATTAATGATGGCTACTCCTCTAACTGCCACTACTAATATTTGTATTCCCTGACAGTGATGTTCTATGAGATTAAAGAGCAGCTTCAGTCTTGCCTCAAAGGAAACATTTGACAGCCTGTCGATAGCCAGCAAAACAAAGGCAATGCATCCATCAGGCTACTGAATCGACTGCCAGAACATGAAAAAGAAACTGCCCAAAGTGTCAGAAATACACATCAGTTCATTCAAGAGTCCCTACCACCTATGTACAAAACTAAAACAAAACAAGAACAAGTATTGCCCCTGGGCCACTCCTGAACCTAAAGAACTGGGTCCTGTATTAGTCACCCCATTCTGCTAAGCTGTGATCTAATAGCAAAGAAAAGAAGCACACCAGAACAGTGACCATATAACAAAACCCAATAGTTCTCGCATAATGGGAAGGAGAATCCTTGTGTTAAAATCCATTAAAAGGAGAAGTCAAAGAAGGACTATCCGTCAGGTTTCACAGTGGGTAGAACAGCTAATAGAGAATATCAATCAGCACCAGAGGTGTGGCAGCAGAGCAGCAGTATATACTGCAGTAGGTGTGAAACACAGATTGACACTCACCAATTGGCACTTTACTCTAGACAATGTGAGCCAGTTATTCCAAGACACAACATTCTAAAATATTATCCAAAAAAGGTGACACAGCATTGGCATGATAGTTGGACAATGTGTCAGGATGTCAGCTGTTTTTCCAGCAAGAGGACTAATAGCCATATTACAATGCATTTTAAGGCACCATCACTCCCTGCTCTGAAGAAGGGTTAAAGACTAGAATAAATAGGAAAAGAAGCTGATCTGTTGAAAAAATGTAAGAGGTATAGGATGTTGAAGGTATGAATACAGCTTTGTGGGACAGAGCTTCTTTCCCAAATAAGTGAAATGACAAGCAACTAAGATCCTGATGTACAAACACTTGTTGCAAAATTCTAGCCACAAATTGTGACCAGTATTTTTGCAACCAATGTTGAATGTTGTGAATCAAGCTATGAACTATTAGGGCAATTCACAAAATTCAAATTAGGAGTGGGTCACAATCTGACCTGCAACATAAATAGTAATGATGTAGGTTGCGAGTTGTGACTTACTCCAGTTGGATGCCATCAGAGAGATGATGTCCGTTGTGACTACCATGCCTATTATCCCATTTAAATAGAGTGAAAAAATGTAATTTGCAGTCCGTTTTCCTTAAAGGAAATGGATCTCGATTTTAAAAAAGTTAAATTTTTTTAAAAATGTTTGCTTAACCACTGCCGACTACCCATCAAACTTTTTGTTTTCGAGTCACAAAGAAGATGGGTTACCTTATGGCCTACCACTCTAAATAGTGAGTCAGCAATGATTTGCGACCATATTATTGTTGCAAACATTGATACAAGATATACCGATTTACAATTTGGAAGAGATGCTTACAACACAGCCCTTTAAAATGGCAAATCGCTATCTATTCACAATCTAATTTTAGGAATAAAAAAAAAACTATTTTGCAGTTAGAAAAGATCTATTGTTTAAATTACAGTATTCGCAAACACAACATATGTTTATGCATCAGCCTCGTTGTTCTTCTCACAATGCATAGAAGTCACTTCCATCCTTGATCTTGACAGTCAATCTTTTGGCCTTCACAGAACACTGAGTCTGTTTAGTTGAGCATTGGTCACCAGTTTTGAGGTTTATAGCTAAATGATTTATAGTTATGTGAATGCTATCTAAATAGTCCGCGTTTTTGACACCCTTGAATACTCCACGTAGTGTGTCAGGTCCTCACAAAAATGCTCTGCTGCTTCATTAGGCCGAGCATTAACCTGGAAAATTATTATCCTGGGAAACTACTCTGTCAAGAGACTTCTGCATGACTCCTGCCTTCAGTGGCAGCCACTATTTAAAGCAGAGGGGGGAAAGCAGGCCACACGTGCACACTCCCTCACATCCATGCAATCACACGTAAACACACACACACACACAAACCCTTTCACAGCATGCACTCACAAATAACATGCATTCATACATAAACAGAGGACACATAAAACTTACCGGCTGCAGTGTTCTCTCATTGGATAGTCAGTAAATGGAAGGAGGTGGCAGTCCCTTAATCATCAGAGTGGGATGGGTCAATGAAACTTGCTGACCCCACCCTGCTCTGTTACTAGGCATCAGTGATAGGCACTCAGCCCTGGGCAATTCAGGGCTTAAAACTGAAGCACCCTGGTATGAGGCTTCCAGTTACGCTCCCCCTAGTCATGAGAGGGAGGACCAGCTCGCCCTTTGCCAGGCTGAGGAGGTCACACCCACAGGGCTGTGACGTCTTCAGCCCGGCAAAGGTCGGCTCAGGCAGAACCTGCCTAGTTAGGGCCTTATTTATGAGGCATTGGCAAAGGGCAGCACTGCAGGCCTTCTTTCTGTGCCAATATGAAAGGGCACGAAATCACAGTTTTTATGAAATACAATGCATTCCTGTTCATTGCCCCTGTGCTGGTGCACAATTTGGTGCCTAGTGCTAAAGTAGGCACCCTTGCACCATTGTACAAGGGTGCCTCCTTTGCAGGCAGGTATGGTTTTGTGCAGGAATGAGGACTTTCCTGCACAAAAACTATCCCGAGAGGAAAACAGGAGGAGAAATCAACATATTTCTCCTCATTATGCCTGCTCTGGGGAAGAGTAAGGTTTTGTCTCTGCCCCAGGTTTACGTGATTAAGTAATCTGGAGTAACATCAAAATCCATAGGTGTTGCATGGAAACACCCACTGCAACTCACAGGGAACGTCTCCTTGACACAGAGTAACGCAAGGCAGCGATTTGCACTGCTTTGTCCTACTCCACATCTAAGAGGCCATGGAAATCCATGCAGAAAAAAAAGCTTCGCTACGGACACGCAAGCCTTTAATAAATATTCCCCTTAGTACATGTTCAGCACCTGACTGCCTGAGGTGAACAAGAAGACTGTCTGTCAGGTTGAACTTTGTTCAGCCTGACAGGCACACTTCATGTCATGGAGAAGGTGGGTGGGTCTCTTCGCTGAAGTAAGGGTTGCTGCTTCCTGTTTCTTATTTTTAAAATATGTGTGCATTTATCTCATCAGCTCCTTCCATAACTCTATCAATGGTATTAAAGTTGTCAGTAAATTAATGCACTAATCACATTATAGCTTTGATTATATGCTTAGGAAATTACATTTTTTTTAATTCAATTTGCAATAGCAATCATAAAAGCACAGCACAAACAATTAAAATAGTTAAAAAACTTTAGTAAATACATGAACTATCCAGAGGCTGCAAATTCATATATAAGCATAAAAAGCACCTTGTAAAAATGGTTGTGAGTGAACAGTGTGGAGGCTCATCCTAATAAAACCTAATACATAAAAACCTACATTTTATGATCCACTATGTTGGTAGGAAATAATGGGCGTCACCTAAAGTTATTAATCTAATGATCATCATCATTAAAAGCTTTATACAATATGCGCATATGGTCTTGCAAAGCACATTTTTGAGAAGATGTATTATTAAAATGACACTATAACACAAAATTAATAATATTATCAAAAATTAGCAAAATACACCCCTGACAGAAACTGGGATAAAAAGCAGCAGACTTTAAGTGAGTATTATAATTGCAGGTATAATAACTCTGGTCTCACTTGATTAAAAGTCAAAGGTCCAAGGAGAGGGCGAACATACTTTTGTCTTAAGGTTGACAAGTTAGGACAAATAAAAACTATGTGTGAAGAGTCCAGTGAAGTAGTCATATCACATGTACAAAATGGGTGATCTGTTGGTTTATGCCACCCGATCAAAAACTGTGGGAACAGGTTTAATCAGAAGTACCTTAACAGTCTTCTGTGCAGGGCTGACATATTCAGAGTTAATTACATTTTCATATTATTTGTGGATTTCACCATCATAAAGTGCTTGTAACTGTCTTTATGTTGGGCCGCTTGAAGCCTTGCCTCTCGTCTGGTTAGCCTAAAGGTCTCTTTGTCCCAAGCTATGTCTGATTTACAGAACAACTCTGGAGTACTGAACAACTAAGGTTTGCCCAATGCCTGTAGAGTTGCTTTTGCATAACTTAGCCATGGTATACAGTGACTCAGATCCATATTCATGCAATCAATCAGAATATTTCTATTAAATTCGATCTCCCTCTTAAGCCATAGGGAGAACCAAAAAAGTATTGGGTGGAGTTGAATAAAATCAGAAATAAAATCTGCCCCATCTCTGTGTGAACAATTTCCTCTGGGACTCTCTGGGGAATTCATAATAACCTCCTAAACATTTATTTTCAGGAGATTGTATTGGGCAGCAGGGTTTATATTCCCAGATTTCTGCACCAAACACCACAGTTGGGATGCACTTTGTGTTATAAAGATGTAAAACAGATTTGATGTGGCTATGTCCTTCGCGCTGAGGAAAGGAATCTATGCCATAATGTACCTTGTTAAAAGATTGCATATAGGCTCTTGCCAGAGGTCCCCAATTTAATTAAATATCCAGCAGAATACCTAAATAACAAAACCTATCCACTTTTTCTAAACAATGTGTTTTGGATTTCACGTTTTTTGGGCCTACTATCATAGTATAAGACTTAAGATAATTAATTTTCAGTCCTAAATCCTCCATAAATTAATAAAATTAATAAAACAGATTTTATAATAACTGTTAACCATTTGATGTCCTATTGTTAAGAATGTAGTCATTAGCATACACTAATGATGGGACTATTCTAGTTCCCTCCATTGGCACGTCCCAGCACCGTTGTCTTAAAATCTGGTCTAGCCTATTAATATACAGGATAAAAAGCATGGGGGTAAAAAATATAAGCCTGTTAGACCCCCTATTCTAACTGACAGTGTGTATGGCATTCTCCCGCCTGGCCAAACCTCACTGAAACCTCTAGGCATGTGTGTAGATGGTAAAGAAAACCTACAAGGGCCTCTTCCTCCTCCATCTTCCTCAGCACAGACCACAGTATAGATCTATCCACTGTGTCCAGGGCTGGCTCCAGGGCGGTGCGAGCGATGCCACCACACCGGGTGCTGACTTTTCGAGGGGGTGCCCTGTTTGGAAGTAATAGCACCTGCTGCCTCCATCCTGACCTCCGGCAATTTTCACTTAACAATAAAAATGTAAAGATAACTCCAGTAATTAATGTTCTCCTGGAGAGATAAGGAGTTTACTCTTGTCGAAGTTTTTCCTCATTTTATGGTAGCACAGAGGGTTAATATGCATGCTGCAAAGAATGTGTACCATGCAGATCACAAAGTGCATATAGTTTAATAGGTCAGTGCCTTTGTCAGAGAGATACTTTTGTTATTAGCAGGGTCAATGTTAAAATGCTAACATGTAACAGTGGGCTAGTAACGGTCATCAAAGAGCTGCATGCGATCTGCATATATATATATATATATTAGAGCAGTATGATTTTTTCTTCCATCTTTCTTTATTCTAATGTTTCAAAAAGGATTCATTTCGGAGAAAAAAAATCCTTATTATTAAATGTAATCCCCAACCATTGGGTTATGTTTTAAATCCTGAGTTTGTGCTCCTTCAGACCAAGCACTCTTAAACTATGGGTGACATGTGACTCACCTTGTAGTCTTCTGGCTTATGGAACATTTCCATACACTGATTTACACACATATGCTTGATTGTCTTTGTGTAATGTGTGTGTGATGAAAGGTGCTCTGATACCCTACAATGGTATCGGTGGTGCTACATAACAAATTAAATACATCTGAGAGTGAGTGGATATGGAGACTTGAGGGAGCACTGTTAACGGGTAGTCAGGGAATCCGTGGTGGGTGCCCATGGGGGGCGCCAACAAAAATTGTTGCACAGGGCGCCACCAGTGCTAAAGCCAGCCCTGACTGTGTCAAATGCTCTGCTGATGTCCATGAAGGCCAAGTGTCTTTGTGTAATGTGTGTGTGATGAAAGGTGCTCTGATACCCTACAATGGTATCGGTGGCGCTACATAACAAATTAAATACATCTGAGAGAGAGTGGATATGGAGACTTGAGGGAGCACTGTTAACGGGTAGTCAGGGAATCCGTGGTGGGTGCCCATGGGGGGCGCCAACAAAAATTGTCGCACAGGGCGCCACCAGTGCTAAAGCCAGCCCTGACTGTGTCAAATGCTCTGCTGATGTCCATGAAAGCCAAGTGTACATTGCCCTTTTGTAACTGTTCTATATTTATTAATCAACAAATACAGACTGAGATTCACTTTGATCGTTCTCCGGCAAGGCCTAAAACCATATTAAATACCGGACAACAATTCTCTGCAGTCAGACTAGTCCGCCAATCGTTTTTAGAAGAACCTGTCCAGGACCTTTACCTCAACATCTATTAATGATGTAGGCTGGAAGCGTGCTGGGTCCCCTCGGTTGCCTTTTTTTAAAACAGGTACATTAATTGATTGTTTCCAGGATGAGGGAATAGGGCCAAGGGCTACAGAATTCAGGTGTTGAATGATTAGTGGGGCACAGAGGTCCCTACATAATTTAGAAAGATCTAGAGGCACCCCATCAGGTCCTGGCACTTTCCCTAGTGTAATTCCTGCTATGCCTTCTCTTACCTCCTCTAATTTAATTGTCAGTGGCCCCACTCGGGCACTGGATAAGAGATAGAGACTCAATCACTGGAATAAAATTTTTTTAAATGTGCCATCCAATTCTTGCCTGGGATGCATTGTCTCATGTCTGGTGGGTTTATTTCATTGAAAAGAGGACGGTTCACAATTCTCCATAAGGCTAGATTATTTCTCTCTTCACACACTTCCTTTAGATCCTCCCATGCCACTTTAGTGAGCAGTGTGCTCCTTAGCTTTTGTTTAAGGGCCCGCTTTAGGTCCTTATAGGCTTTGTGAAAGGCTTGTCAAACCATTTAGGACCTTCCTCATTAGATTTCAATTTAGGGCTAAGAAGAAGGTTCTGTACTTCTATGCTAATATTGGAGTATGTGTTCAGAATCGTCTGGTCTGGAGAGTTGGGCTTTAGACACTCCTCCAAATCAAGACTGCACATCAAGACCAATTTCCTCAAAACATCCTTGGGGACTTTCCTGCCCCAGCCTATCCACCTGCCCTGCTCCTTTAGTGTAAGGGGGTTGCTGTAAATGTTAAAAGGCTTCTCCCCTAAACTAGTCCAGCTAAATTCAGCTAAAAGGGGTATATATCACTAAAAATGCTCTCAAAGGTCCTGAACCCCACTAGAAGTGAATACAGATTCGCAGAGACATAGATAAAATCAATGGTGAAGGTTGCTTCCCTACCCTTAAAAGTTGGTACCGTCTTATGCGAACCATAATACTCAATGCTTAATAAGTTAATACGTTTAAATTCTGACAGGAGGAGGTTAATCATGTTGCCCTGACTTGAATGGCTACAATGAACCTGTTCACCGCCCACCTCAGAGTCTTTGTCCTTCTTATTAATAGTACAGGTCATACCTGGGTGTAAATGAAAATCCCCAACTAGTATAATACAAGGGAAAAGTGGCCACTCCGTCAAGACATTTTCAAAAAAACATTTTAATTCAACTTCCAGAGCAATCTCTGAGGAAGGTGAATTATAAACATGTATGATTAAAACCTTCACCTTTTGAGGAAATGATATAAAAACTTCCAAAATAATGCCCAAGTCAAAAGTGATCTGCTCCACTTTGCAACTCAACCTTAGGTTTGCAAATGTTGCTAGACCTCCTTTTGTCCTTCCATGGTTAGAGGCCTCCACATCCATAAATCACTGACTTCCCACATCCCAGGTCTGCTGAAACTACATAATATTTAAGGATTTACACATATCTCATCCCTTCTCAATCTCCAAAAAAGAGCTTAAGCCAGCTATATTCCAGCAGATCTCATTCAGCAAACCCTCAGGGGAATTCTGAGGTACCACAACTTCTTTTGGCGTATCTCTTGGTCTTGTTTATTCTGATCTCCCCCCGCCACCCAGCTGAGCAGGTTACCTGGTGATCCGCTGGTTCTGACCTAACAATGACAATCAATGTCTGCTAGGTCATCGTAACGATTATAGGTGGAGATGGTGAAGGTACTGCCCAGATGGCAACACCCAATTTGGGGAGCCCTTATTGCAGTCTATCTTACATAACTGGTACCTCGAGTAGGGCCCCTTAGTGTTTGAAAATTAGGTCAATAAAGATAACCAATGGGCATCAAATCAATATTTACTTGGCTCTAAATGTGTGCTCACGTTTCCCCGTAAAAATACTTTAAGCTAGGTATGGGGAGTTAAAATTAATGATGATGCAATCCCCTTTGTGGTTTGCAGCCTCGGGCCAATCCACCCCACCCTTGTTACCATCTAGATATATTTTATCTGTGAAAGCGGGAGACCTCTATGATGGGCCAGCCAATTTAAGGTTTTATTAAACAGTTCTTCATGCAATTCTTTGTGATCTTTTCTTAATCTATGAACCCCTACAAGGATTACTACATATGGGCATGCAACGGGGGGAGGCCTATTACTGGTTGTTTATCTTCAAGTAATTCTTCTCTTTCATTATTCTTCTTCATAGTTGTATCCCCTGGGACCACCCTAAACATGTGGTCTATCTTGATCTCTTTGAGAGATTGTTGCAGGTATTTGAATTGAATTAAGAGTAACACAGGGGGAACTATCAAATGCACACATAGGGCCTCATTTAGCAGTTGTTAACAGTGGGCAGCAATGGATGTAATATGGCTGCGTTGACTTGCATTCAAAGTAAAGAGGTCTAATATGTAGTCTTCCTAACATACAGCACACCCAGTGTTTGTCCCATATGTACCATCACATGGTAGTGGCTAGTGCCAACACCCCCCCCTTGCAGCTTTGGTGCACATGTGTCAGCTTAGTGTCCTCACATAAAGTCATGCTTTATGGGACACATTCCAGCACCAAAAACAGACAATCTACACAATTCCCTCCTTCTATGTGTTATGTGGAATGCAAGACAATTAGTAATTGTACATGACAAAGAGACATGTATTATGTACCATCATTTCACCTCCCCTTGGGAGGCACAATATTTGTACACAGTCCCATAGTCCCTGAACATAGTATGTGTGGAAATGTGTGAGATCTTCATTGGTGTTGCATTGGAAAGGCCACTGCAAGGCCCATGGAACACGATCTTAACGTGGGGTCAAGGAATGCTGCACTTTGCTGTGGCTTGCCTAACTGCATACAAATGAGACCATGCAATGCCATGTAGACAGACTTTGCATTGCCATACCGATTTGATTTGGGGAGCTGCTCCACCTGAGCATCATGAAGAGTGATACCATATCAGCACAGTTCACTTTAACATATGGCCCACAGTGCATTTGGCAGTCTAGACATGTGTGACTTGAAGGGGTTGTATTGCGCATATGCCATGTAATATGACGCAAGTATGTAGACCAAAACCAAAAACATATGCACCACCATCATTCAACCCAATACTAATATGTCAATGTATTCCTACATAATTGAATGTAATGAAGTCTGTCAAGTCCTTCAGATATGTTCACCAACCAGTACTTCTTTCCCATTGTTCCCATTCTGGAAGTGCTCATTGATGGAATGCCGGACGATAAAAGACTAATGAGCACTGGGAGGGTACTTTGCAAGGACATTTACGAAGCGGTCCAGATGGTCCACGAATGCCTGCGCATTCATTGAATAGGTGTGCTTCCTGTTGCGATAGATGTGTGATGTTGTCATTGGAGGAACAAGTTGCACATGGATGAAGTCCGTTGCCCCCAATAGATGTGGAAATCATGTAATGGCATAAAAGCCTTGCTTTTTCTTTTGTTGTTGCAGCACTTTGTTGGGTAAGTGGTGATAATGGAGTGTGTGCCTTATGATGGCATTCAGGATGGAGGGGAGGAACCTTGAGAAGGATGCCTGGGATACTCCTGCCACTCTGGCCTTGGTGGGTTGGAAAGCACTAGATGCCAGCATGTACAGGATAGCCAGTAGCTTGGCCTATGAGGTACGTTGATGCAGTGCTGCGAGCTGGCTGTATAATTGGTGCTATCTGGTGCAGGAGGTGGAAAATGGACTCCCTCATGAGCCTGTAATGGGTAATGACCTCCTCCTCCCTGAGGTCAAGGAGGGAAATCCGCTGGCAGTATGCCTGCTTTCTTCTCCTGCACTGCCTCTGTGGTTGTCATGGGCCAGGTCATCTCCTTGGTGCTCCGAGATGCAGTAGTAATAGGTCCATGTAGTGGTTGAGCTTGCGAAATTGATTTGGGTATGTTCTGTTATTATACAAGTGCCATGTGCCATTTTTAGGCTTGCTTTTTTAAAAGTGGTGCCATTTCAGAAAATCCTTGTACATATGGCTGAGTCGGTTTTGCAATGCTTTTTCAATGGGTATGCCCTCTTTGCATATCATTACCGAAACCTGAAGCGAGCGCTTCTGGCTATAAGAAAAGTAGTTGCTAGCAGTGACAAAGTGATGCTATAGGGCTCTAGCATCACCTTGTAAACATGGTGCCATAAAAAGACAAAAAAGTGACACAGCAGCAGTGTTAGTTCCTTGTATATTTGCCCTTATGTGCACACATAAAAGGAGCAAAACACCAATAATGATGGTTTTTGTGCAGGAAGACAGGGCGGTGACATGAGGAAATATAATTTTTTGCCTTTTTTCGTGTCCAGTGATGCCATGGTTTTCAAGGTGGTGTAGGAAGAGGAAACCAGTGAGAATGGTGGGCCATAATAAATATGTAAATACAATGACTGCTCTTGTCTCATTTCCACTGGCGGCTGCCGGGACAATGGTTTTCCAGAGATGGAGCTACCATTAGCACAGGTGTTCAGAAAGCTGCCCTACCCAGCACACTAAAGGAGGTGGACGAGAATGTTTTGCTGGTTATCACTAACCCTGGGCGAAGAACTACGCTCCGTTCGTGGAGTTTGCGGAGTTTCGGCAACTCCGCGCTCCGCGGAGAACGCGAAGTTGTCGATTACTCCGCAAACTGCTGCGTAGCGTAGTTCTCGCGCGCTCAATAGCATTTTCGCGTGCGTGAGGATGCTTGTCGGTAAGATCGAGTTGCCGAACACGCAGAAACTGCAATCTGGCACAGAATAACTCGCGAACACGTTAGTAGTGACCGGAAATAAGGGGACGCGAGCGGGCGGGACAAACCTCATGGGTAACTTCGCGCGCTACACATCCCGAGCATGCAGGCAATCAATCAATCAATCAGGATATTTGTATAGCGCGCTACTCACCCAGAGGGTCTCAAGGCGCTTGGGGGAGGGGGGTCCGCTACTGCTCGAACAGCCCTGTCTTGAGTTGCTTCCTGAAGCAGAGGTGGTCTTGGGTCAGGCGGAGGTGGATGGGGAGGGATTTCCAAGTCTTGGCTGCCAGGTAGGATAAGGATCTTCCTCCCATGGTGGATCTTCGGATGCGTGGCACGGCGGCGAGGGCGTGGCTGGTCGATCGTAGCTGGCGGGTGGGAATGTAGAAGGTCAGGCGGTTGTTGAGGTACCTGGGGCCCAGGTCGTGGAGGGCCTTGTGTGCGTGGGTGAGGAGTTGGAACGTGATTCTCTTGCTGACGGGGAGCCAGTGAAGGTCTCTCAGGTGTCCTGAGATGTGGCTGTGTCGGGGGATGTCCAAGATGAGTCGTGCGGAGGCGTTCTGGATGTGTTAGAGTCTTTTCTGGAGTTTGGCTGTGGTTCCGGTATAGATGGTGTTTTCGTAGTCCAGTCGGATGGTGACGAGTGCCTGTGTGACCGTCCTCCTGGTTTTAGTGGCAAGCCATCGGAAGATCTTTCGGAGCATGCGTAGGATGTTGAAGCATGATGATGAGACGGCGTTGACTTGTCTGGTCATCGAGAGGGAGGAGTCCAGGATAAAGCCCTGGTTGCGTGCGTGGTCCGTTGGTTTGGGTGCGCTGCCCAGGGTAGGGGGCCACCAGGAGTTGTCCCAGGCGGAGGGTGATGATCCAAGGATGAGGACTTCCGTCTTGTCTGAGTTCAGTTTCAGGCGACTGTTCCTCATCCACTTGACTACGTCTTTCATCCCTTCGTGTAGGTTGGTTCTGGCGGTTCCTAGGTCGTTGGTGAGGGAGAGGATCAGCTGGGTGTTGTCAGAGTAGGAGATGATGTTGAGGTTGTGTTGGCGTACGATGGCTGCGAGGGGGCTAATGTAGACGTTGAAGAGGGTGGGTGATCCTTGTGGTACGCCGCATATGACTTTGGTGGCCTTGGATCTGTACAGGGGGAGGCGGACTCTCTGGGTTCTTCCGGTGAGGAACGAGATGATCCACTCCAGTGCCTTCTCTTGGATTCCGATGTTGCTGAGGCGCTGAACTAGGGTGCGGTGGCAGACCGTATCGAATGCTGCGGAGAGGTCCAGGAGGATGAGGGCCGCTGTTTCCCAGTTGTCGAGCAGGGCTCGGATGTAAATGTAAATGTAAATGTAAATGTACAGGAATTTATATAGCGCAAATCACCAAGCGGTTTCTAAGCGCTTGCTTAGGGAACCCGTCCTGGTATTCCCCTGCGAAATAACCCCGGCAGGGTATCCGCAAGGTGAAAGCCAGGCATCCCGCCGCGAGGGGCCGTTGTGGAGATTAAGCAAGCTATTGCCCAGAGTCGCAGAGTGTGAACCCGTGAATCGAGTAGGCACCAGAGCGAGAATTGTCAAGTCCATGGGCATTTTTAGGACTCAAGACCCCACCGAGCCGGGAATTGAACCCTGGTCCCGGGCTGACCTCTGCTTTCAGGTCTGCCTCCTCTAACCAGTGAGCCACACTTCTCCACTTCTCCTTCTCCGGATGTCGTCAGTGGCTGCGATGAGGGTGGTCTCGGTGCTGTGGTTGGCGCGGAAGCCGGACTGCGAGTGGTCGAGGCTGGTTGGGCGAGCGCAATTGGTGATCTACTGTGTGAGGTTGTTGGCTGCTTGGTTGGGGTCCGTTGAGCTGGCGAGAGGGTTCTGGCTCAGTGAAGTGGTGAGCTGGTCGGTGGTGATATTGTTCCAGTTCCTGCGGGGAACCTGTTGCGGGTGGTGGTGAGTAATGGTCTTTCTGAAGTGGACCCAGCTGTGGTCTGTCCAGTGGAGTCCGGTGGAGTGGCTGAAGGAGATGTACTTGCTGGAGGAGAAGACTGGGTCAAGCGTGTGTCCGGCGTAGTGGGTGGGGGTGTTCACCAGTTGCATGAGTCCGAGGTTGGCGAGGTTGTCCAGCAGGGTATTGGTGGTGTTGTCGTTGTTGTTCTCCAGGTGGAAGTTGAGGTCCCCTTGGAGGATGTAGTCAGCGGAGGCAAGGGCGTGCGGGCTGATGAAGTCTGCGATGTCTTCGCTGAATTGTGTGCGAGGTCCTGAGGGTCTGTAGATGAGGGTGCATCTGAGTGTGGTCTTGGGGTCGGTGTGTATCTGGAAGTGAAGACGTTAAGCGGCTGTGAGGGTGTCGTCTGAGTTGGTCGTGATGCGGATGGTGTTCTTGTGGACGATGGCGATGCCTCCTCCTGTCTCGTTGACGCGGTCTCTCCGGGTGATCTTGTATCCGTCCGGGATGGCGACGGCGATGTCGGGCGCCGAGGAGGCGTTCATCCATGTTTCCGTGAGGAAGGCGACGTCTGGAGATGTGGTGTCGAGCAGGTTCCAGAGTTCCACGGCGCTCCCGAAGACGAAAAATGGCTCGCAAGCAAGCAACTACGCATGCTCGCGGAGCTATGCGTAGTTCGCGGAGTGCAAGTGCGTCTTCGCGTAGCTCCGCGGAGTGCGGCTACGCGAACTACGCCCAGGCTTAGTCACATTACTGGCAGCCATTGGAGGGCATATTTAAAGGCTTGTAATGCAACACTGCATTACAGGTAAACGGGCAGGAATGTGCTGTATTTATTACAATACAGCACATTCCCGTCCTTTCCCCAGTGCTGGCACACAATAGGCTGCCTAGTGCCAACGCAGTAATCCTTGTACCATGGTGCATGGGTGCCTGCGTTGCAAGCAGGATTGTATTTGTGCAGGAAGTTACACCTTCCTGTACAAAAACAGTACTGATAGGGATATTCCTCTTTCTGTGTGTGCTGCATAATACAGCACACACCTAAAGAGGAAGTAACAAGGAGAAATAAAGATATTTCTACTTAATATGCCTCCCCTGAGATGGCGTATTTTTTCTGCGCATTCCCAGGTCAACCAATTTTGGAAAATATAGGAATGCATCAAAAACATGGGAGTTACATTGCAAAACCCACACAACACTCATGGAATACCTTCCCATGGCAGAGTCACTCAATGCTGCGATTTTCATTGCAATGCTTTTTTCCAGATTTATGAAAACTCAGCGCAAACTTGCTTGCGGCACAACCCTGCGCCATGTTCATTTATATATGCCCCCCCCCCCCCCCCCACACACACACACCTTTCAACTGCGGACTGTTGTCAAACCAATTGTTATTCAGAAATGTCCAGGCATTTGTAAATGTTCTTAATCACATTGGGATAAGATCACAACAAATAAGTATACATTGTATTAAAAAAGCTGGAGCTTGAAAAGTGCTGGGGAAAATGCAGTAATGTTAAACCTTTGCGTTTGCCATTAACTATGTATGTAGTCTACTTAATATGTTCGACATAAATAAAAGCACTAGTGTAAACACGTATCATAATTATGCTATATGGTGTACCTATTTCCTTTGTATCTGCAAAACATAGCAGTAATTGTCGTACCAGAAACGCTTTTTGTGACCGATGAATTGTGTTTTTATTATGTAGTGCTTGAGCTCCTCACCGAATAGAAAAATGTGGCTATAGATGCAGCAACACTGCCATCTATGGTTCGAATAGCCATTGTTATCAAAACTAGAATACGGACTGTGAATGCCTTAAGACATCGTACTCTAACAAAAAAATCTGCAACAGAGAAGTAAACAATCTATTGTCTCAGTCATTATCGAGCTGGAGATTAATCCGTAATATTCAGTCTTTATTAATGCTATTTTACTTGCCGGGTATGTTGAAATCGATATCAGTGTATTATCGAATTAGTAATTAACTATATCATGGTCAATAAGCTGCATACTGACACCATCTTTCATACTCGACTTGGGTGCAAATAAAAAAAAACACAAGTAATACATGCGTTATACAATCATGTTTCATATAAATGTGCGGGACTTGGATGTTTAGAACAGCCAAGGCAATCTGTGACACATCAGTTCAAGGGAGGGTAGGAAAAGGGCTCCACGCCAATGGCTTCCTTGGTTTTGATACTTTCATTAACAGAAAGCAGAAGCTGAGTTGTCATCTACTCCTAAAACTATCAAAAGTCATGTTGTTGGCACTAGAACAAGACCCTTTCAACGTGTTCTTTCAAACTCCTTGGGGGATATTTGGAAAATGCCTGAGCGCTGTGTTCCGACAAATTTGGCTACACCGCATTCCGACATTTTCAAAACGCGGGGATTACAAAATTACGGTGCTCAGTTGCGTTTTCCCTAGCGCTGGTGTTAAAAAATGACTAACACCATTTTGCCATGTTGCAAGGGTGCCTGCGCTGCAAGGAGATTGCTTATGTGCAGGAAGGGAGACCTTCCTGCAGAATAATGGTAATTTGCTCCTTCTATGTGTGTTGCAGAATGCAGCACACTTAGAAAGTGCAAAAAAAAAACAGGATACATTTAACATTTCTCCTTGTATCACTATTCTAAGACCAGTTATTACCCGGCCTTAGTTTTTGACGCTGCCCCAGCCTTGTAAATCTAGGGCAGCGTCAAAAAGCAATGTGTGTTGCGGTGGAACATCCACAGCAACAGCCATCAACTCCCCCCCTTTGCCGCAGAAGAGGGGCATATTCCAAGGTGGCATTCAGCCACATTAAGTGGCTTAGTGTCACCTTGTAAATATGGGGAATGGCGCAACGCCACCGGTGTGTCAGGAAAAGTGCCTCTCCGATGACATTAGGGGCTTGTAAATATGCCCCCATCTTCCAAATTTCTAAACATGTTAGATCAAGCAATACCCTGAGAAAACAAGGATTTACAAATGGAGAAATCTTTTTGGCTTCTATACTCATCACCCCAACATCTACTCATTGACAAAGTCATGTATCTGAAGTTTTGAATAGTGAGTTTGCTATATTTTATTTGTTGCTGCCAGTCGCCAGAACCCCTGCATCTTTTACATCGTATTTTGGTAAGGCCTTTTTAATATCATGTTGTTCGATTCTAGTTCGGACTTGAGATCTCTGAATCCTCTCACCGTACAAAGCCATGAATACTCTTCTTATACGGCAGCCCCCCATGCCAATCATCAGTCTGTTCTCATCACTGGAAAAATACACCCCCATTGACCCCTGATATTATAGATACACGTGCCACCAATATTAAGGTAGCCCCCAAATTGCTCACAGCTTTATATTTCGATGCGAGGTCCATTACCAGACACGCATTGGAACTATGGAGCCTTTTGGAGGCTGAAGACCATGACATTTGTTTTATTACTGAAACTTGGCTCCATGGCCCTGCTTCTTCAGATGTCACCATAGCCTTTCCCACTCAGTATCTTTTAACCAGATTAGACAGGGAAGTTGGTAGATGCAGAGGCATCGCAGTTGCTACCAAGGTCCCCCGTGAGATCATTGTACTAGAATCCTTTACCACCATGATTCTGGATATATTAAGTTTTCAGATCAGTACTCCTGAATCCGAAATTTGTAGAGGAGCCTTAGTTTACAGACCCTTCAGGTTCCAAAGCGAAATTTGTAAATGACCTATTGGGATTGGTGGTGCCACATGTACTAGCCGCTGACAATTTTATCCAAATTGGTGAATTTAATTATCATGCCAAGCAATTGTCTGATCCAGACACTAGCCAGCTAGTTGGAACAATGGAAACACTGGGAATGGCCCAGAAGGTAGTAGGCCCTACGCATCTAGCCGGGCACACCCTAGACTTAATATTTATGAATTCCACCAAACTGACAATTGAGCTACCTCTTCCATTACTATGGAATGATCACCTTCTTTTAAAATTCCGTATGCCCATAATTCACTTCAGGAAACACGGACTGAATAAAACTATTTTGATTCGGCCCTGGCGTGAATTAACACCGGATGCCTTCTCAGCCCATTTCAAACCACAGCAGATATGCCATACAAACACTGTGGAACAGGCCGCAATTATTTTGTGAGACTCCATTATATCCGCATTGGACGTGGCTGTCCCTCTAGCCAGGGTTAAAATCAAAAGAAAAGCTTCACCCTGGTGTACAACAACACTAAAAGCTGATGAACAAATTTGTAGAACAGCCGAACTCCAGTGGAGGAAAACAAAATCAAACGTATACCGTCGGAATTACAGACAGTTTCACCTCAACTATGTAAAGAACACTAAACTGGCAATAAAGAGTTCACATCTCCTCAGATAGAGCAATCTTCCATCCTCCCTACTCAAGAATGGGTAGACTCAGTATCTTCTGTTTTTGACAATAAAATTATAACTATTTACTCATCTTTTCCCCAAGGCAACATAGACCACCATCAACAAAATGGTAGCGTGCCCATGTCACCTCTACAGCCTAAAACAGATGACTTGCCCCTGCTGTTGGAATTTGAACCCCTAATCATTAATGAAGTATTAGGAGGTCTCACTAAGATTAAATCAGGTTCCCTGGTTGACCCCTTTCTGCCCCATTCCTGTTAATAAATTATGCCCCAACTTGTAGATATACTAACTGCAATTTTTAATATGCCACTAGGCCAAGTTAAAGTCCCTACTTGATGGAAAAATTCCCAAGTCAAGCCTATTCTTAAAAACTTTTGGCTGACCCCAATCTACCAGTTAATTATCGTCCCATCTCATTGTTACCTTACTTTGGGAAGCTGTTAGAACATCTAGTCAACAAAAGCCTCACTGTCCATCTTGAAACCCATAGTCTCCTGGACCCCTATCAATCTGGTTTCCGTGCAGCTCATAGCACGGAAACTGCAGTTGTTGAGATCACCGATAACATCAGGCTTGCACTGGATAAAAGAGAATCAGCAATGTTGGTTCTCTTGGTCTTGTCTGCAGCCTTTGATACCATCTCGCACAGTAAACCTGAAACATCGACTGCGGGAGGTGGGAATCAGAGGGAAGGCTCTGGAGTGGTTTGAGAGCTATTTAACTGACTGCTCTACCACTATCCTTGTAGACTCTATAGCCCCGTGCAGCCGACCAGTCAGTGCAGGTGTCCCACAAGGCTCAATTCTTAGCCCCATGCTGTTTAATATCTATTTAACACCATTCGCTGGTATCATTAGAGCATACGGGTTTGAAACAGTGTCGAAAGCTGACGACACCCAACTGCTTGTCACCTTTGGCCCAGATTACGTGGACACAAAATCTTGTTAAAAAAACTATATGGTCCATGTGAATGATTAGATGGGCAAAAATAAATTA
The DNA here is from genome assembly GCF_964263255.1 of Lissotriton vulgaris. Classification (NCBI taxonomy): domain Eukaryota; kingdom Metazoa; phylum Chordata; class Amphibia; order Caudata; family Salamandridae; genus Lissotriton; species Lissotriton vulgaris. The sequence continues at coordinate 1,044,435,768 of NC_141696.1, forward strand.
CAACTTAATGATAGCAAGACAGAGATCATCTTCTTGTTTGGCGGAGCAGTGGAAATCTGGGCACATAATTTGTGGCCCTTAGAACTGGGCCCATATCCTTCTCCCAAGAAAGCAGTACGCAATCTTGGATTAACTATCGACATTTCATTGTCCATGAAAATCCATGTCAACCTGGTACTCGGTGCCTGCTATGGGATCATGCGTAACATTCGTAGAATCTTCAAGTGCCTACCCATTGAAGCCAGGGAACCTCTGGTGCAGGGAGTTGTTATTAGCCGACTAGACTATGGGAATGCTTTGCTGGTGGCTCTTAATGAGGATCTGCTTTCCAAGTTCCAGATTCTTCAGAGCACTGCTGCCAGACTCATTCTCAATCTCCCTTCCAGATCTCCCTTTGCCCCAAACCTTAAAACTCTTCATTGGCTCCTGGTGCGGCAGAGAGGCCATTTTAAAATCCTATGTCTCACACACAGGACCTTGTACGATACTGGCCCAAGATACCTAGCCAAGAAACTTCAATGGTATATTCCTGGAAGATCTTTAAGGTCTATTACCAAATTGTACCTTGCTCTGCCACGTATTCGTACATCCCGAAATGGTGGCCAATCATTCTCCTATTTGGCCCCTAATCTCTGGATTAAGCTTCCATCAGACCTCCCATCCATAGTTGATCATTGATGCTTCCAAAGAGAACTAAAAACCTGGCTCTTTTCCCAGTAAGATTGCTTTCACTGTCCTTTGCTGTTGTCCGTCTGCTGATGTTGCTGCCCAGCGCCATGAGACCTCCCCGGTGATATGTGTGCCTAACAGAACATTTGACATTTCATTGACATTGTTGTTAGAAAAAAACAAGGGAACCCAATATGCAATTGGTCAAGGACCTTGGGTACGTATGAAATTCCTAAAGACAATGGTCCCTAGACAATCAGAATACTATTAATAAATATAGACTGAATCAGTGCTCTATTCTTTGTCCAGCCCGACAGATTTTTGATATTCAATAAATGTATAACATAAGGTGAAGAAGAATCCAAGTGGGACAGAACCTGTGTCCTACTGACGTAAACAGACAAACAACATATAGGGAAGGGTTCAGGCAAGGGGGACGTGTCTGCATTAAAGTTTGAAAATAGATCAGACTTAATGACGTGGAAACACCATTGCACAATTGACATCACAATATATTATATGCATATGGTACATTATGTCAACAGCATTTTGATCCCCTTTAAAAAACTAGGGGGATCATCATCAGGCCATTTTAAAATGTCATGCCTGTGAACATATAGCCAATATTGCTATAATTGCGCAAACCATGGAAGAAATGAAAAGTTAGGGGGAAAAATGTAAAGAGGACATTAGATAAAAGAGGGCATTAAGTGGTCCATACACTTATTGTAAAAGTAGTTGCTATTTGTGTTAGTGATAAATACAACCGGCCGGGTCGGTAAATGGCCGCGTGTATAATTAAAAAAGAAGAAGGTGATGGAAGGAGACAGGGGAGAGCCAAGGAGCAAGTGATTTGCTGTGGCCAAAAGAGGAAAAGGTGAATAAAGCAGGATGTGGCCGTGCTTGTAACCATTAGGAGCATAGATACTGAGCAAGGTGCATGGGCCTCAGCTGTATCAGTAACTTACCCAAGTACAACCGAGTGTACGGGGTGCTGATTGTTTCCTTGAAATTGAACGAGGTGCGGGGATCTTTCCATCACCTTCTTCTTTTTTTAATTCAACTTCTATAGACAGCCATTTACCCACCCGGCTGGTCATATTTTTCACTACACAAATAGCAATTATTTTTACAATTTATCTAATGTCCCCTTTTCTTTATTTTCCCCCTAACTTTTCATTTTTTCCATGGTTTGCGCAATTATAGCAATATTGGCCATATGTACACCGGCATGACAATTTAAAATGTCCTGATGATGATCCCCCCATTCGTTAAAAGGGATCAAAATGCCATCGACATAATGTACACCATATGCATATAATAAATTGTGATGTCAATTGTGCAATGGTCTTTCCACTTCATTAAGTCTGTTATATTTTCAACCTTTAATGCAGACACGTCTCCCTTGCCTGAACCTTTCCCTATATGTTGTTTGTCTGTTTATGTCAGTAGGATGCAGGTTGCGTCCCACTTGGATTCTTCTTTACCCTATGATACACATTTATTAAATATTAAAAATCTGTACGGTTGGACAAAGAATAAAGCACTTACTCAGTCTATATTTATTAATAGTATTCTGATTGTCTAGGGACCATTGTCTTTAGTATTTTATTTTTCTGCCTACCTGTTGCATCAGTTCATTTTTTCACTGATTTCTCTCATCTCTGAACCTTCTTAAACATAGTAATGTACATCAAACACACAAAAGGTGATAGGAGGATGCTTGCAATAAGTCTAACCACTGGCAATTATTCAGGTTACCATTCCAACCCATTGTGTGTTGGATGTAGCGCCCTAAGTGGCCACAGGTATGCCGAGACGTGGGTCCCTTACTCACTGTGCCACGGGAGCCAAGCTACACCAACAGTGGCTGACAGATATGGAGAGGGGTGAGGGCGGGCAAGTGGGTGCAAATATATATTCTAAATTCATGCCGACATGCATCGCAGGATCGTTTTGAAGTTAAAATGATTAACTTTATAATGGTAATGTAAAGCATGTCAGTGATTTAGGGCATAACAAACATAAAATTAATTTTTAAAAGTGCAATAAAACTCACTTACCTTGCTGCCCCTTCTTCTCTTCGACCCTTTTTCTTCTCTCCTTGGGCCCAGCCAACTCCGCTAACCAATCCTGGTGCTGATCTCATGCTGTTAATCAACATGAGTGCAGCACCAGGATTAGATGGAGCTGTCTCTCTTTGCACTCCAAAGGGCAAAGGAGGCCTTTACTTGATTTCAACCAAGCTGTCCAAGACAGCTGGGTTGAGAGGTTTAAAGTGTGTATTGTCTGGCTGGCCGTTGCAAGACAGCCAGCCAAAGAGACATGCACACTCTAAGTGCCTAGCACAACACTCCTCTCTGCTGCTGCCTGTCAACAGTGGCCCCACCCACATCCTGAGATTTGGCTTAGGTTGGGGGTTTGCAGAGTCAATTAAAAACGAAATGGTAATAATGTCTATTACCATTTTATTTTTCACCTGGAGGCATGTTAATTAGTGGGACGACACTCCTCCACCTTAACAGAGGAGCCGCCCCTGAGCTATACTCGACTGAAGAGCCCAAATCAGGGTGAAATTGGTCTTGCATTGCTTGTTTTCAGGTTTAGAGAGAACCTGGCTTGGCAGTTCAGGTAGGACTGTTCCTATTGGGTCAGGTGCATATGGCTTGGTCTAATCTGAGGTGGCATGGTGGGCAAAAGAATGAAAGGTTGGAATGCTACCCAACATTTTTTTCACAGTGATAAGACTTCTTGTAATCTTCCTCCCATCACTTTTTGTGTGCTTGCTGCTAGCAGTGACATCGTCATGACAGGAATGCTCACAATATGCATGAAGTTACAGCTCTAATGCAGGGCCAGCCTTAAAGCATATGCAGGTGCCATAGGCAATTAAAATATGTAAGGCATTACCACCTCACATCCAGTATAATAACTGTATCATGGGTTCCACAATATGCAGTTAGTGTCAACATTATGGCTGGTTCAACATGAATGATTGGATATACAGCCCCTTGTTAATAACTCTTGGAGTCACAAATCAATTGTCTTTCCGTCTGTGGGCACCTGTCACTCATTGAACACTTCTGCATTGTGTAAGCACTTTAATCATGATTTAGTCAATCGAATTATATTTATGGAAATACATTTTATGTAGTACCTGTTTGGTTTTGGTTAGTTAGCAACCGCATGGACTTGTATTTTCTTGATTAGAACTAGTTGAATGTGTTTCCCAGTGGATGAATGGGCATCTCCCAAATTGAAAAGGTGCCTTGTGACAAACCTGTCTGCAGTGAACTACTCTTCTCAATGGAATTCTCCTCTAGCTGAGTTCTAGGACAGCTTTGCTTGAACACAAAGGTTCTATGTGTCTATTGCTGGGGAATCTCGTCCAGTCCCTTTGACTTCATGTTATATATTTTTGTGCTCATTGCACCTGTGTAGAAAGATTATTTCCACGGTGCCATGCCTCTACCCACTGCAGTACTGGCTTCATCTAAGCATTTCCTTCTCCATGCAAGGGCTCTTTAAAGCCCCTTCTGATAAGCCAGTAAGCCTTCTCATTGGAAGATGGATTCAGGCAGCCCATCTGGCAGGCCTGCTTGTTCTTTATTTGATTCTAGTCCTCCACCTGGCAAAGAAAATTGGCAATTACTCCCCCAATTACTCCCCCAACAATGGAGCTCAAAGGAGTCTTCCAGTCACCACTGGTTCATGACACAGTTTCTGGCACACAGACATGTGTCTGCCCTATCCATATATTGAAGTTGCTTTTGAATATTCAAGTAGTTTACTTTGGTGAATCTCTAATCTGACCCACTACAAAGATCCCCAACATGTCTGAATAGACATTGGCTGTCTGAGCTCTGTCTCTCCCTGTCCACTTGCGGTACCACTAAATATGACCACTTTCATAGGATATATGATGATACAACGCATGTTATTACAACGCATGCTTTTACATCGCATTTTTTACAACGCAAAAACTTTTACAACGCATGTATTTACAACGAATGTTTTTACAACGCAGGTACCTTTACAACGCATACCATTACAACGTAAGTATTGGTAAATATATATTAATTTTAAAATCGTAAATTAATTTAAAAAAATACAATTTAATGTAATTTAATTTACATTTAATTTTAATTTATTTTTACCCTGTACCCCTGTACCCCAAAAACCCAAAACTGACCCTGAACCCCAAAAATACGCCTTTACCCAAAAACCCAAAACTGACCCTGAACCCCAAAAATACCCCTTTACCCAAAAACTAAAAACTGACCCTGAACCCCAAAAATACCCTTTACCCAAAAACTAAAAACTGACCCTGAACCCCAAAAATACCCCTTTACCCAAAAACTAAAAACTGACCCTGAACCCCAAAAATACCCCTTTACCCAAAAACTAAAAACTGACCCTGAACCCCAAAAATACCCCTTTACCCAAAAACTAAAAACTGACCCTGAACCCCAAAAACACCCTTTTACCCAAAAACTAAAAACTGACCCTGAACCCCAAAAATACCCCTTTACTCAAAAACTAAAAACTGACCCTGAACCCCAAAAATACCCCTTTACCCAAAAACTAAAAACTGACCCTGAACCCCAAAAATACCCCTTTACCCAAAAACCCAAAACTGACCCTGAACCCTAAAAATACCCCTTTACCCCAAACATATAACATTTAAAATATAATTATATACTTACCAATACTTACGTTGTAATGGTATGCGTTGTAAAGGTACCTGCGTTGTAAATACATGCGTTGTAAATACATGCGTTGTAAAAGTTTTTGCGTTGTAAAAGTTCTGTTGTAATGGTATGTCGTTGTAAAAGATGCGTTGTAAGTGATGTTTCCCCTTTCATAACATAAGCCAATGTGGCCATGGCTACATGCACCACAGTTACTTCACTCCTACCTGTAACTCCCACATATGTGCACACACGTGCTACTTGTCTTACACTTGGATGGATGAATAACCTCATAGTAGGAACTTGCAGAAAACTGAAAACGTCCTATCCCTACAAGTTGACAGGTTAAATAAAGTCTTACATCATTACCAAAATTGTCATTGCTGCCACCACTGAAAGTCTTCTGCAGTCCAGGTAGGTGATAGTAATCATGTTCATGCAAGGGGGCATACATAGTGGGCCCCTGCAACCTCATTGCCTTGCTCAGGGTCTTATTCCTTTTTAAAATATGCCTCACAACACATACATAGTCTTAATGCGCATCGAGGTGATGGTCAAAACACTACTTGTTATTATGTTTAATTTGGTGCAGGGTGGCACATTCTCCAGAGACATGCAGCTGGACCTTTGTCTGTCCCAATACTGCCTAGCACTCACAATATGGTGCCAGTTTTTGGCAATTGTAATGCATCTCCAAACTCTATTTATCCCTTCAGATTACTGAGAAATACCCCTTAGTGTCATCAACCCTACAAACACATTGAGTCTGTACATGTTTTCAAGCTCTATTTTATCGAAGGTCTCAAGTTTAGTGGGCTAGCCCAAACCATCCTCACCACTGCTGTGACAGTTCCTAGCAGACATGGTAGTTAAAACATGCTTTCATGTCTCGAAGGAACACGTGACAAAGGAGCACTCAAGTCATGACTTTTCTCACAATCTGAGATATCTAACTGCCCATACAGATCCAAGCAGAAAACTCATTAATAACTAATGACAACATGTAAGCAGCTGTGGCCCTTCCCCTTTGCCTTTTGTCCCTCAAGAAGAGTGTCTCTCAGGCTGAGCAAAGGTCAGCCTGACAAAAACTCTTCATTTTCAGGTCAGGCAGCTAGGAGGACTCCTAGCTGCCTGAGCTGAACTTTGCTGGGCTGCGGATGTCACGGCTCCTGTGGTTGTGACCTCCTCATCTCAGCAAAGGTCCTCAATGTCCTCCCCCATATGACAAGGGGGAGCATCACTCATTGCTTTGTACCTGGGCATTTAAGTATTAAGGCCAGGGTCGAGTGTCACTCAATGACACCTCATCACAGGTTGGGGTGGGTTCAGTTGTCTCACTAACCCAATCCCACTCTGTGATGAGGTTGGCACTGCTGCCTTATACACAGGGGTGGGTGGTATTTTTAGGAAGGAAGGGGGCATACAGGACTCACACACCCACATACACACTCATTCACACCCGTGCATTCACACAAGAGTGCACACACACATATTGATTCACGATAGTCATTACCAAATATTCATACATATATGCAAGCAAGCATGAAACATTAATTTAAAAAAATCACAATTACCTGCAGCTCTGCCTTGGAGGTGCCAGAGGGTTCGACTGTTGCCTTCCCTCATTGGTTGACCGTAGGTCAGCCAATGAGGAAAGGTAACAGTCTCTCTAAGATATGGGACTGCTGCCTTCCCTCTCTGGCTGATCTAAGGCCAACCAATGAGAGAAGGCAGCAGTCCCAGTTATCCTGGGACATCCGAGGCAGAGCTTCAGGTAAGTGTGATTTTTCTTTTAATGAATGTTTGGTGCATGTGTCCATGTTTGAATATTTGTGTTGATATTGATAAAAATTATGGCAATGCTTTGAATGAGACACTAGCATACATGAACAAAATCGCATCACTATTATCAAATTCACCTGTCATGAACTCTCCCGCAACACGGACTCAAAAATATGTGATCAGGCAGACTCTGCAACCTAGGCCCACAGTAACTGATTTAAAAGTCAGAGGTGGGGTAGCACAACACAAAGTTGGCAGACAAATGTGTGAACAGGAAACACATATCCATCCTCCAGATACGCATAGCAACACCACAATGGTCTAGGGAATTGGCCTCGATAAAGCACACATGGCCAGAGGGATACATGCATTCCCAGAACACCATACAGTCAAATGTCACATTGAGTTAGAAACGCACAGCCAATCAGGACACAGCACACCTATTAGAAATGGGGGTCTCCAGTTGGCAGAGGTAGGTACCTTTGTCCAAATAGGGAGCCTTTGCTTCTAGTCAGGGTAAGGGGAATATACACTTTAGATAATCCCTGCTAACTCCCTGGGTAGCTTGGCAGATGCAGACAGGCAGTGTGTAAAGTATTTGTGCTCAAATCACACAGTGATAAAGTGATAACACCACAAATGGACACCCCACCAGTTTAGGAAAACTAAAGTATCTTTATCTAAACTCAACAAGACCAAAATGACAAATGTCTAACATACATGTAATAAGAACATGTTTTTAAAAAGGTTTCAAGCAACTTGGTCCATAGAAAACTATGGATGCGTGATTCTACACAAATTACCTGTAGATGTGACAAAATTCACAAGCCCAACCAGCAGCAGAGAAGGGAACCATCAAGAAAGAAAGAGATGCATTCGTTCACAAGCTTTGGAAAGGTGATGTAACAGTTCTTCTGCAAGCAGAAGAAGTGATGCATTGAATCCGGGCTGTAGGGGGAAGTGTGCTTCGACTCCAAGATAGTTCTGGTCTGCAGGTAATGCTTAGGGTAAACTTGCCGCAGAGGTGCGATGCCTGAAAATGTGGGATGTACTGGCGATCGATGCAGAGGCGGCAAGTGCCTCTGCATCGGTTTCTTCAGCTTTAATCCTGTGATGCATCGGTTCTTGCAGCCATGACAGGTGCTAAATCGTCTTTGGAGCGGCGCAGCGATGGGTGGAGATTCTTCTCGCACAGTGGTGCTGCATCAGGAAAAACAGCTGCAAGAAGAGCGAAGCCTCAATTTTCTCAGTTCTTCAGACTTCTTACAGCTCCCAACAGCAGAAGCAACCTCCAGAGGCCCAGAACTGGAAGAGTGACCTCCTGGCAGGTCAGAACTCTCAGCAGCAGAGTTCAGGGGAGTTGGGGGTGGAGTATTTTTGTCGCTGAGACTTCAGAGCTAGAGACCAGGGCATGCAGGCCCTTGGAGATTCTTCTTCAAGCAGGTTCACAGCAAAGTTCCAGTCTTTGTCCTTTCCTTGGCAGAAACAGCAACTGCAGGCCAACCCCACGCAACACACAGCAAAGAGGCAGTACTCCTCCTCACATCTCTTTAGCTCTTCTCCTTGGCAAAGTTTCCTCTTGCGTTCATAAGTGATCTTTAGTTCTTATGTCTAAAGTCTACCACTTACACCCCATTTTGTGTTTGTGCTCTTTGTGCAAGGGTCTCTGAGCCAGGTCCAAACCAGTTCTCTCCTCACTGGTGCAGTGTGACCACAGGGGAGGACACAGCATTGTGCAAGGGAGAAAGGACCTATTCAGGTGCAAGAAAAACTCATCCCACTACTCTAATAGCAGCCATGCACCATTCAGCTCAGCTCTGAGTCATCCAGGTAAGGCCAGGAACACCTCAACCCCCCCAGAGGCTGTCTACAGTGAATGCACATCCCCAGCCCCTGTCACTCCAAAACTAGACAGTCAATCCACAAACAGGCAGAGGCACACAGAGTGGTTAAACAAGAAAATGCCTACATTCTAAAAGTGGCATTTTCAAACACACAATATAAGAACCATTTTTACTTAAAGATGTGCTAAACTCTGATTCAGAGAGCCTAAACTTTATTTCTCCATCTTGTCCCAATGGGAAGTTATACGTCTAAGATGTTACAAAGCAACTCCCATTCTATCCTATTGGAAAGATAACCTTTCAATAGTGAAAAACGAAATTAGCAGTATTTCACTATCAGGGCATTTCATTCACACAAGTACATGTCCTACCTCTTACATGCACAGCACCCTGCCCCAGGGGGTACCTTGGACCACCTGAGGGGTGCCTCACATGTGCAAAAAGGGAAGGTTAGGTCCAGGCAAGTGAGTGCTCTTGCCAGGTTGACATGGCAGTTTAAAACATTGCACAGGCACTGCAGTGGCAGGACTGACAGACCTTTTCAGGGCTACTCATGTGGCTGGCACAATCAGTGCTGCAGGTCCACTAGTTGCATATGATTTAAAGGCCCTGGCATACACAGTGGACTTTACTAGGGACTTACCAGTAGATCAATTATGCCAATCTTGGAGAACCAATTGTAATAACATTTTACACAGGGATCACTTACACTTTGACCCTGATGAGCACAGCATAAAAGTACAGGAAGTAGAAGCAAAAAGTCTGGGGAAACCACGCCAAATATGCTGAGTCTATAAACACACAGTAAAAGCAGTGATCATGCGACCCCTCATGTCTGACATCTGGACACATTACTCACTGGCCCACATTGTTCCACACAAAGTCGGGAGCTAACTGCATTTGTTATCAAGGACCTTTTTATTTATGATTCCACAGACATGGCCCGCATTATTTTACCAAACAAGAATCGCCTGATGTAATTTGATGGCATCCAAACCTCTATAAAAATCACGCGGATTCATTGAATTTTGAGACAGTCCTCATAACGTTTCTGTACCCAGTACTCCCGACCGAAGTGTTTAATTGAACCAAATGTTTATGTTTTGCCAAACATCTCTTGTCTTTTGTTTTTTTCAAGGTATATTTATATTCGAGCAACATTTAGTAATGAATATTGTGATCAATATGTATGCGTGGGTGTAAATGCATGGGTGTGAGTGTGTATACCTATGTGTATGCCTGTGAGTGTGTATACCTCTGAGTGTGTATGCCTGTAAGTTCCGCACCCCCCTCCTTCCTAAAGTTGGCAGCCATCACTATGTGTATGCTCCGAAGTATGACCTGGGGCAACATTTCTAAATCATCTCTCACTTTAGTAGTGTAAGCTGAAAATTTAGGAAGTTAATCTAACTCAGATTTCGTCATCCGCTTAATTAAAGTGATGCCAACATAAAAAATGCCCTACTGTGAGCAGCAGTGATATCAGGTGTCTTGGTGAGTGTCTTTTTTAATCATGATTAATGCAATTGTGCATGTAAGGGAATTTGCAACAACAATGCATCATTATGATACCATGATTCTCTTGTTGGATCCGCAACTATCTAATTGGTACTTGTTCTTGGTATTCTTTAACTGATTCAGTGTCCACCATTGTTTAAATTCTTCTCAGTTGCCGATGTCTTGTGAACTTACATGTTCAATGACAAATATGCAGCATATTAAAAAGGCAGAACGAAACTCCTAGAAGATTAGAAATCTGTAATGGTGGCCTTATACTTTAACGCTGCATCTTAGGGTTTGCAATTCTTATAGGAAATAATACCCCACTCCTTAGATGAAACAACGATTGAGGGAGTCAAGGTATTGCAGATGATATCTCCAGTGACCTGCTGCAGGTCAAGATTTCGAATAATGTTAAGGTCAGTTCTGCCTTCCATCCTTCTGAGGTAGTTACATAGTGTATCTTATGTTGGAAGTACACACGCAGTTCGGGAAGTTCCCTACATTGGCTGATGTACTGCACTGGAAGCACATTGAGTCTTTGCGGCACTCAAATAGTAGACCTTATTCATATCATGTCACTGTAACTGATGCAACGTGTCCAAAATGCTGCTGCCAGAGCCCTGGTAGGTCTCCCACGATCCTGTTCTGCTGCTGACATCATCCGGAGGCTGCATTGGCTTCCTATGGAGAAGAGTATTCAATTTAAGGCACTGTGCCTATCTTTTAAGATAGTGAAACTTGCTAGCCCCAACTTGTTGAGTAACTTGCTTTCTCCGTATGTTCCCTCCCGCAGGCTGCGCTCTGTGGGCAGCAGCTGGTTGTTGTCCCGCAGGTTGAACGCAGCTGCGTAGGAGGCCCGTCCTTCTGCTACTTGGCAGCTAGGTTGTGGAATTCTTTGCCGGAACAGATCAGCGGCACAGACTGTCTACTTGCCTTTAGGAAAACTGTTAAAACCTTCCTCTTTCCTTTAGTGTAGCTTATGGTATTATGGCAGTTGAAACGGTTTTAGGTTGTAGTGCGTGTTATACTTCACAGCTGGAAGCACCGGGACGCCCCTTTGCTGGGGCAGCTGCGCGCTATATAAGATGCATTAATATTAACATTAACATTAACAAACTGCAACCAGAACAAGTTGCTTTTTAAGGAGAGCCTTCTTGGATAGAGAAATAAGCTCCTGTAGAACTGCTGTCATTAGAGGATTGGATCTATCCGACCCCCTACTCACTCATGACCAAGCAGTGAAAGCAGAAGCACTTCAATGAGGTTACTTGAACGGGGGAGGAACGCTACTCCCACTCACTACTGTACAGAGAAGGAGACGACACAGGTCGTCATCACTGATTGCCTTAATTAACAAAGTGGACCCCCTTCAGTAGTATTGCCAGTAAATCTTGTTAGTTAAGGGACTAAGAGACTTACTGATGTAACCAACTGTACAATAAACTAATAAATACAAAATACAAAAATACAGCACGTAGGAAAAGCAAATGTAAATGAATTAATTAACCCTTTGAAGTGTTTTGAAAACACCCAGTAGCAGCTGCCAGGGAATGAGGGTAGAGGGTTGGGGTGGAGGGGGTGTCATGGTGGACAAAAGAAGAAAACACTTACCTCTTCCGCTGGCTGTGTCTTTCCTCACTTCTCCGGCAGTCCCGGAACCAGGAAGCACCCAGGCTCCCCATAGCCAATCACAACGCTGAAATGCAGCGCTGTGATTGGTCTGAGCACCGTGTCTTGGTGCTCAGATGGGGACTGGGGTTCTAGGCACGTTGCCTGACAGGCTGTGTAATGCAGTGTGGTGGGGAACATGCACAGTGTTCAAATTGATTGGCTAGCGTACAACCTGTTTTTTGGTGAATTATCCTTAGTTTTTGTAATAGTTTTTCTCTTTTTTGGGTGCTCCTTGAGGTGACGTTTCCGTCCCGTAAGTAACGTCTTGAAACTGTATATATGCTAGTGCTTCTAAGAACCTTGGTTGCATCCACCTTTGGGCACACCACCTATATCCATAAAGGTTTAGATAATTAAAACAGTGCTCTTTATCGTTCTTTCATGAAATTATTCATTCATTCAATTCCATTTAAGTTGTTTGGCATTCCATAAGGTTATTCTTCTTGATACATTGCTTCTTCTAAAAGTGTTTTTGAAGAAGCCATGTATCAAGATGAATAACCTTATGGAATGCAAAACAAATTCAATGAAATTGAATGAATGAATACATTCAGGAAAGAACGATAAAGCGCACTGTTTTAATTATCTAAACCTTTACGAACATGCACAGTGCGCATGTCTGTCTGGCCGGGCCAAGTCAGCCAGCCAAGCAGTCCTGCGTGCTTGGAGTGTGCAAATCACTCCTCCCCCTGTACCTCAAGCCTTGCCCTGCCTTAACCCTGCACCGAACCTGCAAAAAATAAAATGATAATAACTATGTTATTATCATTTCATTTTTCCTGCTTAAAGAGCAGTGGGGCTAGGCTCCTTCCTCCGCCTTAGAGGAGGAGCTGCCCCTGAAACACCATCTCTTTTAACAGCTTACTCCCTAACACTCTCTCACAAACATGCTCTCTGACACACTCACTTTTAATGACGCACTTGCATACTCAATTGTGCATTCATACGCTACAGAGTGTAACTCACAAGTAGACGAACAGCATCTCAGTGACGACATCCTAAACACAACTGATTGAAGCGCAGCTCTGTTTATTATGTGAGAATCGTGAGCCTCTTCTGTCTCACCACGGAAGGTCACAGAAAGGGACTGTCGCTCGCGTTGTCCTTTTGATGTGCGCCGTGGACATGACGCGCACATTGTTACAAAGGGCAGTAGCTTAATGAGCCCTATTAGAAATGAGAACCTGCTCTGTATGTTTGAGTTCCAAAGAGGTTGCTTTGAAAATTAAGGCCAGCGTTGCTTAAGAGCGGGGTCAGAGGGGTTGCGGTGGCAGGTTGCACATCACATCTATGAATGTCAAAAATTGGAACTGAATGAATTCAGTGCTAAAGAGAAATCAATTTCTGTCTGTTGGAGTTAATTAGCAATTGATTTTGACTAGCTGTAAACACATACTCGCCATTAAGGATTCTGAGCGTTATTCTTCTGGGACCACGGTTGAATTACAAGCACACCAAAATGTGAACGGAAAGGGCTAACTCAATTATTTTATGTTTTATTTTGGGTTGAAACTTTTAATGGTAATGTATTAGGAGCCTAAGGAAACAGGTAATCCAAAGCAGGAGCGACGGCTATCTGAATCCACTAAATGCCTGGTGACATGAATTTATAGTGCAATTCATCATAGGATACAGATAAGAAACTGGAGAGGGTAAGCTGACAAGTTTAACTGATTGCACCAAGTAAAAATACAAGAAATGTATTTGCTGCGGACGCCTGGGAGACCAAAGATGTGCATGTTTTTATAAATGGAACAACAGAGCAAGTTGTGCAGGCTTGTGCCACCGACAGAGTGCTGACTGTTCCATCATATTAATGTACCAAAGGAGCAGACACAGGGATGTCTCATCAGGAGGGAGTGAGTCATGAAGCGACTGTTCTGCATCAGTGTGCCAAGTATGAATACATGCATGTTTGCACCAGTAGACGAACCCAAATGAGAACGACATGCACACATTGCAGTATGCTGTACAAGAGGAACATATGCCCGTTACTGATAACAATTATGTCTGTTACAGCTTTCAACATAAAGAAAACCTAATTAGAGTAGGGGTTGGACTATCGTGATGATGATGATGATGGTCCCAAGGCACTGGATGCACACTTCAGGCATGTGCAGTGTTTGCAATTAATTAGAATTAGGGAGCTCTGCCCCTTTTCTCATATTTAACTCTAAACTAATTAATTGATATTTTTATTTAATTTAGTTTATTTTTGTATTTATTCGAAATTAATATATTGACATTGTCGACATAAATATGGTCATTAAGGGCATAAACGGTGCATAGCCTCGACTGTAATTATAGTTAATATAGAAAATGGTTCTGTCGGGTGGAAAACATGAGTAATTCAAAATACTGTTACTGCAATTGAGGACCCCCTCTTTAGACAACACAATTCAAGGAACCTCGCAATTAATGACCCGTGGTCTTATTCATTGTATTTTTGTATTTATCCGAATTAAATACATTCAATAAATATTTCATACAATACATACAAGAGACTTTCAAAGTTAATATAAAGTGCAAAATAAGTGACAATGGTGAATAGTGATCACGGTGGTGAGGCAATATGTACAGTGAAGAATCTAGGTCTATACAATCAATATATACATATATATATACAGTTCTTTTTTTGAAGGACATGTACTGGGGTCTAGAAATTCTCAAAGGTCCTTTAAGTTTTTTGCGGAATCCTAGAAGTAATGGGCCTTTGTGGGATGTCGACGTTTCGACCCTTCTGCGCCTATTTGTGAGGTCACAGCGGGTCTTTATCAAGACAGGAGTGCGTTGCACGACAGTCCAGAGGTAACAGGTCGTGTTGAATCGCCTGTGAGGGGTAGGGCACAATGGCCTTACTGTCCGCTTCCTAGTAATTACGGGCTGTGATCGCTGGCTAAGGTTTCCAACGATCTGCTGCCTTCTGTCAGCTTCCGCTGAGGGACACAGGGTCACCCCTTTTCTTTAATTATCGACTGTAATTATGGAAAGGAACATACCTAGGAAAGTTGATCTAAACATTTGTACACAGATGCTGATTTGTAAGCTATGAAAAGCTCAATGAAACAATAAATAGACAGGTTACATGGTACATTCCAGCCCTAAATTGGAGAAGCACATTCCTTGACCTTTTTAGTTTACTCTATTAATAATATATGTGGATTTATGCAATTCATACTTATTATCTGTCACATTTGTTGATGATGGGATACAGTCGAATAAGATGTGTAATAAAGTACAACAAATACTGACAAAGCCAATAAGTCTGGCATTTACTGTCAAGCTTTTGGCTTTGCCGGAACTTGTCTCCTTTGAATGTCTTTTGGCAAAGTATAATAAAAGCAATTCAAAGATGGTGGACTGGACATGTGCACTTGATGCATGTCTACGCACAGGCAGTCATTTTCAATAGTCTTAAAGCCCTTTTAGTAACAGGTGCCGCTGTAGTGCCTGATTGGGATCCAGCACACTGTCAGCTGCAGCGAGGTCTCAGCATCAGTTTTAAGGCTGCTGGGCCCTCGCAAAATAAACAAAAGAAAAAACAATGTTTTAACTAAAAAGGGAATAGTTGCCCAATCGTCTATGTCATCGAAGTGAACTACTTTTGAATTTGAAGTGCATATGCCGGTAAATAAAATGCCACCAAGTGCAGTGAGGGGAGCCAATGTTTGAAGTGGGCAGACCGGCTGACCACTGCTGTATGTATATGCCTATATGTTGTATGTATTTCTTTGGGAAAAACAAAAAGGTTTGGAATATAAGGAGTCATTTGGGAGTAACAAAGGCAACAGGTCAGCCCTCCCTTTTGTATGCTCCTTCATTGACTACAGAGATTGTACATGTATGACTAGATGCCACAACCCTGTTCAGATAGCCAAGTGGTAAGCAGAAGCAACTGATTCCAACTGTGGGGGTTGAGACATTTTTCTCATGATGTCCTGGGGCTTGATCTACTATGTATCTTGAGCAACTGAGCCAAGCACCCATTCAGCACTTGACTCCTAGGGGTAGCGCGGGACGGCCAGTCCATGGCTTCTCTGTTGGGGAGGTCCCACTCCCCTCTGGCTAGTGGTAGTGTTTCTTCCTCATTCACAATAGGCGACATTCGGGTTAACCCCCGCTAGTAGTCTGAGTCTCTGGAGTCCAACTCTTTATTAAAGTCAATAGAGTTCCAGCTCTGAAGTGCTAAAAGGCAAGCATGTTTTCACAAGGTTGTCTGACTCGAAAATCAATTTTACCCACAGCAGCAGAATCAGGAAGACTGGAGTCTCCGAGCATGTTCCTTTGTGTAATGTGCTTTTAATAATATTAAGGTGTGTGCATGTTTAAATGCATTCATTAAATGTAACTGTTGAGAAATTGAAGCTTTATAAACGTGTTCACTAATGTTCATTTTAAACGTGAAGATGTATTCCTAATTCACATGTGCATTTAAACTTTCAATAACATTTCCTTGTATACAGAAAGTCATATTTGAAAGTGTAATCATGTATGCTTTCACTCATGTTTGTGTTTGTTTTTGAGTTACATGGCCACAAGTATAATTATTCCTTTGAAGTCCACCTTTAAATGTTTTAGTAAAAGTGAGCCTGACTAATAGGCTTTAATTTTGGAATGCATTTTGCTTGGGTAGTGGGTTTTTTTCTTTTGCAGGTGCTTTCTCATGTTTCATCAGCTAGAGGAAAGGAGTATTGTTATATGCTTTAGTGTATTGATAGTAAGGCGTGCAGACCTAATGAACAGAAATAGCCTCCTATTCATTGCATATCTGAAGTTACTGTTCAAGTTCTGTGGGATGGTAATTCAAGTGATGTTGCAAATTCATACCATGGTAAGTGAAATGATTGGGCCTGGTGGGGTGGGAAGAGACACAATTGTAGTTGAAGTTTTACTGACTTTAATTAGTGTGCACTCTGTTAGAAGTTAAAGCAGATTCCCTTATAATTGGAGAGGACAGAACTCTCTGCTTCCTTTATTCTTGAAAGTGTGAAGCTCCATTCTAAACACTTATTCCAATTCTACTTCTACTGGACTCTGTGCTATGCTGACACCTTATGGTATTTCTGAATTTCCTCGAGACCCCACACTATATTCTATTCTTATTCTAAACTTAAAACCTTGATTAGATGTCTGTAGAATGTATTCATGTTTAGGAGAGAGAATCAGAGTGTCTTTGAGGAACAACTATTTCTAATTCTCAGTTTCCATATTACCATAGGTGTGAATTTTTTATATCTTATTCTACTGCGACTGAACCTAGTGCGAGATTTCAGCCTGCCAGCTGTAATCCTGTATATTTTTTATAGTCTCATGACATGCATATATACTAGACTGATTATTAATTGGCAATAAAACTACTTTACTTCAATCACCGATTCCTGGTCCTTATTGTGGGGACAAATGGGCTTCACGTAAGTAGATTTGCTTTACTATTGCTAACTCTCACGGCGTCACAATCAACCTTAAAGGATTCATCTGATGAGAGATAGTAAATCATGCATCCGAAGGACCACCGCCGGAGGAAGATCCTTCTCCTACCTGGCGGCCAAGACATGGAACTCCCTCCCCACCCACCTCCGGCTGACCCAGGACCATCTCGCCTTCAGGAAACAACTCAAGACCTGGCTGTTCGAGCAATAGCAGACCCCCCCTTCCCCCCAAGCGCCTTGTGGCCCTCCGGGTCAGTAGTGCGCTATACAAATGCAATGATTGATTGATTGATTGAGGCTCACACTTAGTATCCAATAAATTTTATTTATAATTGTCTAGTAATACCATCAGTGACTACTGAAGTCATTCAGAAAATGAATCAGAGCAGATCTCCATTACCAGTTTGCCACACTGCAAGCCAAAATGCTCAATGGGGCTTGGCAATCCCTCGCCATGCAGGCAGCAAAGAAAAAAAATTAAGTGTTTGAAGAAACTCAGAAATAATACAATGTGATTGGTATTGACCTGAGAACCATCTTTTAAATAAGGCCACCATACTCAGACCAAGATAAAGTTCCCCTCCCCATAATTTATATATGCCATGCAAGTGCCATGTTGCAGCAGTTTTAAATTCACATAAAGTTGCGATGAAGGGGATTTGAATACGTTAAATATCCACAATGAAAAGTCCCACAAAGGACGCAGCAGCCAACAGAGACCAACCGATGGCGATCAGTCAGAAATCTTGAAGTGAATCTTGCAGAACACTCCTCATGGAAGACCAATTACAGACCAATAATGCAAAAGCAAGAGAGACCCACAGTGAATGAACTGTGAAGTAGAGAAAAACCTTAGAAATATAAAATACAGTAGCATTCAGCAGTAACATCGTTTAGTCACCACATCCCTGCTAAGAACAGGATAATTGTCCTGAAAAACAACACAGGAGGATCTATTTATGCACTTCGAGTGCAGAGGCAGCAGATAATCACCCCATGGTCTGTCTAACAAAGCCAAATCAGAGCTGCTGACTTCCGGAATGAAAAATGCTGGCTTGAGTTCCGGCCTCTGGTCAACATCCTGTGATTCCGTGCAATCATTTATTCTCACATCTTATAAATAGAATTGTAATTTAATCTGGTTTACTTTCAAAGCGTGCTAATGCATTCGCAATATAGGAAACTACAGACATTTTTAGGAAACAGTACAGACACAGAAGAAAGACTATAAATATGTTAAGAAACGCAGGTTGTTACTAGTGAAGGGTACCTATGTACACGGATGTTTTGGAAGTAACTTATGCATCTTTGTGTCTTATGTAACAAGACACCAACAATGATAAAATCCAGACGGTTTTCAGGATAGCTTAATAACATGGCAGGGCCTCCTATGAAGATGAATTTTATGAAGGAAATAAAAAGACCCATTATTAACAACTGGCGGGAAGTTTCCAGGACAAGGAGTGTAGGGAATATGCAAAGAGGAAAGATATTGCTGAATACTAAATGAGCCTTTGCATAAATAGAGGATAGGCATGGCAACACCTTCTTATAAAAGCAAGCTTGTTCCCGGTGTCAAAGTGAAGCACTCATCCTCAACCCTATTGACGTTCTACAGATAGTTCAGCTAGGTTGGTGCTAAGCAGTGAATAATGCCAAAGATGGTGCTTATTTTTGTAATTAATACAAAGCGTATTTACCAAATAAGCTTTGTCAATTTTACAGCTGCTTCCAAATACCCATGGTGCACACTTGTCCCTAGGGGGCGCTAGAGGGTGCACAACTGAATGGCCGCACTTACGTGAGGCTCCCGGAGGACTGGAACAATAATCCTTTATTTATCCTGCCGGCGAGTGAACTAGCACGACCTGGCCACTTGATTTAAATAGATAACTGCCTCGAGAACACTCGTTGAGACGTTGAAGCGGAATGGTGATGAGGTGACGGTGGGAGAGAGCTCGGAAGATTGGCCGGAGGTCTGGCTCGAGGGGGTCAGAAGAGCGTAGCGGGCTGCCTGCCCAGGAAAGACCGAGGCCTGAGGGGCAGAGAATAGGACTTGAGGAGGTGGGACGTAGAAGAAGGTGCCCGTGGCCCAGAGCGTAGTGGCGGATTGCGCGGCTCAGAAGCACGCAAAAGCCGAGAGGGGTGTGCAGCAAGCCTCGGCCTGCAGGAGAAGGGGCAACACCAAAACGGCAGAGGTGAGGAGAGTGGAGGCGACGGCGGCCCGCGGGTACAGAGGTTTCGATGCATGGTACGCCACAAAACATCCGCCAGCGTGGAGCAGCAAGACGGCCATGAGTAGAGGGCTGAGGAGTGGAAAAGCCTGGTGTGCTGCGGATTGCAAGGACCCGGACGGCCCATTCACAGAGAGACGGCGCTCAACGCTGCCTACCTGTGAGACCTCGCAGACCGAGTTTTCTGGCCATCGCGCGCTGGACATTGAAGTAGCGGCAGGCAGGCGGGGGCATACAGCAGCACTATTGGGGGATAAGACTGGAGCTGGCATCTGCGTGGGCTGAGCACAGGGGCCCACGGGCAGGTACAAGACACTCATTATTTGGCTGTGTGTAAAGTAAGCACTCTGCAAGTCACGCAGGAATAGTCAGGAGACGTCGTAGATGAAGAAAGGTAAGTTTATTCTCAAACGTACAGAGTATCACAGGAGCACGTCCGCACACGGCAACCTCCAACTGTAGAAGTACACAGACCCACAGTTGGAGATTACAGGTGAGGGATGCCACGAGAAACGCATCTCTTGAAGATAAACATTCTTCAAGAGATGCGCGTGAATAAGAACATAACGCACGTGTAACACTTACAACAATCTAAGACCTCTACATCTCCTCCCTCCCCACAAAGTAAAGAAAGAGAAAGGAAACTAGGCTAAAAGAAAGGAAACTTAACTTAAATAAAAGTCTCTAAAACGTGTGGGAAGAGGGCAATTCCTATGTGCTCTAAATGTCACATTTGAAGTGGGAGTAGAGGAGGATGGACAAGAAGTTTCAACATTTTCTAAAGTGTTCTGAAGAGGAAGAGAAACATCAAGAGAAGGTGAAGCCTCCTCATTTAAAACTGGGGCATCTTGAGTAGATAAAGTGGTATCATTAGAAGATGGAGATTCCAACTGGGCTGGTAAAGCAATATCACTAGAAACTGGAGATTCCAACTGGGTTGGTAAGTCAAAAAAGGAAAAGGAAGAGTTGTCATCCCCATGCTTAGTTCTAAGAATGATCCTAGCTTGCTCAGAGGTTAACTTAACAAGGGAACGTTTGCTACGCCACCCTCTCTTATCTAAAAACAGAGAACCTTTGGATACCTTGAGGACCTGAGTGGGAAGTGAAAACTTGGACAGACCTTTCTTAACTCTATCTATAGTCTTGAACATGACCCAATCACCTACTGTAAACATTTCAGGAATTGAAGTTACTTTAGAATCAAAATTCCGCTTTTGCACAGCCTGTTGTTTGACAACATTACTTTTGACGACTAGCTTGTCAGAACAGGGTATACATTTAGTATTTCCTGAAGTCAAATCTTTAATCCAGGAGGGGCAGACAGTACCATGTGGGTTCCTTTTTTTAAGTAGTCTGAAAGGTGAAATACCCGTAGTGGAATGAGGGGTAACTAAGTATGCCCAAACCTTTTCCCTTAGAAAAACCTCAACATTCATTTTACAAGAATTAGCAGTTTGAATGCCCTCTTTCAAAAACCTATTCATACGCTCAATCAAACCATTGGACGCGGGAGAATAAAGAGCGCCTTTCAAGTGTTTGACATCAAACTTCTTCAAAAATTCTTCCATAACACCAGAGCAGAAATGTGAACCATTGTCACTAACAATTTCCTTAGGAGGACCTTCCATTCTAAAAACTCTTTCCAAGAACCTCATAGCTGACACAGAATCTGGGTTGGTACAAAAATCAAAATCAAACCACTTCGAATGATAATCAACAACAGAGACTATGTAGCGTTGAGATTGAGGAAGGATCTCAAAAGGGCCAGAAAAATCAATGGCCAACTTGACCCAGGGGTCTTCAGGAATAGGAACATTATGTAATGGTAAATTCTGTAATTTCCAGTGTTTATCTGACGCCAAACAAGTACTGCAAGTATCAATCCATTCATTAACATTTCTCTCCATGGCAGGCCACCAGAAATGTTCCTTTAACTTACGTGAGGTTCCGCCTACACCTAAATGACCCTGATGAGCTGCAAAAAATAACTTTTTACGCAAAGCCAAAGGAGGAACACATCGATCACCCCTAAAAATAATTCCATTAACAATTGTCATATCCTCAGATACTTGTGCAAAAGATTTCAAAGAGGAAGGAAGGGAACGTATTCTGGGCCAGCCTGAAACTATCAAATTCTTAACAGCCACAAGAATTTCATCCTCAGAATAGCATTTGAACCAATCTTCCTCAGAAATAGAGAGAGGAGAGAAAACCAAGTCTTCCAAAGAGGCTACGACGCACTCAACGTCATCTCCGAGTACATCATCATCATTTTCCAAAGGCAACCTGGAAAGTGCATCAGCTCTCATATTTTTACCTCCAGCAATGTTGTGAATGCTAAAATTGAAGTCATGTAATTTGGAAAGAATCCTTACCAACCTCGAAGAGGCTTTACCAGTGCCATTTATGTTTAAAAGATGTAGTAAAGGCTTATGATCAGTATATAGTAAAAAATGAGAACCCCAAATATAGACCTTAAACTTTTCTACAGCCCACGCACAACCAAGAGCCTCTTTCTCAATGGTGCTATAATTGCGTTTGGCACTGTTGAGTGACTTGGAAGCAAAACCAATGGTATGTTCCACAGAACCATTCCACTGACAAAGAATGGCACCAAGGCCTTTCTGACTTGCATCCACGTAAATACCACACTTCAGACCCGGCGTAAAAGATGATAAAGCCGGAGAATTCACAATAACTTTCTTAATGTTATTGAAAGCTAAATCTGCCTCATCATTCCACAAGAATGCAACATCTTTTTTAATTAACATCCTAAGAGGTTGAATCAACTGAGAATAGTTCATGACAAATCTTGAATAATATTCGGTGAGACCGAGAAATGATCTCAAAGCATCCTTATTGCTTGGAACAGGTACATTGGATATGGCTTGAGTGAGAGAGAGCTTGGGTTTGATACCCATGGTAGAAATCGAATGACCCAAATAGTCTAATTCTTCCACAAAAAACTTGCATTTCTTTTCACCAAGGGTGATTCCAACATCTCTGAAGCGAGACAGCACAATTCGTAAATCCTTAATGTGTTCATCAACATTCTTTGAATGAATCAAGACGTCGTCTTGATACGCCTGCACACCCTTAACATCACACAAAACACTGTCCAAAAATTTTTGAAAAACACTTGCGGCACTCGCCAATCCAAAAGGGAGCCTCAGATATTTAAAAGCCCCAAAAGGAGTAATAAATGTGGTAAGTTCTGATGAACATTTGGTCAGGGGAATTTGGTGATATGCACTCCTCAAATCTAAAAGAGTGAACAATTTGGACTCTGCAATTCCGGTGAGGAGCTCTTGTATCCTAGGCAAGGGATAACAGTCAATTAAAATATTTTGATTTAATGATCTAAGGTCAGCACACAAACGAATGCTAGAATCTTTTTTCTTCACGACCACAATCGGACTGACCCACAGGGATGAATCCACAGCTTCAATTATTTTCTCATCTACCATTTTCAACAGTACTTTTTTTAAGTCATCTCTCACGCTAAGAGGAACATTCCTCAACTTGTGAATAACGGGAACAGCATTGGGCTTAAGGCGAATGCGATGTTCATAGTTTTTGATCATGCCGACAGAATCATTAAAAACTTCTGGGAATTCAGAAATAATTTTGTTAACAATCCCTACATCAATAAAATTGATGGAGGAGAAATACTTTGTTCATTTATCTGAACAGGAAATTCAGAACCAGGAACAAGTTTGAGACCCATCTTGGCAAGGTCTTGCCACCCTACAATGCATTTCCCATCAGTGGCAACATATACCTTTGTATAAATACACCTGCCCAAACAAGTTACACTGGTAATGAAGAAACCCCACATTTCAATGTGTTTTCCCGCATATCCCTTTGGTATAATGTCTAAAGGTTCGAGAGTAATTCTGGAAGACCAGTGAGTGTTGAACAAAAGATCAGATATAATAGTCATGGGGCACCAGAATCTGCCATCATGTCAATTGCTATGTGATCAACAATTACCTGGCAAGTGGGATCCTTCACACGTTCTGAACCAATGGAATCTACCATCAAAATGGAAACAGAATGAATAGAAAGAATTTCCTTTTTAGCTAAATTTCCTTTAGGAGTATCAATATCAACAGAACTAATAGTAACATTTTTCATTTCAGAATCAATAGATTGAACATCAGCATCTTCACCTGTAAAGTAAGAAATATTATTAATTTGAGAACTTTTTCTGTTACGACAAACAGATTGAAAATGCCCATTCTTTTGACAGAAGGTGCACTTTTTCCCTTGAGCTGGACAAACTGGGCTGTTACTCAAGTGTGTTTTAGAACCACAACGAAAACAAAAAGTATTTGTTCTCCTTTGAAATGGTCTTTGAAAAGGCTTATTTTTTGAATAAACTGCATTTACATTCAAGTCAGTTTGATGAAAGGATGAAGTACTTTCAGTAATGCACTTAGAGGATACAATTGACCTTTCAATCCCTTTAGCCATTTCTAAGACTTCGGATAAAGAAGGGTCTCTGCAACTTAATATTCTTTCTTGAATCTTTTTGTGACAGCAATTGTACACAAATTGGTCTCTCAAAGCTGTGTCCAAGTAAGTCCCAAAACTGCACTCTGCTGCAAGATTCCTTAAAGCAGAAATAAACTCTTCGATAGTCTCATCTTGTTCCTGACGCCTTTTCATAAAATTAAATCGTTCAAGAATAACACTAGGCTGGTCAAGGAATTTTCTATTCAATTTTAAGATTGCAGCAGAATATTCATTAATTTCATCCCCACTGCCAGAAGCTGGAAGAGGATTAGGTAAATTATTAAAAATCTGTCTTCCTTCTTTCCCTAAAGTACTATAGAGAATTGCCATTTTTCTCTTTGGAGAGTATTCATCTGCTCCTATGGCAATCAAATAGCTTTCGAAATTTTGAAACCAATGCCTCCATGGTTCTTTAGGTTTACCAGGGACTGGTAGAAAATAATTTAAAGTGACAATTTGCTGATTTGTAGCCATGTTGCTTAATTAAAAACAGCAAGAGTCTGTAATTTAAATTTTGTAAAATGAATTTCAGTAGAAAGTACTTGTTTTTCTTTAAAAGTTCTTTAAAAGGGGTAAAATCCGAGTAAAACGATATAATCCCTTTTAAACCGCTCACCGTTAATGCTTTAAAAGCATGCGATCAGTCATTTTCCTTCCGATTCTTCCGATCGGTAAATGGTAACCATGGTAACCCTGAGCAACAATTCAAGATGGCCTCCAAGCGTAGCTACGTTCCTGCACGCATGCGCGTGATGACGTATGCTCGAGACGAGATTACGATCTCGCTCACGTCATAAAGGAAGCGCAACTGAGTCCGAGGAGAATCAGTGAAAAAGATGAAAATGCTCGACAACTTGAAGAAAAGGTCAATTTCAAGCGGATTTACTTGAAAATGAAGGCTCAGGGTAAGCTTGAAGCAAGTGGTGAGACCAGGCTGGATCGTGCAAAGTTGGTGATACGCTGTTTTTGTCAAAAATGAAGTCCCTCGTCGCCAAATGTGAAGTAAGCACTCTGCAAGTCACGCAGGAATAGTCAGGAGACGTCGTAGATGAAGAAAGGTAAGTTTATTCTCAAACGTACAGAGTATCACAGGAGCACGTCCGCACACGGCAACCTCCAATTGTAGAAGTACACAGACCCACAGTTGGAGATTACAGGTGAGGGATGCCACGAGAAACGCATCTCTTGAAGATAAACATTCTTCAAGAGATGCGCGTGAATAAGAACATAACGCACGTGTAACACTTACAACAATCTAAGACCTCTACACTGTGGCGAGTGGGCCCTGATTACTGCTGCGAGGTGCTAATGGTATAACACTGGATCGGACTGTGGACGTGCCCCTCTCCCCCCTCTAGTGCAAAAAAGCTGGCCTGTGCTGGAGGCAATTTACCCTTGGCTGGTGAAATAGGCAGTGGCACTGTCGTCATTGTATATGGGACTCAGAGGAGCAAGGTACAGAGAGTGTCCCAGAACTAGCGCCCCTAGAGAAAAGGCGGCTGTTGCTTCCTGAACTGCGCTTCATGACACTGTACTTTCTCCTACAAAACGAAAATCGCGGCTGAGGTGGCAGACGTGGCTGCAGAGACGGCGATCGCAGGTTTGCCACTCGAGACGGTTTGGAGAGGGACCTATACGCCCATGCCACGCTGTCCACAACCCCTCCCCCCACCTGCTGGAGCAGTGGTGCACAGAGAGCAACGCAGTAGACTTTGAGACCTTGACGAGGAGCCTAGTCTAGGCACATTCTTCTTCTATGACAGCGAGGCACCACTCGAAATGGGTAAGACAGCAACCGAAAATCAGTTTTGAGAACGCAAGAAATGGGACCAGAACCAAGTAGACCGGGGCACGGGCACAGGAGGAGGACGGTGCAAATGGGTCGCAAGGGGCAGCCTTGGAGAACATGTTACAGGAAATGAGGCAAGGGTTTGCGACGATTGTCAACAAAGTTGATCGCATGTCCTCGAGAATTGACGCAATAGCGTACAAGCTGGACGCGCACGACGAACGCATAGCGGAGGCGGAGAGGCGTATTTCGGACACTGATGACCTCACGGCTGGCCACACATCCCAATTGGCTCAAATGGGCAATATCCTGAGAACTATTGTGGCCAAAAACGAGGAGTTGGAAGCGCGCAGTCGCAGAAACAATATCCGCGTAGTAGGAATTCCGGAATCCACGAACACAGGCAAAATGGAAGAATTTGTGGAGAAGATGTTGCTGTCTGCGGTAGGTCAAGATGCCTTCTCTCCGCAATTCATTGTTGAAAGGGCTCATAGATCGCAAATCCGCGGCCTGTACCAGGAGCGGCTCTGCGGCCCATCATCGCCCACCTCCTTAACTACCGCGACTGGGATGTGGCATTCCGGGATGCCCGAAATAAGCAGACATTGTCCTATGAGGGCAACATGTTCTCCATATACTCTGATTTCACCTTGATAGTGCAAGAGGAGCGCCGAAATTTCAAAGACGTTAAAAAGAAGCTTCGAGATGCACAAATAGACTACGCCCTTTTGTACCCGGCACGCCTTCGGGTGACTCACCAA
This sequence comes from Lissotriton vulgaris, assembly GCF_964263255.1. Lineage (NCBI taxonomy): Eukaryota > Metazoa > Chordata > Amphibia > Caudata > Salamandridae > Lissotriton > Lissotriton vulgaris. Next base: position 1,044,462,659 of record NC_141696.1, read on the forward strand.
GGCAAACAACATTTTTTCACTAACCCTGGGCAGGTGGAGGACTATTTGAAATCCTTAAAACGGCGTAACCAAGACTGTGACATCCATAATGGAACGCAGAGAGGATCCCTGGCCAGAGAAGATGATCCTCCGTAGTGAGTGACTGAGAGACGCACTGCACCCAAAACAATGAGGATACCAAGTAAGAGAGGTGGGGTCACCATATATGAGGTACAGTAAGGCCAGGTGTGCTCCAGATGCCGGACACTATTGGACTCCGGACCGCCACTCCCAGGCTGAACTGGTAATGCTGGCTCAGGGATAAGACTGTACTGGGAGTGGAAAACTTGTGTGGTCCTCTAGAGTACGCCCCCGGAGGGTTTACTCCACTGTTGGACGGCGGCGATCCAGCTGCCTTTAAACTAGCTCCTGTTGGGAAATGTTGGGAAGGGTGAGTGGGTGTAGAGGGGGGTCACGACATACTGGCAAAATTGGGTTTCTTCAGTGGGTGGAGGGAGGAGGGGAGGAGGGGACGATTTGGGGAATGTTGGGTTGTTTGATGCCTTCTAATTGTATGCTCCTTCGAAAGACTGTTCAGAGATACATGATAGCTCAAGTAGGATATGGTACAGTGAGACTGAAATGTTGGGTGCAGGTGCAATGGGAAATCCGACTATCTATACCACTGGTAAAAAGGTGTTATGATGGGTACCACAACAGAGGATATTGGTAGTGCAGTTAATATCATCACATGGAATGTAAGAGGGCTGGGAGACCCCCGTAAAAAGAGACAGGTATTATCTTATCTTGACCGCCACCAGGTCCATATCGCCATGCTACAGGAGACACACTGCCCTCGATCCAAGCCTGTTACTTTTGGGACTAGGTGGACGGAGACTCAGCTTTTTTCATCCTATTCAAGTTATGCCCGTGGTACTGCGGTACTGGTTAGAAAGCAGGTGCCCTTCCATTTGGCGGGCTCTTTAAGTGATGAGGAAGGAAGGTATTGCATGGTGTGGGGTAGGCTTGATACCCAATCGATACTGATAGTGTGCTGTTATAGACCTAACACAGATGACCTATCTTTCTTTGATAACCTCTGGTCCAAGATCTTTGATATAGATGCCACACATATCGTCTTGGGGGGGAATTTAATGTCACATACAACCCTGGTGAGGACAGATCACATCCGGCCTCACACCACTACACAAGTGCGCAGGCAGTGCTTCGGGACATTAAGGAGTCACATTACTTAGTGGATGTGTGGAGGCCTGGTCATCCTAAGATACGGGAAGGCACCCATTTCACAGCGCATGCTCAGTCCTGGGCCAGTCCTGGGCCAGACTGGATCTCTTTTTAGTGTCTAGAGGTCTAGCTCCCGCAATTAAAAGCACAAGGCACCTTGTGAGGACCTACTCTGACCATGCTCCAGTTTTGCTGACGCTATCTTCTGCAGATTTTAACATCCAGCGCAGCCCTTGGTGAATGAACCCCTCCATATTGTTGGATATAGCTTTTCAGGATGAACTACGTGAGGAAATCTTTGACTTCTTTCGAAGAAATAAGGATTCTGTTCGCAGTGTGGAACTGATCTGGGAGGCCTTCAAGGTGACCCTGCGAGGGTTTTGCATTGGGAAGGGTGCAGGGGTACTCAGGGACATACAGGCCACGTTCAGAGCCCTAGATAGAGACCTAAAGCGACTTGAAAGTGAACTTGCTGAGGTCCCCACTACAGAAGCGCAGACAGAGTTTAGAGAGAAATTATCCCTGTACATGGAAGAAGCGCAGAGAGAGACACTGGATAGCCAGAAACTATGGTGAAGGGGATAGACTGGGTAAAATACTGGCGCAGAAAGTGGGTCAACAGAGAAGGGCCAACATAGTCACAGAACTGAAAACTCTGAATGGTGACGTACACCAGGAGACATCCAGTATACTTGCAGACTTCCTTGACCATTATAGTTCATTGTATGCTACCAGAGGGATCTCAGGTGACCATCTGGAGGACTTCTTGGGAGAGGTGGCACTGGGATGGTTGAGTGATAGGCAGAGAACCTTTTTATGCACCCCCTTTGAGCTGGATGAGGTGAGGAAAGCTATCATGAGCATGCAGAACGGAAAGGCCACTGGTACTGATGGTATTCCGGTGGAATTCTATAAAACATATATCGACATTATGGCCCCTGTTCTCAGGGAGGTTTATGAAGATGCATTGGAGGTGGGGATACTGCCGCAATCAATGCGCAAAGCATTCATTTTATCACTGCCCAAACCAGGGAAGCCACTGGACAGCTGCAACTCCTATAGGCCACTCTCGCTGTTAAACTGTGATGCGAAAATTCTGGCTTAATTGATAGCCACAAGACTGAGTCTATTGATGGACCACCTGATACTGCCAGACCAGTCAGGATTTGTACCTGGTAGGGCAACGTCGCATAACCTGCGGACGCTTTTTGCAGTGCTCCACACCATCTCCCCCGATCTCCCTATGGCGGCAATTTTCCTGGATGCCACCAAGGCTTTTGATTCATTGGAATGGGGGTACCTATTTGGGGTAATGAAGCGTATGGGCTTCCCACCCTTGTTAAACCAAAGGCTAAGGTCCTGATCAATGGGCACACCTCCCACACGTTCAAGATCACGAAGGGTACTAGGCAGGGGTGCCCACTATCACCGTTTCTTTTTGCATTGGCAGTGGAGCCTCTTGCTGCGAAATTGAGACAGTGCCATAATGACAAAGCACTGCAGTGCTTTCAACGCCAGATACTCATTTCACTGTACGCAGACAATATTAATTTATATGACCGAAACCCTCAGCAAAACTGAAATCAGATACTTAGGGAATTTATAGTATTCAGAGGTATGTCTGGCGTACAGATCAACTGGGCTAAGTCTAGTTTTTTTCCGCTTAAAGATGCAGTACCGCGATATGAAATGGGGTACCCCTTGGAATGGTGTGATGGGGAGCTTAAATATTTAGGTGTCAAGGTTCCGAGGAATAGGTGAGGAACTGCTGAGGGCGAAATATGGTACTCTTATGACTAAGATTGAGGATCATGTGAAGAGATGGGTGGCACTCCCACTATCCATGGCAGGACGTGCGTCATTAATTAAGATGGTGGTACTCCCACAGGTGTTATACTTATTCCTTAACATACCCTACTACCCGGGTTCCTATTTCTTCAAGGCTCTGAAAACTGAATTAATACGACTAGTGTGGGAGGGAAACAACCTCGGCTACAGTGGGAGGTGTTAGCTAGACCTTACTCCCAGGGAGGATTCGGGATTCCAGATATGGAACTGTACTATACGGCAGCACAGGCGCAATTTGCGTGGTTTTGGATCAAGCAACCTCGCTTTATACCACAAGTTGCAGCAGAGCATTGGCTGGCTCCCCCTATCCCACTGGAGGGGGCAATGTATACGAGAATTGGACAGGGAGACAGCAGCCCACCGCCCTCTATAGCTTGATTAAGGCATGGCATAGAATAATGGGGTTACTAGAGTTGCAAATAGCATATACGCCCCTGATGTCTATCGCCTACCACCCTGATATCCCGCTGCTACAGGAAGTTGTATTTAGGAAATTCAAAGAGAAGTTTAGCGTAACTACGTGGGGAGATCTGTACCATGAAACTAAATTCCGTTCACTCGCACATATGTGTCCTGCAGAGATGCAGAAAACATTGGATGTTTTTCTATACGTTAGACTGAGACAAGGTATAAAAGCGATTACACCAGCATTTCCGGATGAACCGTAGCGTCTGACTCCGCTTCATGTTATTTTGGAAAGACCTAAACCAACGTGCCTAGTCTCAATAATATATAACACAGTGCATGCCCAAATGGTGAGGAAGAGTATGACAACAGGGTTCACCCGAAATGAGTCACTGGGACCTGGGTAATAACAGTACTGAGAATGGGGGGTCCCTGCAAAAAAAGAAAACAATTCATGAACATACAAATTATTTTTACAACAATAGACAAAAGATGGGTCTTCAATGCATTTATTCACAATGTAGAGATATATTAAAAATCATGTCATTGTATAAGCATTCATAAACTAAGCAGTGCCCCGAGGGATAAGGGAAGTGATAAAGTGAGGATGGTGTGTATAGGAAATAGTGACTTTAAAAACAAACAAATGGCACAACGGCAATTCATGTGTCAAATAAAATGTAGACCAACATAAGGTTCAATGCATCACTTAACCAAAAATCATACTCCACATAACACAACAATGTGTATTAAGAATGGGGTGAAGCACACGATGATCAGCGGCGTTGAGCAATCCGGCGTCGCGTCTTCGGTGTCGATCAGGCCTCAGCAGGTGTCGTTGTCGATGATGCTGTTGCAAAGAGTGAGCAGCGCTCACGGCGTCGAGAGGGCACGAGGGCGATGCGATCAGCAGCGGTGCAGACACGAGGTCCCTTGGAGCTGGAGCCGAACTCACTACTCACTGGCGTTGCTGCTGGCGTCGATCGGGCCCGGCGGCCGGCGTCGAGGAAGCAGGACACTGGAGCCGTACTCACGATGTCGAGCTGGATTCGGCGACGTCCGTCGGCGTCGAGATTGCTGGCTCTTTCAGAGGTGCTGGATTCACAGGTTCCAGCAAATAGCACTTTAAGCAGATGAAGTCCTTTAGCCCTGTGACTTCAGCAGGAGACTGGCACTCTTCCAGTCCTTGGAGATTTTCTTAGCAAGCGTGAGAGTACACACACAGTTCCTCTCTCCTGGTTCCTTGGCAACAATAAAGAAGCCATCATTGACACTGGCAGGAGCAGAGCTATCGGCCTCCTGGCAGGAGGTGGGGCTAGGATCGTCCATGGCAGGCACAGAGCCATCAGCCACTTGGCGGGAGGTGGAGCCAGCATTGTATCAGGCAGGGCAGGCTATCAACAACTACTCTCCCCCTACTCTCAACGCAAATGTCCCACTCATCCCACACTGACTCATCCAGACCTGTGGAGCCACCCAGCTTCTGTCACACACACGCAAGACCAGCAGAAACCAGAAATGGTTAGACAAGAAAATAGACACTTTCTAAAAGGGCTATTTTCAAACCCAGAGTCCACAAACCATCCACACCAACGGATGCGTAATTAAACCCCGAGTTCAGGGATACCAAACTCAACATTGCACCATGCTCCCCGAGCCAGCTAGGATCATAGCATTAATAATCCCGGCGGCCCATTCTTACTAATGGAGAGCAGGCTACCTCGCAATAGTGAAGAACGAAGATGGCGGTAATTCACTATTAGGGCAGGCCAACTTGGTCAGGCCTGTCCTACCTTAGACTTACAATGCACCCTGCCCGTGGGCCTACCATAGGGGTGACTAACATGAAGCCAAGGGAAGGTTTGAGGGGCTGGCAAGTAGGTATACTTGCGCAGCCTGCGTGACAGCACTAGGCTGCACGTGGGCCTCGCAATGACCGACCCGTAGACATTCTTTTACGAGGCCGCTCTTGTGGGTGGCACAACACGTGCTGCAAGCCCACGGGCGGCATTTGTATTTTGCAAGCCCCGGCACTCCTGGTGCACTAGACTAGGGACTGACAGTAAACCAAATAAGCCAAACATGGATACAATCGATACATCAATTTAACATAGGGAGCACTTGCGCTGTGGCACTGATCAGCAGTGACTCAAGCCAATGATGTCAGGTCTAACAAGGGCCAAGACTGATTTGCATATGGCTGGGTCCAAACTGAAATGGCGAGCAAAAAAACAATAGATATAGGCCCAGATCTCAGTACTGGGGTGAATGTATGACATTGTTCTGCATTCTGTCCATCAATTGTTCTTTTTGCATACACCACCATCTGCAGGCACATCCATTGGCGGCTTGGGGCAGGACACTCCACCAGAAATCTCTGTGTGGTTGCGAGGGACGGCTCCTGTGACTATGCCTTCCTTCGTCCAGGTGAAAAAGGGCAAAAAGGATATTGACGCAACATAGCATACTCCCATAGCCTATCACATTTACAAGCAAATACCTAGCTGTCCTTCCCATCAGGTTTTTGTCCGCATGCGCTGAGAGGTCACACCTATGGTATTGAGACCCACCACAGAACCTGTTGTGTGCAACCTGGGTTTCGTACAGGGGGCCCCTAGCATATGGGCACTGGCCTATGCTCCTTCATCTAGGCAGTGCAACCATACACAAACTATTCAAGACTGTAGTTGCAGCTAGCCCGCCTATACCTATGCTATACTTAAAGCTGCTTTGACAATCCGATTTTGAGTACTCAGCTCACCTCGATTACCTCCTTGGCCAGGCCCTACAAACACCACAAGTGTCCATAAATGGGTTATTTGCCAGGCCCCGGGAACTTATAAGTACTTGCACCCTACCAGATAAGCAAAATAAGCTTGCACCCTACTAGATGAGCAAGATGGGCTCAGTTCATTTGGGGCTGTTTATTTGAAAAGCTACTAGAGTAGATACTCCAAGTCCCCTGCATGACTTTTGTGGAAATCCTAACTCTGGGTTGGTCTAAAGAGCTTTCAGAGTCATGAGCAGTCCACATGAAGGCAACCCTCCAATGCACCATCAACAAAGAACCAGTCAACCAGGTTGCTAGTGCCACATTGCCTAGCAGCAAGTGTGACCCCTTGAAGCCTTCACAATCAATCCATCAATCATAGCATTTGTAAAGTGCACTACATACCCGTGAGGGTCTCAAGGCACTAGGGGGGGGAAGCTGCTACTGTTCGAAGAGCCAGGTCTTGGGGAGTCTCCTGAAGGCTAGAAGGTCTTCGGTCTGCCATAGGTGGATGGGGAGGGTGTTCCACGTCTTGGCCGCGAGGTGGGAGAATGATCTGCCACCGGTGGTCACTCTTTGGATGTGGGGGATGGTGGTGAGGGCGTGGTCTGCGGAGTGGAGCAGGCCGGCGGGGTGTAGAGGTGGAGTCATCTGTTGAGTTACGCTGGTCCGTTGTCGTGGAGTGCCTTCTGTGCCTGGGTGAGGAGCTTGAAGGTTATCCTCTTGTTGATGGGGAGCCAGTGCAGGTCTTTCAGGTGGGGTGTGATGTGGCTGCGGTGGGGGATGTCGAGGATCAGGTGTGCGGAGGCGTTCTGGATCCGTTGGAGTCGTGTCAGGAGTTTGGCCAGGGCTCCTGCGTAGATTGCGTTGCCGTAGTCCAGTCTACTGCTGACGAGGACCTGGGTGACCGTCCTTCTAGTTTCGGTGGGGATCCACTTGAAGATTCTCCGAAGCATGCAGAGGGTGTTGAAGCAGGAAGATGACCCCTAGGTTTCGTGCATGGTTGGTGGGTGTAGGGGGTGCTCCTAATGCCGTTGGCCACCAGTAGTCATCCTAGGTCGAGGGGGTGGAGCCGAGGATGAGGACCTCTGTCTTGTCCGAGTTCATCTTCAGTCGGCTGTTACTGATCCAGTAGGCGACGGCCTTCATTCCTTCGTGGAGGTTGGTTTTGGCAGTGTAGGAGTCCTTGGTGAGCAAGAGGATCAGCTGGGTGTCGTCAGAGATGATGTTTAGGTTGTCCTGTCGGGCGACATGGGCGAGTGGTGCCATGTAGACATTGGCCAGTGTTGGGCTGAGAGATGAGCCTTGAGGTACGCCGCAGATGATCTTGGTGGCTTCGGAGCGGCAGGGGGGTAGGCGGATTCTCTGGGTTCTCCCAGAGAGGAAGGAGGTGGTCCAGTCCAGGGCCTTCCCTTGGAATCTGGCGTCATGGAGGCGTGCTCTTACTGTGCAGTGGAAGACTCTGATGAAAGCGGCTGACAGGTCCAGTAGGATGAGGGCTGCGGTTTCTCCATTGTCAAGCATGATCCTGATGTCGTCGGTGGCGGCGATGGGGCAGTTTCGGTGCTGTGGTTGCTGCAGAACCCAGACTGGGATGGGTCCAGGATGTTGTTCTCTTCGAGGAAGATGGTTAGTTGTTTGTTGACGGCCTTTTCGATGACCTTCGCCGGGAACGGAAGCAGGGAGATGGGTCGGAAGTTCTTGAGGAGATGTTGATGCTTTTCCGGAGGTGGGGTGCGATGGTGCTGCTGGCTTTGTTGAAGGTGTGGTGTGGGCAGGGGTCTTCCAGGGCTCCGGAGTGGACGGTGTTCATGATCTTGATAGTGTCGTCATCGTTGATGTTGATCCAGGCAAGCAGGGGGTTGGTGCGGGTGGTCGTCTTGGGAGCGGGTGTGTCTACTGTTGCCGGGGTGGTGACGGCATCAAAGCCGTCATGGATGTCTGCGATCTTGTGATGGAAGAAGGTGGCCAGCGAGTCGCACAGGTCTTGTGACGGTGGGATGTCGTTGGTGTTAGAGCTGGGGTTGGAGAATTCCTTCACAATGCTGAAGAGCTCTTTGCTGTTGTGTGCGTTGTTGTCTAGGCGGTCTCTGAAGGTGGTCCTTTTGCCAGATATATGATGAGTTGGTGGTGTTGGTGGGTGGCGCTCCTGTGGACTGTGTAGCTTTCCAGTGTTCTTTCGTGGGTCAGATTTTTCTCTAGTTTACGGCAGGTTCGCTTGGAGGCCTGGAGTTCTTCAGTGAACCAGCTGGCTCTCCTGCTGGTGTAGGTGTTGGGGGGCTCCCTGAGCAGGGCAAGGGTATTGGCGCAGTTGTTGATCCATTGTCTGAGGCTGCAGGCTGCGGCGTCGGGGTCAGTAGGGTCTGCGGGTGGGCTCTGTGCGAGGGCGGCGGTTAGCTGGTCCTCGGTGATCTTGCCCCAACTGCAGCAAGGCATCTGCGGGTGTGGTGGTGTGCGGTGGGTTTCTGGAATGTGAAGTGGATGCAGCGGTGGTCGGTCCAGTGGAGTTCGGTGGTGCGGTCGAAGAAGACGTGGGTCCTCGCTGTGAAGATGGGGTCAAGCGTATCGCCGGCGGAGTGTGTTGGTGCTGTGACGAGTTCCTGAGGTTGTCGATCAGGGTGCAGAAGATGGTGTCGTTGTCGTTGTTGTTCTCGAGGTGGAAGTTCAGGTCCCTGAAGAGGATGTAGGCCGTAGAGTCGAGAGATCGATCTGCCACCGGTGGTCACTCTTTGGATGTGGGGGATGGTGGCGAGGGCATGGTCTGCGGAGCGGAGCTGGCCGGCGGGGGTGTAGAGGCCAAGTCGTCTGTTGAGTTACGCTGGTCCGTTGTCGTGAAATGCCTTGTGTGCTGACGAGGTAGGTGATGGAGTCGCTGAACTGTGGTCAGGGTGCTTGGGGTCTGTAGATGAGGGTGCCTCTAGGGTGGTGTTAGGGTCGATGTGGATCTGGAAGTGCAGGTGTTAAGCAAAGCTGAGGGTGTCGTCGGTGTTTGTCTAGACTTTGAGAGTGTTCCTGTGGCCAATGGCGATTCCTCCTCCGACCCTGTTGGTACGGTCCTTGCGGGTGATCTTGTAGCCTTCCGGGATGGCTATGGCGATGTCAGGTGCCGAGGAGGCGGTCAGCCAGGTGTCCATCAGGAAGGCGACGTCTGGGGCATTGGTGTCGAGTAGGTCCCAGAGTTCGACGGCGTGTTTGCGGGCGGGGCGGGTGTTGAGCAGGATACATCTGAGGAAGTTGGTTTCCAAGCTGGGCAGGTTGGCGGGTTGAAGTCTGGTGAAGCTGCAATTCCGGCAGGAGAAGGCGCAGACAGGATTGGCTTAGGCATGTCTACGGAGCGTCAGTGGCACGCCCGCTCTGCGCTTCCGCTGCGCGCCCACACAGCGGCTGGCATATATGGGAAGGTGGGAGGTGGGGGCAGCGAATGGGCAGTCAGTGGAGGCGCAGGGGACACAGCGGTGGTGGTGGCAAGGGACGACTGAGGGAACAGAAGGAAAAAAGGGCACAGAGTAAGGGCAGAAGGCCACACAATCAATAAAGGATGGGTGGCACAGAATGCAAAAAGGGGCACAAAAACGGGGGGACATGGGTGGCACAGAGAGCAAAAAGGGGCACAGAAGTTAGAGAAAAACAAAAGGTGCAGAAGCAGAGAGGGGTTCAAAACAACAGGGGGAGCGAGTGGCACAGAGAGCAAGAGGACACAGAATGCAGGGCAGCTGGGAGACAGAAGGCAAAACACCCGTCACTGATACAGCAAGCAAATTCAGGCAATGCAGTACAACAGTGCAGCAGTAAGGTGAGGAGGACCACACCTACAAATTATCAGCGGCGGCAACTGGGGCAGGGGCACACAGGCGGAGCTGTGCAGAAGGGGAGCGACCTACCTGGAGGGTCAAGTAGTCACAGACCAACAGGTTGTGCTGATGGTGTGACGAGCTAACCTATACACAGGGGACTGCACAACAAAAGGGAAGAAATGCTCCATATGTGGGAAGGTGGACCAATATGCCAAGGTCTGTTACTCAACACCCATGCCAAAGGGCTCCAAGAATAACACTGCCAACCATGTGGAAATGGAGTTAGTGTTTGCACACAATGGCATGTACAAAGATATCTTAGAGTAGACTGTTCACATCAGCCATGCAGTTAAACCGATATAGAACTATGTCCAGAATGTCCCCAGCTACCAGATTAGGATAGGAGGACAACTGGTCAGGGTCTTCATGGACACAGGGGTGGCATCAACATACTTCCCCTAGCAATACATCAGAAGATGCCCTCTCCACCTGAATTTCTCACCACCACCAGAGCGTATGCCTTTGGCACCACTAGATGCCTCCCTTTTGCTGGCATCTTCACAACCACAATTGGACATCAAGGACAGCCCACAAAAGTGGAGGTATATGTCACCCAAGGTGGATCTGACATGCTCATTAGCTGCCACACAGCTGAACACCTGATGATATTCCATTTTGCCTTTGAGATCCATGCAAGCACAGCAGGCTCTCGCTTCAGCGAGTTCAGACACATCTTCCAAAACATTGGCTGCCTAAAAGACTGAGTAGTCCACCTGCATATCGATCAGTCTGAACAGCCCATTCACAGTTGTTACCGCGCAGTTGTGTTTAACCTCTGACCAAAAGTAGAGGTGGAATTACAGAAGCAAGAGGTGGCAAACATCATAGAGAGAGTGGGGGGACTGATGCCCTGGGTCTCACCCATTATGGTTGCCCATAAACTGAATCAGCCTGTCGAAGTAAGAATATGTGCTGACATGAGGCTCCCAAACACAGCCAAAATTGGGAAAGGCAAATAACCTCAATGGTTTATGACATCGTAGGGAAACTCTCTGGCTCTTGCTGGTTCTCAAAAATAGAACTGAGACCCGGCTACCATCAGAACCTCCAAGTGCCTGAGTCCTGGTATTTGACAACATTTTCTACCCACCTCGGTTTCAGCAATGCAAGCATCTCAATTTTGGCATCTCTCGTGCCACTGAGGTGTTTCATGACATTATCAGGTGAATGCTGGCTGGAATTCAGGGAGTCTTAAATCTGAGTGATGATGTTATGGTCCATGCACCCATTCTTGAAGGACATTTTCAAAGATTTAAAAGCAATGTTCAGACCCCTCCAAGACTGTGAACTCAACCGGCATAAGAAGACATGTGAGTTTCTCAATGGAGAAATACGTTTCTTTGGTTACAGTTTCTCTGCCAAAGACGTCACCCCTGACCTAGCCAAAATCTGAAACATTGAGTCAACACCAGCGCTTACCACCAGCACTGCTGTCAGACGTTTTCTAGGTATGGTCACATATTGCAGTCACTTCATGCCAACCCTCACACAGCACGCTGGGCCACAGTTTAACCTAACCAAGGCTTCAACCCTATGGCACTGGGGCACTGAGCAGGATTAGTCTTTTCAGAACACCAAGCGGGAGCGCTGTCGGAGAACCCCACACTCACCAATTTAGATCCCAAAAATATACTGAGCTGGCAGTAGATGGCAGCCCCAGCAGCCTAGGGACAGTGCTATCTCAGAAACAGCAATGGGGAGAGTTGGCCTCCACACACTGAGCAGCAGTTGTACACATTTTGCGGTCCATTGGGGATGCCGGCATTTCCACATTTACCTATTTGGCCACCTGTACACAGTCAGTACTGATCACAAACCATTGATCCCGTTGGTTGAATGGTCTTTGTCAAAGCCTCCACCATGAATCAAGAAGTGGCTACTCCAACTACAAGAATGCCAATTCTCAGTTAAGTATAAACCTGTAGCTCACAATCATGCAGACAATCTATTTCAACACGCCCGACCAGCATGATTTATGAAGAAAAGTACGCTGCCGATATGAAGGCATATGTAAAGATGGCCGTGGAACAGTCAATCACATCCTATCCCAATAGCCTTGACCGACATCACAGAAGCCACCAAAGTGGAGGACTGCATCAAACAAGCCATAGCAGTGAGTGGCGCGGTCGGGGAAGTGGAATGCAGTCACTGCAAAGCTAGCCAAGAAGGGAGTTAAAGCCTGGAGCATGCTAGCATCCCTGTACAACATAAGGGATGAACTCACAGACACAACAAAGGGGTGTCTGTTAAGTCCCATGAAGGGGTCATCAAGGCGAAAAACAGTCTCGCAGCAAAGTGTGGCTTCCTGGGTTGGACGACTAAGTCGAACAGATAGTCAGCCAGTGCAGCCTGTGCTAAGCCACAGAGACTCCGGACCCCTGCAACCCATCACCACAAACAGATTCCAGAGGATCCCAGACAGCAGGCATTTAATAGTGTTCACAGACAATTTCTTTAAGTTCCCCGAAGAGGAGATTGGGAAATCCACCTACGCGAAAGTGACCATACAAAAACTAGAGAAGATCATTTCCACTCATTGCCTAATAAGGGAACTTTGTTCTGACAATGGGCGCCCCATCAATGGTCAAGACCTTGACAGCTATCTCTCTTCCCGAGGGACCAAGCACCACAGTATCACACCATTTTGGCCTCAAGCTAAGGAAGGAGTTGAGAGATTCAGGGGTACTATCAAAAAAACAATTAGCAGCAGCAGTGCGTCAAAAAAGCCTTCTACACATTTCTAACGGACTATCATATGACCCCTCATACCACCACAATGGTAGCCCCCAGAATCCTCTCTTTTGACGAAGGGTCGAGAATTCAATCCCTGACCACCCGACGTGGGAAGAGGTTCCAAGCAGCAAAGCACAAGAACAAAACTGACGTGTGTCACAATGCAGGAGAGCAAAGACCTGAAGCACCTGTGTAGGGGACTGGGTGTTGGTGAGAGCTAGGCACCCAGGGAGTAAATTCCGACTCCTGTGTTAACACCACTCCTAACGAGTTCTGAGGATTCAGGAAACCATGGCATCAGCATGAAGAGGTTGAAAGACAGTCATCCAGAATGTTTCCTGATTCAAACAGTTCCATGGAGGCCCTGGGATGCAATCAGGCACATAAACTTTTACCTTGTTGATGAGATTTTTCCCCAAAGCCCTGATGGCCAGGAGGAAGAACCCTACCGTACGGTCCTTCCTCCATAACGGGCAGCATCCCCACATCATCCCACTTCTGATCCTGGAATAATAACACCAGTCGACCAGTCTCCGGCATTGGAGGGTAGTGAAAATCCCACCACTATGCAAGATGGACATGACTGCAATATGCCCATGACAATCTATGGTGAAACCCCACTCTGTCCTAGAAGTTTCTGGACTATGTGATGGACCTGTGACATTAGATACCAGACTGGAGCTGTACTGCTCGGGACAGACAGTATCCTTTAACCGGTAAGGAAAATATGTCACTTACCCTCTCAGGGATATAACAACATGTTTATTCATATATGAGTCGAGTGCTCTGTGTTATTTCTTTCATTTTGTTGGGGTAAATGAGGATTTAACGTTACAGACTGAGGGGTGTATCTGCAAGTGCCCCGGCCTCAAAGTGAATATGGTCACATGAAGATTTAGAAAATAAATAAATAAACTGGTGGGCCAGAGTTTGGAAGTTCCACGGCTAAACTAAGTGCAGGTGTGCAAGTTGTTATTCCGGAGGGGCTCCTGCTGGTGCGCTATGTCCCTGTGCAGCCTAGTCACTAGAAAAGGGCTGGCTGATTGTGCATACGCTACATTGCGTTACTTCAGGCAACTTTTCTATACAAATCATGATTGGAGATGTCAAGTACATTCGGTCACAACACTATGCAAAGGGTTTACATCTCTTTTGTGATGCAAACCCCATGCAAAAAGATAGCAAATCTAAACCTAAATAAAATGTCCAGTACTTTAGACAATCTTTGGCCTCAGAAACAGGAAAAGGAACATAAAATGTTGGTTGGGGAACACTTTGCAGCATTTTGGAGGCAAACGAGTACCTACCAGACCTCTCCTGCTTGCCTGTGATTCGGGCCCCTCGCTTCTGGAGTCGGTCTCCCCTCGCCGCCACAGCCACCAGTCATCAAGTGCGGTCGCCGAGCGGGGGGGGACTACACCTCCCAGGAGCCTTTGAGCCCGGAAGCCGCACACGCCCAGCCAGCGCCCGGTGGTGCATAAGAGTAACAGAAAGCTCCTGCGTCGCGGGACGCGCGCAGGCAGTTCCGGACCAAGCCCAGGCAAAGGGCGGGCCATCTGTGGCCATCATAGGCCAGAAGGGGCCGGGCTGGGCAACCCCCCTAAGGCTTACCACCGGATTTGCCTATTGTTGTTATCGTTTTTGGGGAGAAAGACATCTAGCAGATCCCGAAAGCATAATCGACGATCATTGACTGTCTGTGAGAGTTCTTAAAGGTACTGTTCATCATCGTTGTTGCTCGCCCCTTTTTTATTTTTTCTACAAACTATTAATATCATAGGTTGAGTCAAGCACTAGTCCTGATCATGGCGAAATGTAAGCCCACACAGATTAGGGTGGGGGGAGGAGTGAAGGGGACCCTGGACGCTTTCATCTCAAGAGCAAAGTCCCTTCTAACACACGAAATACAGTTGACTGAGAAGAGACTGTCACTGGATACACTCATTGCTCGGAAACGATCCTCTATTGGCAAAATAGCGACGTGCCAGTCTCCCAGAGTCGACACTCCCTTAGACCAGTTCAACCCTGCGCACACTACACCCATTCACTACAGTAGGGCACTAGTTCATGCCAACCCACTAGTACAAGGGGTTGGCGAGTTAGCCAAACCAATTGAGCATATCGGAATTGATTTAAACCCAGCACAAACCCCTATAGCCGAAAGAAAAGGGCATGCAGCTATCCCTCCAGGGCCAGTAGAGATGGGTGGATTGGTGGAAGGGACAGCCTAATAACAATGGATGCGGATGAATCAGATTACTCACAAGGGTCAGTTAGGGAAGTGGTCACACGCTCCAAAAAGTCTCTACTCACCACCAACACTGTCCCTTTAGTTGCCCCACCAGTCGTCACTAGGGCTACTGGTAACCCAGTTAAGGGTGGGTCGCATACAACAAGACCCAAAACCATACCCAAACGGAAAGGGGGTGACAAAATTACCAAAGTTGTGGAGGGGGGAACCGCGCATCAAAGTTGCCCAAATTGTGGAGGAGTGGATTGGTCCCAGGGAATTGCTATGGCGTTAGAGTCAAAGCTGGAATTGCTTTTAACCGCACACCTGGGCCCGGTGCTCGAAGAAATAAATAGATTAGAACGGAAAATATGCAGGATATTAGAGCAAGATAGGGGGCAACCAATTGTGATTAGTGCATGGGCGGCGGATGAGAGGACAGGGTCCCTGCATTGCCCGGAGCCAGCAAGCACCAATAAGGGAATAGTGGAGGGCAACTCCTATGTCAACAAGCCTACGGTCAGGAAAGAGGTAGCCAAGGAGGGACTAAGGGCAAACACCAGGAGCCCAATACGTTTGGGGCCAAGTAATACCCATAACCTTTCTATATCTACCACACATAACGAGGAAAGAAAGGAGACTGCCACTGTCCTAAATACAAATCCAACTGACTATGTACGCAGTACCCAGGGTCTTTAGACTCTAGATTTACCGCCAGCATCCTGTCCCTACACTATAGTATTAACAGGGGTCCCAGCATGTAGCCAGGAACAGGGGAGAATGGGCGTCCTGCTAAACTAAAAAGGGCTGGCATTTAGAACACTCAAAAGAGGGCAGGGAATTAAGTAAGATCCTGGGCACAGATGCCCTCACACATTCGATGGACTTGATCAAAAGAGGGGAAAACAGTATAGTCATCCCAACCTTTAAAGGTAAGGGAAGGGATACCATCATTGACTTTATCTTTGTATCATCTTACAATCAGTGAGATTAGAGCGGTCTCATGGAATATTGCAGGAATATCGGCTAAATTACAGAATAAAGAATGGTTAGACTATATCAGAAAATGTCATATCATATGCCTTCAGGAAACCTGGGAAACTAATATCAGTGCCCCTCACCCAGACGGATACAAAATGTTTTTGTCCCGGCATACAAAACAACCATGGGTCATGCTAAAGGCGGCCTAATCATTTATGTGGACCTGACAATGCAAAGGACCTGGGAAGACTTTGGTTGGGACTCTGAATTTATGCAAGGAATTAGGTACTGCAAGAAGGGACTAAAATTATTCTTTATTACATTTTATAATGCAATAGTGGCGGGACATACCACGTTAAGACTGTGTGAGCTAGATGACAGGCTGGCTGGCATACAGGAGGCAGGGGAAACACTCTCCCAGCTGATAATAGTGGGCGATTTCAACTGCCACCAGTGCCCCTTCTTGAAATGGGACAGGGGAGAATGGGCCTCCTGCCCAACTAATAAGGGCTGGCATTTAGAACAATCAAAAGAGGGCAGGGAATTAAGTAAGATCCTGGGCACACATGCCCTCACACATACAATAGACTTGATCAAAAGAGGGGAAAACAATATAGTCATCCCAACCTTTAAAGGTAGGGGAAGGGATACCATCATTGACTTTATTTTTGTAACCAACACGCTTAAACGAAGGGTCACGAATGTCATCCCTCGCAAGGGAGAGGACCAACTGCGTATCATCGGCGTAGGTGACAAGCTGAATTCCCCAGGGAAGCACAACCTCAGCAAGTGAACTCATGTAGATGTTAAACATGGTAGGGCTTAGTGAGGATCCCTGGGGAACGCCGTGATGATGTGGGAGTTGTTCCGATGACACCTCATCCTCAAAGACAGAGAAGAATCTCTCCAAGAGAAATGACTGGAGCCATTTGAGGGCCATTCCGGAGGCTCCCATCCGGCAAAGGCGGTGTAACAGGAGGGAATGATTGATTGTATCGAAGGCTGCGCTGAGGTCCAACAGGACCACCGCAGCGCAGTCTCCGGCATCCACAATGCTCCTAGCCGGTTCCACCACCGCCCCCTGTTTTGCTCTAAATCCCGTCTGGGTGGGATGGAGAGCTCCTATGGTTTCTACATGCGCAGAAAGTACCTGGTTGACATGTTTTTCAGCCATTTTGGTGAGCCCAGGCAGCAGCGAAATGGGCCTATAGTTGGCTAGGTCATCAGGTTCCAGGTTAGGTTTTTTTAGGAAGGCCTTGACTTTAGCCAACTTCCAGGTAGGGGGCACCATCCCTGTCTCCAGGGAGGCATTTATAACATGCATTATGGCGGGGCACACCGTCCCCGACACCTGTTTAAGAGCCGAAGGCGGCGCAGCATCCAAAGGGGAACCCGATTTGAGGTTGCCCAGAAGACTTTCCACAGTGGCAAGATCGAGCAATGGGAAGGAATCTAGAGTTCCAGGGAGATCTGAGGAAATATCCGCGGGACAGTATCCTCAATCTCCGTTTGGTCAGGGGCCTGGTCTACTGGCAAAAAGCCAGCGTAGATGTTAGTCACCTTGGAGGCAAAGAAGGCGGCAAGGCCATCACATCTTTTCTGGGGTTCAGGGGGTACATTAAAGGACCGGGGAGGGGAGGTCAAAGATTGAAATATTTTAGAGATTTCCCTGGGCATATTGGCTGCATCTGAGATTTTTTCCTGAAAATCAATAGATTGTGCCGTTTTTAGTTGGTTCTTGTACGTTCTAAGCGCACGTCTGTATTCATTTTTACTGACGGCTGAGAAATCTTTCCTCCATTTCCTTTCAGCCCGTTTGCAGCATTGTTTAAGACCCTTTAATTCCCCAGAGTACCAAGGCTTTTTATTAGGGCCTGTCCGATGACACACTTCTTTCTTGGGCAAAGTAGAATCTAGGGTTGTATCTAGCCACTTGTTGAAGGCCGCGTTGGTGATGACAGGATTGTCATGAAGGACTAAGGGAGACCTCTTAAGGACAATCTCCCAATCCTCCGGACATAACTTCGACCATATCCGGTTCAGCTTGTTGGAGAGGCTAAATGTGTGATTTTGAACGGGTGGGGCCCAGACAAATGACAGCAAGGCATGATCCAACCAAGGAACGAACACAGGCTGGTCGCAGCTGATGTTACCAAGATTATTAAAGAAATGGTCGATTAGATGCCCTGCTACGTGCGTGGGACCGGAGACGATTTGTTTCAGTTGGACTACCTCTAGTATGTCCAATAAATATTGCGACGAGGAAGCCTCAGAGTTATCCAATTGGATGTTAAAGTCACTCAAGATGGAAAAATTAGAGGTACTGCTGGTGGCAAGGGTAATCTTGTCAAGGAGATTGCTGCAGAAGCTATTATGTGCTCCCAGAGGCCTATAGACAAGAATCCCAGAAAAGTTACAGGTGGAGGAGAAGGAGATGGTGAATCCTAAACTCTCACATTCCGAGAGTGGACTTATAGATGTTCTACACAGAAATGTGTTCTTAAAGATAATAGCCACTCCTCCTCCTTGACCCGTTTGGCGGTCATGCCTACATATTGAGTAGCTAGATGGAAGGGCTCGAACTATGTCAGGGTCAGATACCTCATTCAGCCACGTCTTGGTCAAAAAAAGGACATCTAGGTCTTGCTCCTCTAGCAGTAGGTGGATTTCCACTGCTTCGGTAGGAACCCTCAGTTTATTAAGGCAAATGAATTAAATTTGGTTTTACCCTTCACTGGGCCTCTAGAAATACAATCTCTAAGAGGGTGAAGCAGGGACAGATGACAGTCGGGCTGCCTCTTAGTGATCGGATCAGATCACCCAATCTCACTAAATCATACGTAATGAAAACAGGGAATAGACCATCTAAGAATTTTATCTTTACAATTGGGTCTCACAAATTAGAAAAAGTGCAGGCATTTAATTATCTAGGGATTTTATTTGATAAGCACCTCAGTTTTAAAACATTGATTAATGATAAATGTAGCTCACAAATTAGCTCGGTGGGCTCAATTATGAATTTAGCAAAAAGACTAGGCCGCTGGTCACTGAATGAAATAATGCATCTGTATAGCTCTGTTTGCTGTGCTAGGACCTTGTATGGAAGCGAGGTATGAGGTTTTAGAGATACTACGCTGATTCAAAATGAGGAAAATAAATTCCTGAGAAGGGTTCTGCAGGTACCACAAAGCATGCGTTCCCATATTGTCCATGAGGAGTCAGGCGTCACTAATTAGTGATAGGCTAAGACTCAAACCCATAACCTGTTGGATTAAAATATGGATGAAACCTGAAGCCACATTAAGTAGGCAAATACTAATGGACTGCATTGCCCTGGATAGAGGACGAATGATACCTTGGCTCAAATATGTAAGGGAAACCTTGAAAGGGGTGGGTTATGTCAAGTATTTTGATGAACCCACTAAACTAACGCCTAAAGACAAGGGCATCATAAAGATGGAATTCTCAAGGCAAACAGCAAATGAAAGGGAGGACAGAGAGTTGATGAAGTCTTCGGTGAGAGCCCACTTGCTAACTAAATCAACTCCAGGAATGGAATTTTATCTGTCCCACATGTACAACAAACACAACACGTTCCTAATGACCAGATTTACGCTGAATCTCTTGCATCACATTTTATCAGTTCCAGCAGGGTACACATCAGATATCAAGATAAAGGGTCCGTGCAGCTGCGACCCGTGGTCTCCGCAGGACACTCTTCATTTCGTTTTAATATGTCCCTTCTATGCGTACCCAAGGACAATGTTTTTAAAAGCTATTTTAAGGCAAATCAGATTCAACCAGGCAAAGGTGGCACTATTGTTTTTGAAATTGTCAGCAGATCCACTAACGCTTTTTAGCACTGTAAATTTTTTAAGATCGGCTGTGAGACTAAGGAACACAAGAGGCGACGAGTAACTGTCTATGATCCTCCTTGGTGACAGAAGGGTTGGCTGTACCAACATTGCCCAGGATTCTTGTTTTTACTGTATAAATTGTTTTTAATATGACTTTTAAGACATGAAACAATCTTATTGTAAATGTTCAAATATTCTTCTATTTTATCACGTAATTTCAGTGGTTGTAATGCCTTTCTTTTTTACTAATAATGCACTATGTATGGTATTGTTTTTATACCGAATAAAATAATTTGAATGATTGATTGATTGAATCCCACAATGCCTTTGTATAGTGTATAGAAACAGCATTACATAAATGAGTCATGAGTAATGCGATCTAGCCAGCAAATATCAAACACCAATATCACTATGGGAACCTGTTTAAAAGCAGGAAAATGAATGCTATAGAAATAAGATGTTTTGGAGCCACGATAATATGGTTCAGAAATTGATTTATTCTTGCAAATAAAAACGAAAATCTAATGTTCTTAGAGAAACAAAGCAAGTAATCCAAACAAATAAGATATAAAATGAAAGTGTTTACATGAAGAGTGGAGGAATACTGTAAAATCAATATTGTTAAATGCCCCAAAAAAGCATTGTTCTGTATCTTTTACTTGCTTCTCTGTTGCTTATGTAGCTTTTGTAATATGCGGGTGGGGTCTCATTTACAATATTTTGACGCATGGCACCAGAACAAGCCTTCCTGCTGCTGTGCCCTGCATCAAAAGAAAAGGGCAGGAATGCGCTGCATCGACAAGATACAGCTCATTCCTTTCCTTTTCCCTTGCGCTTGCATACAATTGGCTGCCATGCACCTATGCAGGCACCCTTGCTCTGCATTGTAGGGCTGATTGTTTTCGTGCAAAAAGGGACACCGTCCTGCACAAAAATCTCACAAGAGGTGTTTTCCTCTTTCAATGTGTGCTGCAGACTAGATAAAGAAAAACTGCAGGGAAAACAGGTATTTATCCTTGTTTTGCCTCCCTTATTCATCCCCTGGGTAGGTGTAGGAATCTGATGCATTCCCAGGTTTACAAAGCCTGGTAAATTTGTGACTGCGTCAGGTTCCATGTATTTTTCTCAGGAACACCCACAGCAACACCCATGGAATGCCCCTTTTCCGCAGAGTATGCCTGAAATGAGGCCATTGTTACTATTTCATGAAAACCCATGCAGGGTGACTTTATGTGGCCTTGTAAATATGGGCAGGTGCACTGCGCCATCAATGCGTCAAAAAAAGTGATGGACCGGCGGTGCAATGGGCTTGTAAATTAGCCCAGCGGTTTTTGATTTGGCACAGAGATCTCTAAAAAATGCTGACTGTAGTCTCCTTGGGCAGCAGAGGCCATTATCTCCACTCTCAAGCCAGACAACAGGCCCCCCTTTCTACACTGAAGGTGGCTAAAGCAAGAGCAACACAATTGTGTTACTGTCCTGAGATATAAAAAATAGGTTAATTTCACCTGTCCTGGTGCTATGACAAAAAAAAATATTAACACAGCAAAGTAGTTAATCATAGCACAATAAACGTTCAGTTTTGCAAATGCATTGGTCTGGCCCTCACTATAATCAAAGGAAAAATCCATGTTCAGATGCTTGTACTATAAGATTGAAAGCATTGGAGACTCACACTGCCTCCTTGAGCAGGATATCACCCGTATTCACTCTCACTCTTGAATGAACATACAACTTTCAATTAAAACTGTCTATTCCTTTATGTACAGTGCACAAATTCAAAGACACACCACCAATGTCTTACAATCAGTAACAATCAAGCTCTCTGTGAGAGGAGAAAAAGAAATGTGATACTGGGTCAATCATAACAGCTATTCAAGGTAATAACATAGATACACATGGTTGTCAAGAAAAAATACGCAAAAAGGGTAGACAACGTAGAGGGATTCTAGCTGTACCTGTTGAAATAGTTCTATTCCATTACTCTGAATGCTGCACTTTTTGCCCTTATGTGATGGGAGCCCAAGCCAGGTCTGTTCATTGGTTGGGGTGGAGCAATTAATGCAGGCATCTGTGCTTGATTTCCAAAAAATTAAGTGCCAGGGCTCTTCTCTAGAGACCACTGCAACTAGCACAGACCATTGTCCGGGCCAGCCCTACCAAGGCTTGTAACAACACAATTATTATCAATCAATCGATCAATCATTGCATTTGTAAAGCGCATTACTTACCCGTGAGGGTCTCAAGACGCTGGGGGGGGGGTGGGTTTCTGTCTATTACCTCAACACCTATGACTCAATAATGTTAATATATTTACTTAGAACTTGCCATTCTTAGCTCAGGGTAAAAGGTCAAAGCGTATACAAATAGTATTAAATGCAAGGTATGTTTATATGGCCATATATTTTCATTATTGTAGGAAATTGGTTGTTGGTTGAGGAGAGCGAAGTACCTACTCAAGCAACAATCCCAATCCCTGTTGAGGTGAACCATAAACGTCCCTAAATCAACATGTGCTTAACCATCTGGTAGTTCAGCACAAAGCTATCAGGCTTAACTTAGAGACAATGGGTAAAGTAGTAATAAAGCACACAAACAGTAAAAACAAGAAAATACAACATTTACTTTACTTTAGTACTTAGTATACTCACAACTCACTCCCAGAGGAGTATCTCGTCACTGCGCTTTGCACGCATGGGAGGACGGTCTAGGACAACCATGTTTTGAGCATCTTCCTAAAATTGGAGCAGGAACGATTGTGGAGACGAAGGTTGTTACAATGATATGAGGCTAGATATGAAAATGCTCTGCCACCAAATCTAGCAGTACAAACACGTGCGATCTATAGAAAAGCTTTATTAGAAGATCTTAGCTGTCTGGAAGGCAGATAGTAGTGCAGTTTTGAACGTAAATCTTTGGACTGGGATAAATACAGAACTGTGTGTCAAGCAACAACATTTGAAAATTGCCCATTCTTTTATTGGTAAGCAATGGATTTTTTTTCCGAGTGGGAAGCAGCATTCTGAACAAGCTGCAGTTTAGTTAGAAAGGTGTAGTTAGCTGTGACCAGCAATGCATTGCCATAATCCAGGGGCTAATTATAAGCATCTGGATCAGTATAACAGAAAAAAATCCAAAATCAAGTAAGGAAAAAGAGAAAATTTAAATAAATAAAAGAATACAAAAACAATTACAATTTACTCAGTAGAACCAGAGTGGTGAATTTTTTATTTTGTTTGTGTAATGTCCCCC
Source organism: Lissotriton vulgaris (assembly GCF_964263255.1). Classification (NCBI taxonomy): domain Eukaryota; kingdom Metazoa; phylum Chordata; class Amphibia; order Caudata; family Salamandridae; genus Lissotriton; species Lissotriton vulgaris. The sequence goes on from NC_141696.1 coordinate 1,044,485,813, forward strand.
TCTGTAGGCTCCAAGGTGTTGCCGTTACACTCAACCTCTTCCTGAACAATGAAAGGGGTAGGGTTCCCATGTTCTTTGCCCTTTATATTTTGATAAACTCCTGGCCATATTTGCAGGCTCCAGGTCCTCTTGGCTTCCCTCATGGGCTGTCATGGACCTTGTGGTCAGACACACCCACTCTGGCAACCCTAACATTTGCCCTTGGGACCGGCGCTCCACCTCCTTCCAGGTGGTGTGCTCTAAGTAATTACCAAGAAGACAATCCACAAGCATGACAATACGCGCAACTAACCTCAAGGATCCTAAGCCCACCCCCACTCAACCGAAACCAGAGCCACAAGTTAGTGACTCTCACAGTTGTGTGCTACAACATCCTGGTGCGGTGGAAATTCACAAGGGAACCCGAGGATCACCCTGGACTTTGGGTAAGTACATGTGCAAGAAACACTGGTCACAGTATTGAAGACATTACAATCAATACAAATGAACCAAATGGTTATTTTAGTCTTAGCAATGAGAAATCAAATATAAAGAAATGTTGTTAAAACATGTTTTTCTTGTGGCGATGCAGTGGGTCTGTAGGAAGAAATGTGCTCAATGCCTTCATTAAAGTGATACACACATGTGAAACAATTCTGTGATCAAAGTTGTGTATCTTAAAAAGAAGAACAGGACCCAGGTCCGTAGTAGTAGTGGATGACATTTTGATCTCTAAAGAAGATAAGGGGACCATAATAAGACCTCCTATGATAAAGAGGAGTCTGAAACAAGGAGAACGGGGGCTGAATAAAAAATAATAAACATAGCTAAGAAAGGATAGTGTTACTGTGTGAGGTGTAAGCCTTAATATAGAGGGTATTCTCACAGAGTGAAGACTGAACGTTTTCTGGGGAAGAAATGCAGCTGTCCATAAGTTCAAAGTTCAAGATATAGCTGGTAGGCTGCCTAATAAAATTGCATGAGAAGAACAGGCTCTACCAGAATCCTGGTAGGTTTAATGAACAGGTAGCATCATTGAATTTGTGATGACTGTCACACTGGAATATGGCTGAAAAAAGAAAATTTTAAAAAGGAGGAGACATTTCTTCAAGTACCTTGAAGGAAGAAGTGTGAATACAAAAGCATATAAAATGAGAAAGACCATACCTTTCAGATTTTCCAGAACAAAAATGATAATGGGCAGTAAAGGAGAAAATAAGGCAGCATATAAATGCACAGATACTGCGCACATTGTATTGCAGCATGAGCAAGCACAGAGTGCTTCGCTGTGCTCAGAAAGTAAAAGGCGATTCACAAAGAATGGTCCTTGAACCGCGATTCTGCATGCCGGTCAGGCAAATTCCAATGAAGGGAGAGCTGTGCATGCGCAGTGGGGAAGGCCAACTATGCCATGGGAGAGTAGTGGAGGTCAAAGCACTAATAAGCAAAAGTCAATAAGTGGCCGTCGTGTTGGGAAAACACAAATTGTATTATAGAAATGTCACAGGAAAGTAGAATAGGGAAAATATCTAGATGAACAGATTAGAGACAGATGTATTGTAAGACTAAAGAAATTAATAGAAGTCAAGTGTAAACCAACAATATAGTATACGTGACGAATGTAGAGAACAACTAGGTTAAACCCCTTAATCAGTATAGAAGTATATTAAAGTAGTGCCAGTCACCAAATAAAAGGCAAAGTTAAGAGAGGAAAAATTATAGACTCCAAAGCAGTCAAGCTGAAAAATCCAAAACTGATATCAGAATAATCAAGGACTTCATAGGGAATGTGCAGATCCCCACACATTGGGGATTGCTCAAATCAAATTAGTACCATTATTTATACCGGTTCAGGCCTGTTCTCATCGTGCCCATTCTGAGGATACATTGTAATTCCTCCGTATTGAGTAGCTTCTCCGAATTGACATCTCTTTCAGATAATTTTACAACACTGATCACCTGCTATCTTTGTTATTCTCTGTATGGCCTTCAGCAATAAAGGGGCTCATTACGATGTCAGGCATAAAGCCTCCTCCCGACGCCGACTGGGATTCGGAACCAACCGACTTGAGGTCAGCGGTTCCGATCGCCGAATTGTGATGTCATAGAACACAGTTTGGTCGGATTCCCATTCTTTCCTATGGAAGCTCGTGTTCTGAACAAACAACTGGCAGTAATACAGGCTCCAATTGGGAAATGGGGTTTATGCGGTAAACCCTGCACCCTGTCACAGGCACTCCACTGTTCCCGACCACACAATGCAGGGTTTAAAGTGGGTACATTGGATACCCGTTTGGCCACCAACCTTAGCACGCGGGGCCTAGGAGGTCCTGCCAGGGGCCCCCAAAGTCACTTTATGACAGCCTTTTTGTGTCAGACAGACTAACGCTCAAAGGCTGTTGGAAAGTGACATCGTAATCCTAAGGGTGGAAATGTTCTCCATAGGAGTGTACAATGCGGTTCCACTCAACACAAATACTCTGTGAGTCGCTTGGAGCCTTTTCAGAATGAGCGCGCTATTTACATTCTGACCACGAATATCATAATCGGGCGGTAGGAATGTATACGGATTGAGCCGGTTGGAAGAGCTCTGACATGGTTGAGGTGATTCTGACTGTTGGGAGGAGGCTTTCCGCCCGACATCGTAATGAGCCCCAAATTGGAATGACAGATGGACATTGGGGACTTTGTGGCGGATATGACTCCGATGGTGACTGATACCTACTGATTTTTAGAGTGCTTTGCCAAATATATAGTTGACTGCATGGACACTTAATACTGTAGATCACATTACAGGTAATGTAATTTGAGAACCCAAGCAAGGGTATCTGAAAGTTGACATGTTGAATTGATTTACATTCTATAATAAACTGGTACACACTACACTCACCACATTTAGAGTGTTCAGTTATGGGGTAGTGGCAAGTAATCAAAAAGGGTTTATCAGGTGGTTTTTCAGATTTGTACTCCTTTTGTAGGAGTACATTGAAGGTTCTAGAGCAAGTTCCTCTGCAGCCAATACCTTCCAAAGTTTCTAAATGCGTTTAGATAACAAACTAGAAGTTGTATATATGTTTTCAAGACATTTCTCTCTTTGTTTTTGGAGTGAGGAGCATCTTCTTGAGGCAGTACTATGCCCTTTTCAGAGAGAATTTTACAAGATGTTTAGGATAACCCCTGTCCATGAGTTTTTCTCCCAATATGGCAGCTTCTCTAAAAGAATCAGATCTGTGATGACAATTTCTATGTATCGCTAGGAATTGACTTTAGGTAAGGAGTCTTTCAATAAGCAGGGTGGCAGCTTGAGTATTGAAACAAGGAATTTCTTTCAATGAGTTTCTGGTAGGTTGTAATGTATAGAGTGTCATTATCTACTTTGACAATCACATCAGAAACAGGATCTCTTTGCTATAACTTGCCGAAGTAAAAGTCGGAGCATTGCAGTTTTAATTTAACCAGGTATGAAAGAGAATCAAAACCTACAGAGAATGCTTCCAGATCAACAAAATAACCTCAATATACTGTGTCTATGTTGTTATTGAGTGTTCTCCAAGTGGATTGGAATATGTGAGAATAACAGAGAATTCCAAACTATCCATGAAAAGGATTTCAGAATTCAGGGAGAATATCGCTCCCGTAGAAGTCCCTTTTATTTGTATGTAAAAGTAATGTTAGAATTTGAAAAAATATTTTGTTAAGGCCAGTGTGAGTAAATCAGTTATGACGGCCATCGGGACCAGATGTGATTTAGGTCTGTTAAGTAGGTTTCTGATAACCTAGATCCCTTTCTGTTGTGGTATGTTAGTGTATAGAGACTCATTGTCCATGGTTACTAACAGACATTCCAAATGTGAGAAAGGCATCTCTTCAATTAAGTCAACGAAGTCCAAAGTGTCCCATATCTAGTGAAGTGTCAAAGGCATGAAAGGGTTTATAAAGAGATCTATATATTGTTCCAAGGGTTCCAGTATAGAACCACACCTGGCTACAATGAGTCTGTTCAGGGGACTTGATGGGTTTTTGTGAACTTTGGACAAATGTAAATCACGGGGGTACAAGAGTTCTTTATATTCAGGAAAAGGAATACCTTTTTTGCCTACAATCCCCTCTTCTTTAGCAACTTATTTAGTCCTACATAAGGATCCTTATTAGACAATTGGCGATGTACCTAAGAAGTGTAGGCATCCTTGTCCTGTAATACTATGCCACCCCCTTTGCCAGCTGGTTTTATTATCAGAGATGGTCAAATCCCATACAGCATTTCAAACACTGTATGGGATTGGGACAGTTCACACATTAACTTATGGTTCTGTATGACTTGTCAAATTTATTTATAACCGCTGTTAATATGCTTTTTTGAGAATGACTTTTGGTGAACCCCTTTGAAAAATATATTTTTTTAATATATATAAAATACAATATCTACACACCTGCTTCTAAAAAATCCCTTTTCAAGTAAGATTTATTTTGTTTTGGATTGATTTTCAAATTTTTTTGAATTTAATTTCTTGATGTCATATTTGATATATTTTGATTTATAAAAATCAGATACGTGTTTGATTGATAGGTCTTGGTCCAATGCTTGGATTACCTTAAGTGCTTTTGGGTGATTGCTGTCAAACCACAGTATGTGTTCTTCTTGGCTGTTGGCTTAGTGTAATACAAGAAATAGGGGGCAGAAGGAGGTTAAACCAAACTAGGTCGGCCTCCAGTCAGTATCAGAAATCCAGGAACCCACTTTGAAGGGTTCAGAGACCTAGTTGGTGTGTATGGTTACTGTCAATTTTGTCAGGGTGTACCAAGAATGAGAAAGAAAAATTTCTTTCTAGAGTCCCCACACTCACCGGGGTTTCCCCACGGTGACATGCTTCATCACTGGGGCCATCCCAGTTCTCTACGAAAAGGGGCGTGCTGCGACTAGCGGACTACGCAGGAGCACTTTTTTGTGAAATGACTATGTGTGGTGTAAAGTGTGGTGATGGTATAGTGGGTGTGTGATTAAAAATACCGTGCTAGTGGGCCTCAACAATTTATTCTGCTCCTAGTTTGGTATATTAAAATGGGGTAGCACTGTATTCTAACCTTAAATTTGGGCTAGATCAGTGTTATGGTCGACATGTTTCAAGCTCCCCAAGCTTTTCATCAGGACCATACAGGGTCCAGCCCGGTATTTTCCACTCCTATATTTCAAGAAATAGGTTTTATAAAAATAGTTGTTGTACTATGCGCTGTTAATGATTAAACATGCGTTTTTTATACATACGATTTGTATCCTACTCGTATTTATATGCAAGTGCTAAGTAACACTTCAAGGTCTCAGGCGAGGGCAGGATCGCCTCGTGGAAACATTGTTCCTATTGGCAAACCCGCTCGGTACTACCTGTTCAATCCTCACCCGACCGCATATGGTCCAATGCTTGGATTACCTTAAGTGCTTTTGGGTGATGGCTGTCAAACCACAGTATGTGTTCTTCTTGGCTGTTGGCTTAGTGTAATATTTTATCAAAAACACAGGGGGAGGTAGAGCAGATAGTTGGATTCGTGCTCCACAACGATAATTAAGTAAACAGAAGGAATCCAACAATCAAAAGTGAAGGGAAGAGAGTGATCAATAAATGTTGAAGCACTTAGTGTTTTGTTAAATACCCCTCACACACCAAAAGGCCCCTTGGTGTCATGCTTCATCATCGGGGTCTTCGCACCCCTCTATCGGGATGCGGCGTGCTGCGACCTACGGCTACGCGGGAGCACTTATGGTGTAGACTATGTGTGGTGTACAATGTGTGGGGTATGTTGTCAAGTGAGTGGGGGGGGGTGTAGTGAAGGTTTAAAAAGTACCTGGCGCTAGAGAAAAAAGAAAAACAATTTTATTCTGAACTCTGGCTGGTACTGTTAAAAGAAGTGCAGGATGAGGTCAAGGCTGTTATGTTAATGAACAGGACCTCTGGTGTGCGTTGTTGTCGACATGTTTCGGAGACAAGCTCCTTCCTCAGGACTGGGGCACAACCTCCCCTCCCTACTCACGTCTTAGTTATTAAAAAAAGTGTATTTACAGAAAAGTGAATTTTTAAGTATAGGCTAAGTGTGCCTACAGCGGTCTGCTACAAGCACAATGACCTGCAGAAAGACAAAAAATGACACCTAATGGTTACCCATGTAGCGGGTAGTTCAAACAGGTGCAGTCACCTGGAACCGTACCATTTGTTAAAAAGAGACTCACAACACATACAACATAAAACACATAAGGTACTAGGTTTTACTGAGAAATGTATCCATACTTGTGAAGCTTCTTTGTAGGCTTCATGAGCAGTATAGAAATGTCGGGGTGTTGCTCCAATGGCTATCTGTAGTAGGAGAATGATGCAGCTTTTATCATTCAATCTGTCTCACTTACTTCTGAAGATGAGTGCTGTGTACTAGTTGTTCAATGTTATACTCACAAGGACAGGACACTCTGATCGCCGCCTTACCCCTGACGCTGCTCCGCTGATGTGGAGTGAGGCTACGGTCATGGTTATTTATACCCTGTTCTTCTAATTGGCGGAGGCAATTATGGGTGTTCCGTCGTCAATTACATGTCCATGTACGGAGCATCCGCTTGCCGACCATACAGGGCGTTCGTATGTAATTGAACGCGTGCTGCCATAGGATCAGTGTCTGCACCCATTTGAGCTCCCTTCTGCGCATGCGCCCTACTGTTACGGCGTTCTTCGGAACCAGTGTCTGTTCCCCATACATGCGCATTGAACAAAAGCCTACAGTGTGCGCGAGGTCGTTCTATACTTGACACACTGATGTAATGAGACTGCATGTCTACCATAACGGATCAATCAAGAGTCTACATTGACCTAATAGGCATTATGCTGATAGTTGACTCCAGGGTACATCGTCGTTCAGACCATTTAGATGGGTCCCCAATCTGAACACCCACCATTGTTCCTTCTGAAAAAGGCCGGTCTCAGAAGGTAATTGCTCTATGACTGTCCATTTCAAGTCATTGACACAGTGTTGTTCAGTCAGAAAGTGCTTTGCCATTTTGGTTGTGCTTTTTTTACATCGCACATTGCTTTTATGTTCGTTCATTCGCGTTTTTATGGCTCTTGTGGTCATTCCCACATACTCCAGGTTGCATGGGCACTTAATCAGGTAGATTACGTTTTTGGAGTTACAGTTCGAGAATTTCCTTTGTTCCCATGTGGTGCCGTTGCGAAAGATGATTCTCGTGCTTTTTTCGGTTAGATGACAACTGCTGCAATTGCCGCAAGGGAAGTGACCCTGGACGCCAATGGATGGTTGTATGGCTACTGTGGTTGGTTTAGGTCTTGTGTGTACCAATATGTCTCTTAGGTTGCGTCCCCTGCGATGAGCAAACATAGGTTTTTCCAAATCCAGTTTGCCACATGTGAGTATTCTCCAATGTTTATTTACAATTTTGGACACTTCATTGGACATGGTGTTGAATGTTGTTACACAGATTGGTCGTTTGTTTTCTGTGGATTCCTTGACTCGTTCCTCGAGCAATGCTTCTCTGTTATTGTTTTTTGCCCTCTTCATTGCTTTGTCGATGATTCTGTTTGGGTACTGTCGTTGTCTGAGTTTCTCTTTGAGGTCGTTGGCTTGTTGTTTGAATTCAGACACGTCTGTGCAGTTGCGCCTAAGGCGTAAAAACTGTCCATATGGCAGATTTTCCCGTAGGTGCCTCGGGTGGAAGCTGTCATATCTCAACAGGCAATTTCTAGAGGTTGGTTTAAAATGAGTGGTGGTTTTTAGTAATCCTGCGTCTGCATAAATGTTTAGATCCAGAAAGACCAATGTTTCATTTGAAATGGTGCTTGTGAATTTCAGGAAGGTATTTTGGTTGTTCAACCATTCTTGAAAATTTTCGGCTGATTGTCGATTGCCCTCCCATATGACCAGGACGTCATCAATATACCTCTTCCAGCACTTTATATGCGACCTGTATGGGTTCTGGTCATTGAGGATTTTGTTGGTCTCAAGATGGTGCACATAGAGACCAGCCAGGCTCGGAGCAAAGGTGCTTCCCATGCTGGTCCCATGGCATTTGTTGGTAGAGCGTGGTTTTGTACTGGAAAAAGTTTTTTTGCAAAGCCAAAGAGATGCATTCTAGAACCAATCCTCGTGGTGTCTGGTATTTCCATGGTGTGGAAAAAAGGACCTCCTCAATATTCATCAGTGTTTCGTCATGAGGTAGGCTAGTATATAAGCTTTCCACGTCAAGGGACATCAGAAGCTGGGTATTGGGATCGAATGTTGTTCCTTGCAGTAGTTGTAGGACAGCCTTTGTGTCCTTTAAGTAGGTATTTGTAGATTGTACTAAAGGACGCAGAAAGGCGTCTGCGAATTTCGATAGTGGTTCTAAGATTGAGCCAATGCCCGATACTATCGGTCTTCCCGGGGTGTTTTCTGAGATCCTTATGTATTTTTGGAATACAATAAAAGTATGGAATGCGTGGTTTTTTCTGCTCCAGGAATTCCCCTTCCTTTTTACTCAACCAATCATGTGTTAGGCCTTCTTCAATCATACCCCCTGTGTTTTTTATAAAGTCTAGGCAGCGTGCAGCTGCGGGAGTACATTCTCTTTCTCACTCCACAACACATAATCACATACACTAGGTAACTGTAGACCACAGCGGTCGGTAAAAGATGGAGGATGAACATGGCCTAACCTTTGGCGAGGACGAAATCAATAGAATCTTAACCGGAGCAAACCCTTTCGAGGGACTCAGCAACCCTGAAACCGGGCCGAGTATCAATGAATGGAACGAATTGGTAAAATTGAGACGCAATCAAATCAAGGCAGCTCTACATGGTCTGATAATGACGAAATACCTGAGGAATAAAATGGGGCCGCCTGGTTTGATCGTAAAGAACGAACCCTTCATTTTCCAGACAGACATGCAGTTCAAAAAAGAGTGGTCATTGATCTCATGGCACTGCACCAGAGACTGGTTGGTCTTGATTATAAAAACGGCAACCAGAATTACACAAGAACTGAAGATTGAAATCGGAAAGATTGAGGTAAAACTAAACACATACATGTCAACTGAAGATCTCAAAACCAGACTAGACGAGCTCAACCAACAAATGACGGAATTTGAATTTACTTTGAAGCAAAGCAAACTCAACAAATTGAGTAAAGATAAAGATAAATTCACACCAGAAGGAGCTTATCCATACACTAAGGCCGACTATGTATCCATGAACAGAAATAACGATACTGACAGTGATGGGTCAGACATAAGCTCAACCAGTTCAAATTCCAGCGGTGGCAGAAGAAATCGCCAGAACAGAGGGGGCTGGAGACAAAGACGACAACAGTTCCCAAGACAACGAGGGTGGCGAGGATACCCACCTCAATATCCACAATTCATGGGACAGACACCTTTCCAGCCATTCCAGTTTAACCACCCTACCAACGCTCAAGTCTATCCACAATGGAATCCAGACTTCAATGGAGGTTTCTATGGCCCGCAACCTTTTTTAGCCTCCCGCCCAGGGAACCGGGGAAAGAACCGGAAAGGCAACAATGTCACTTGGGAGGAGAAAGACCAAGAGAACCCCCGTCAAACCAGGAGCATGACAGGCTCCCTACCCAACCAAGCATCAACCAGCAACCAGAGAGGGACCTAGTGGTAAATCTGACTTCTAAACCACTGACGAAGATACAACAACAGGTATTAAATAAAGGCTTGGGTTTTGTGCCAACACAAAGACCAGACATCTTCAAGGTGAACATTGAGATGCAAGAATTCGTGCGGAAATTGAAATTGCAGGCTTTCTTCATGGATAAACCATCGCAAGCCTTGACAACAGACACAGGTTTGAGACCAAAATCTACCTTTACGCCTCCTGATTCAGCGCTCCCTCTCGAGTTACTTGCCTTTGAAAAAGCCATAATGACAGAGGTCAACAAATTGGACGTGGCCTCCACACGAACCTTTCACAGCACTACTAAGGAAGAACAACTTGCCTTAAAAACCCTGTCTGGAGACACAAGTATAGTTATAAAACCAGCAGACAAGGGGGGAGCCATAGTGCTACAGTCAATCGAAGATTACGATAATGAATGCATGAGACTCCTATCAGACAGACAAAACTACAAGGTCCTACAACAGGATCCAACAGAAAACCTCAGAACAAGAATCGGAGGTATGATTGAAGAAGGCCTAACACATGATTGGTTGAGTAAAAAGGAAGGGGAATTCCTGGAGCAGAAAAAACCACGCATTCCATACTTTTATTGTATTCCAAAAATACATAAGGATCTCAGAAAACCCCCGGGAAGACCGATAGTATCGGGCATTGGCTCAATCTTAGAACCACTATCGAAATTCGCAGACGCCTTTCTGCGTCCTTTAGTACAATCTACAAATACCTACTTAAAGGACACAAAGGCTGTCCTACAACTACTGCAAGGAACAACATTCGATCCCAATACCCAGCTTCTGATGTCGCTTGACGTGGAAAGCTTATATACTAGCCTACCTCATGACGAAACACTGATGATTATTGAGGAGGTCCTTTTTTCCACACCATGGAAATACCAGACACCACGAGGATTGGTTCTAGAATGCATCTCTTTGGCTTTGCAAAAAAACTTTTTCCAGTACAAAACCACGCTCTACCAACAATGCCATGGGACCAGCATGGGAAGCACCTTTGCTCCGAGCCTGGCTGGTCTCTATGTGCACCATCTTGAGACCAACAAAATCCTCAATGACCAGAACCCATACAGGTCGCATATAAAGTGCTGGAAGAGGTATATCGATGACGTCCTGGTCATATGGGAGGGCAATCGACAATCAGCCGAAAATTTTCAAGAATGGTTGAACAACCAAAATACCTTCCTGAAATTCACAAGCACCATTTCAAATGAAACATTGGTCTTTCTGGATCTAAACATTTATGCAGACGCAGGATTACTAAAAACCACCACTCATTTTAAACTAACCTCTAGAAATTGCCTGTTGAGATATGAAAGCTTCCACCCGAGGCACCTACGGGAAAATCTGCCATATGGACAGTTTTTACGCCTTAGGCGCAACTGCACAGACGTGTCTGAATTCAAACAACAAGCCAACGACCTCAAAGAGAAACTCAGACAACGACAGTACCCAAACAGAATCATCGACAAAGCAATGAAGAGGGCAAAAAACAATAACAGAGAAGCATTGCTCGAGGAACGAGTCAAGGAATCCACAGAAAACAAACGACCAATCTGTGTAACAACATTCAACACCATGCCCAATGAAGTGTCCAAAATTGTAAATAAACATTGGAGAATACTCACATGTGGCAAACTGGATTTGGAAAAACCTATGTTTGCACATCGCAGGGGACGCAACCTAAGAGACATATTGGTACACACAAGACCTAAACCAACCACAGTAGCCATACAACCATCCATTGGCGTCCAGGGTCACTTCCCTTGCGGCAATTGCAGCAGTTGTCATCTAACCGAAAAAAGCACGAGAATCATCTTTCGCAACGGCACCACATGGGAACAAAGGAAATTCTCGAACTGTAACTCCAAAAACGTAATCTACCTGATTAAGTGCCCATGCAACCTGGAGTATGTGGGAATGACCACAAGAGCCATAAAAACGCGAATGAACGAACATAAAAGCAACGTGCGATGTAAAAAAAGCACAACCAAAATGGCAACGCACTTTCTGACTGAACAACACTGTGTCAATGACTTGAAATGGACAGTCATAGAGCAATTACCTTCTGAGACCGGCCTTTTTCAGAAGGAACAACGGTGGGTGTTCAGATTGGGGACCCATCTAAATGGTCTGAACGACGATGTACCCTGGAGTCAACTATCAGCATAATGCCTATTAGGTCAACGTAGACTCTTGATTGATCCGTTATGGTAGACATGCAGTCTCATTACATCAGTGTGTCAAGTATAGAACGACCTCGCGCACACTGTAGGCTTTTGTTCAATGCGCATGTGTGGGGAACAGACACTGGTTCCGAAGAATGCCGTAACAGTAGGGCGCATGCGCAGAAGGGCGCTCAAATGGGTGCAGACACTGATCCTATGGCAGCACGCGTTCAATTACATACGAACGCCCTGTATGGTCGGCAAGCGGATGCTCCGTACATGGACATGTAATTGACGACGGAACACCCATAATTGCCTCCGCCAATTAGAAGAACAGGGTATAAATAACCATGACCGTAGCCTCACTCCACATCAGCGGAGCAGCGTCAGGGGTAAGGCGGCGATCAGAGTGTCCTGTCCTTGTGAGTATAACATTGAACAACTAGTACACAGCACTCATCTTCAGAAGTAAGTGAGACAGATTGAATGATAAAAGCTGCATCATTCTCCTACTAGAGATAGCCATTGGAGCAACACCCCGACATTTCTATACTGCTCATGAAGCCTACAAAGAAGCTTCACAAGTATGGATACATTTCTCAGTAAAACCTAGTACCTTATGTGTTTTATGTTGTATGTGTTGTGAGTCTCTTTTTTTAACAAATGGTACGGTTCCAGGTGACTGCACCTGTTTGAACTACCCGCTACATGGGTAACCATTAGGTGTAATTTTTTGTCTTTCTGCAGGTCATTGTGCTTGTAGCAGACCGCTGTAGGCACACTTAGCCTATACTTAAAAATTCACTTTTCTGTAAATACACTTTTTTTAATAACTAAGACGTGAGTAGGGAGGGGAGGTTGTGCCCCCGTCCTGAGGAAGGAGCTTGTCTCCGAAACATGTCGACAACAACACACACCAGAGGTCCTGTTCATTAACATAACAGCCTTGACCTCATCCTGCACTTCTTTTAACAGTACCAGCCAGAGTTCAGAATAAAATTGTTTTTCTTTTTTCTCTAGCGCCAGGTACTTTTTAAACCTTCACTACACACCCCCCCACTCACTTGACAACATACCCCACACATTGTACACCACACATAGTCTACACCATAAGTGCTCCCGCGTAGCCGTAGGTCGCAGCACGCCGCATCCCGATAGAGGGGTGCGAAGACCCCGATGATGAAGCATGACACCAAGGGGCCTTTTGGTGTGTGAGGGGTATTTAACAAAACACTGAGTGCTTCAACATTTATTGATCACTCTCTTCCCTTCACTTTTGAATGTTGGATTCCTTCTGTTTACTGGCTTAGTGTAATACTCACTGCAATTTACCCATTTTTACTAGCTATTAGTTCATCAAGGAATAGTAAATTGTGTCTATCCATGGTGATTGTGAAGTGCAGTTGTTGGATATCATTAAGACTTTCTAAGAGGGCCAGTGCTTCCTGTTCTTTTCCTGCTGATCAAGACATCATTCATGTATCAGTGTTAAGTATGTAAGTGATCCTTAAACATGTTATTGTGTTAAAAATGTCCTAGCTATCAAAGGTGGGGACATACATATTTGCACCCTTTGAGGTGACTGCAATTTGGTGGCACAGAACATGTTCTAATTTGAAAAAGAAAAATAGTTTCAGAAATATCTGGATTTTAGGGATGTAAGGTGCCATGCCCCATGTATACACAAATCTTGACTAGTATGGGTCACAAAGCCATGGGGCACTAAAAAGGCAGCTTTGTAGAACTACTCCATTTCTGTATTCAAAAACAATATAATCAAACAGCACTAGAAAGATATAAAAAATTGCCACAATGGGGAGATTGAGCCAGGGCTGCCAAGATGGCGGCCACTGATTTTTGATCTCCCTCTTGGCTCCAGGGATAATGCAGTTATTTTTGGTTCTGGCATGCCATATTATTTCCTCAGGGCACCCTGGCCTCTTATGCACTGGAGATGGCAGAACTGTGCCACATATCAAGCCAAACAGAAGAGTTATGGATACACCCTGCGGGCCAGGATCTTGGTGCTCGTATCAAAATGGTGGCTGGAGTTGCTCTATGAATCCCGGCCATGCGATCAGTGGCAGACGCCTAGTCCTGTAGTGTAGTTCCTATTTTCCCAATAGGCCCTGCGCATTGGAATAACATAAACAGTAGTATGGATGTAGAAGTGCGGATCTTCCAGGTCTCTACTGACTATGCTAAACTTAATTAGGTTTGTTACCAACTAGCTCAGAGGTCACTGGAAACTTTCTTGACTGAATAGGAAGTGATCAGCTTCCCTGGTACAGACAAGAAGGGATTCAGTTTTCCAACAACCGCATAAACATGACAACTTTGCTACTTAGAATAAGAGTCAATCTCTAGAGTTGTGTGAAACAATAGACAGTTATTTTACTCAGTCAGTTTTGTGCAGATTACTTTCACCAATATGCAGAGAATAGAGAGACGGGCGTTTTCAATAAAAGGTATTATTTATTGAACAGTCTTTCTTCTCATACAAGAGAAATGAATTGCCACAATTGCAAGGCTAGTTATTATAAAAAGTGTGTACAGTAAAATGAGGATTGCGAAATAATACTGTAAAAGCATTGATATGGTTTCTTAGCCATACAATGGTTTAAAATGAATAAAACATATATACATTCATATATACATTAGGCTAACGTACTCAACTGGTGCTTCTAACTACGCCTACCCCAGTGTACCTGACCTAAACCTAATACTTGGGAGGGGAGTAAGTAAGTAGCTTTAAGTTACGTTGGTTTTGCCAAGGTTTGCTTCAAGAATTCTCTCTAAGGGTTTAGTCAACACCATACCTCTGGAATAGAATGTTGGAGGTCTTGTATCTCCTTCCAGGGACTTGATATCCCAGTCACTCGCAAGAGTAGGCTGGAAACGCCGGAGCTGGATTTTCTCGGCAAGAGAAAAACAGCGTCTCTCTCAGCGCGTCGAGGAAGAGGAGGAGGGGCAGCGTCCGTGGGCAGCTTGCATCTGCTGGGCTCTGAAGGGGACAGCTGTTCTGCTCCTATGTGCACCACACCATCGCTCGCTGATGTCATTAAGGCAGTGATTGCATCAGTATCAGCATGGCAGCGATAGCTTCAGCTTCAGCGTTTGCTTAAGGCAACGTTGGTAATATTTATACCTGAAAGGTGCCTTGTTTGACGTAAGTTTTTGGACATAAGGTGTCAATAAAGATGTCACTAGGAAGTGATCGTCTCTTAGTGCTCATTAGAGTTCTATTACTAATCAAAACATAGCAAGCAGGGATTTCCCAGGTTGCTGAGTTTTTATCTTGTTGAAGAACTCGGAGTGTAATCTAGGAATCTTAGATAGTGGCTTCTGCTGTGTCATTTGCACTAATGAGCTACAGAGGAAGCTGCAGAGGAAGTGATTCTGAAATGTGGCTCTGATCGTGTGAGGCCAGAGACGAGTTTCTGAATATTGCATTTGATCGGTTATGCCAATATAGGGGTACAAAGGGATTATAGCCGTATAGGGGCATAAGGTCACAGTATTGATCAGGGTCCTAGATTAGAACGCGACAGTCCGATACCACCGGAGCTGCGGGGGCCATCTAGTGCCTGGCCCAGCCCTGGACTCCCCCAAGGGGACCCCTTGCTCTTGACTGCTGGGGAAGTGGGCCGACCTGAGGAACGTAGGTGGGGCCAGAGAGCCCGATATCAAACAGTAATGTGGTTATGCTCATGAGACCTGCTGCACATCAAGCAGGGGGTGGTACATCGAGAGTTGGGGAGGCCTATGGGTGACCCCATAATTACTGTATTCTTTGCTACCCACAAGCCTGGACCTCCCTTTCTCACCTCCCACAATTGACCCCAACATGGGATGCTGACCTGGCTGGGCAAGGAAAACAAAAGACACTTGCACCCAGGCCAGACCACCTTGTAACGACAAAGGGTACCCAAGTTTAACCAGGGATGAACTTGTGATCCTTAAGGTCGGCTGCACATGCTTCCCGTGACTAGAGACCTAAAGGGTAGTCTGGGTGGGCCCCATGTGGACCAGGATAGGTTACGAAGTCACTGGCACTGACAACCAACAGGAGGGCTTACTCAGAGCTCAAAAAGCAAAAATGGTGCATGACACAGGCCCAGTCCAACTGCCCCAGCTTGAGATCAGAAGGAGGTGACAGAAGAGTGCCCCTCGGGGACAATATGCAAGGAGCTGGAGACAACACAGTAATTTTTCAGGTGTTAAGAAGCACTACAGAAGCGAAGCAATGACAGAGTACCAAGCCTTCATGTTGTGCGGAGAAAACCGAATCAGCAGCGGTCTCACCTTGATAAAGTAAGAGTGAGAGGAAGAGGGACCTGTACCCTGGGACCAAAGAGACTGAATACCAAGGGAGTGTGGAAGGGCACCCCAAGAATAATTACCCTTTCACTTAAACAGATGAACTCACGGGCAAAAGGGATGACCAGTGAGTTTCAAACTATTTCGATTTCTCTTGCTCGTTTCCCTATGTGGCCAGTGTTTTACTACAGGAAGCCACTGTCACTCCCACACCTTTTTGAGTAACTACTACAGTGAAACTCAGTAAGATTTTTTCTGGGCAGAAATATTCCACAGGTGTCTTACTTATTTTACAATTATTTTTTATTTTACAAACCGCTGGTGATGAATTGATTATGGTTTCCCTCAGAAGCATTTATGCGGTCAGTAGCAGAGCATAATGATGGATACCATGCCCACATAAAGGTACACATAAGTTAGGTGACCAGCTAGCCATCATTACAGTTTGGTATCTTAAATGGATACAATGATATTGTGGTTTATGTGTGTTTGCGTTGAGCATTTATATTCTGTTTGACTTCAACAAACAAAAAATGATCGCTCTCAATTGAACACATGGTTATGATTTTTATATTTCCATCTACAGGTATTACCACAGAATGTTTTGCAGCCCTCAGACCAGATTGGACACCTATCTGCCAGGCACTCCCCATAATTACCAGGATAGTTTTCCGGGCATAGAGAGCAGCATTATGATGGACCAGGGGGACCGTTGTGTGACACTCAAACCTCCTTTCTGGACAGGTAGATAGATGGACTGAGTGGCACAGCTTGAGGGTTCCAGGGCTGTGACTCAATAGGCATATAAAGGTCCTGAGGCAGTGGGAGGGCGATCATATAGAATCCTTCCATACCCTCCAAACAAAATTTTCCCCACATAAATCCCAATTGTTCCAGTCCCCCAGGTTAGACATGCCCTATCTGGGTATCAGGGCACACTGTGTATGACACCCGAATACAATCCGCTGGATGTACAAGTTCTTATGGACCCACTAGGTTAATGGGAATTTCTCAGACATACAGGGCTCCCTGCTCACTGCTATGCCTGACAGCACAATGGCAATGGTGGTTGCCCCCCCAGATAATGCCAAGTGGAGTGAGGCAAGCATGGCACAGTGCACCCTTGCCATAGTAGCGTATCTGCATTTCATTCAATTGAAATTCCTACATTGCAAGTACTTTATACCCCAGTGGGTGTGGAAAGCTCAGAGAATGCCGGAGCCCACCTGTATTAGATGTGGGGAGGTTGGGAGACTTCTACCTTGTAGTTTGGGATTCTCTATCGTCCACCGTTGTGGGTCCCAAATATTCGAAGTATTCTCAGAAGTGTTGGGATATTCAGGTGTGGCCTCACCTTAATACGCACTACTGGACATTCTTGATGACCTGTGGGTCTGAGGGAAGACCAAACAGTGGTGAGGATTGGGATAATGACTGTGAAAAAGGACATTGCCAATTACTGGAAAGCACCAGAAGCCCCCTTCTGTGGGAGTTGAGGGCAGGTATGGAACCACTTAAAATGAAGGAGCTCTTCAACACAACACGTGGGCGCCCTATGGAGCACACCAAAATTTGGGAGATGTGGATGGATTACTCTGATAGATGAAAGGGGATAAAGGGATACTAACGAAAAATGTGAATGATGAAGCTATTTTCTGGTTGTGCCCTGCGAGGGCAAAACATCTTAATAAAATGTTCCTATCAAAAAATAGATCACCACAATGAAATCAGTCCCAGTAAACCTATCAGCAGATATATACACTAACCTGAAGTGAAAAAATGTAGAGACGGATGACCTCCTTCATACACTCCAAGCAGAAGCATGGAGAAACATATATCATACAATGCATTTAATAAGCAAGACATCAGAAATCCAGGTTATACCCCACATAACTGACTCTTTGTTTTGCATGCCTAGTGGACCATTTCTCCACTATCCCTAACAGTTTCGCATCAGAAAAGCGCTTAAGTGCCCCCCAGGGCACACGTCTATGTTCATTGAGCAACTTATCTAACTCACACAATACTTAGAAGCAAAAGCCAACAATAGTTTGAGTGTGGGTGACGTGCGCCGCCAAACCTGATTCAATACCTGTATATGAGAACATACCAATGCTAGATTTCCTAAGGGCAGTAGGTAGTTCGGCATATTCAGCTGGCCTCATACTTGACTTACAAAGATCAAATATAGTCAAATAGTGGTGGTTGGATGACTCCTTTCTTTTCACAGAGGGGTAAAACCTGGCATGCAAACTAGGGCCCACATACTAAGTATATGAACTCTAACATCGCAAGAACATGCCAAGAGAAGTGCACTCAGAAGGACTGAATCTCAAACTACCTCCCCAGGACTGCCTTCCACAGAAATGACCTCACATCCCTAATGACATTTCACATGCTGAGGCATATACTGGTGTGCAGAGACGAATGGGACACACACAAAATAGATGGGCAGGGCCCATGTGGTATAATACACTGTAACACAATAGGGAAATGGGTCAAACAGGAAAAGGCTGGAAAGTTCATTTGCAGCAACTTGCATTGGCAATTTGATAAACAAAGTTGGATTAATGCACTCATTGAGAGGACAGAGATGGCATGTATGGAGGCATGTGTCAATATCCAATGGAGAAACGTTTTTCAGTGTTGATAAGTATCACCCATGCTAAGGGACACACAACGTCTACATGCCAGTTGAACATGCAGAACCATGGCTATTCAGCCTTGGAATATTTGTCCATGGTCTCACTAGGACCCTGCTGTAGTTCTCTCCCTAACACGCATCAAGACCACAGCGGATCAAGGCAAATTTACCTTACTCGTTCAATTGGAGAACTATCTGTGCAAGTGCACAAAAGTATACCACTGAAAATATCCCTGTTCACCTAAAATGGAGAAACCAGATAACTATACCATCCCTTGTAGACACTGTAAAGTGTGCTTCAGTTAAAAAGCATCATCACGTCATCCATTACTTCTCAGATCAAATTCCCTTTTCTCCAAGGAACACCCTCAGAGAGCCAACACTCCAATTTGGAAAGACTTAACAGGGCACTGCACCCCATGACATTATTTCAAACGAATGACATGCCCTATGGTAGGACCCTAAATCTAAAGATAGTGGCCACAGAATAAACCTCTTAGTATCCCAAATCTATAAGATTGTCCACCAACCCTCAGACAGCATCTCAAGGCTTGTTGTGGTAGGCATTCCAAGGAGGTTGTAAATAGCAACCCACCTAATCAATGTCTATTAGACAGGCTGTTCTATGACACCCTTTGACTGGCGATTTTGCACACGGTTCCCATCTCAAAATTGAACACTAGTCAAAAAAAGGTAGAGCGAAATGTGCTACCACTTTTGGTGACACGTCATTTAGTATATCGGAATCAATGTTCTCTCAAATAAATCAATTTCATTGAGTCAACTAACAAGTTATAAGATTACAAACATTGCCTTAAAACATTAAGAAATCAGAAAATCTTGCTTCGACTACTATATAGCTTGAGGTACCGATATACAAGTCCGGAGGTTGCCCCAGTAAAGAACACTAGGATCTGGACTGATTGCCAAGAAATCAGAGGGATTGTTGTGGGGACTGGGGGAGCCAATGGGAATTAGAGAGCATAGGATGTTCTTGATGGGTGATGTAGATTTTTACTCTGAGTTTATACGATATTTAGCGTGTTTGGGTATGTTTAATAGTCTATATGTGTGTGTATCTCCTTGAATATGGGTAGAGTGTGAGTTAATGCATTTTTTCAGGGGACTCTAGTGATTGGTGTATACTATAATCTATAAAACTCAAACAAAATATAATATATCCTACAACATTTTATAATGTTGGACTTATTCAAGGACTATGGCTGCAATTATATAGAGGCAGTCTGTCCTTTGTATATGCCAAGTCATGTGTTCCAAGATTTGGCGCTAAAGCAACACATCATAGCTGCACGCATAAATATACACAACTAAAACAAATATTACTTCAATAAGTCACACCGTGGATTCCGTACATTTTCCCAATAGTAATAAAATGACATCATGGTTTACGTTGATCTCAGTATTTGCTGATAAAAACAATATCCTGTCTTTAAATCCTCCTTATTCTCTACCTCACGCCCTACTGGATCCTCATTTGCAAAAGCATATGTAAACATCCGTATATTTATGTGCATACTAGGCACGGCAATAGTTTTGTAAGATGCAGAAAATGTGAATGTAAAGCTTAGATGTTTTCTTCTTAGGAAACAAGAATAATCTTTGACACATCTTGTTTCTCAGTAGCAAATGTTTTGTGTTTCATAAATAAGCTGCACTAGAATCAATCTCATGTAAATGTAATTGAATGATACAAACAAAACAATATTTGCCACTAATATATCTGTCATTCACCCAAGTTCTTAGCCGCTCGTGCACAATGTTAACGTCAAATATGTAGAATCAGATTATTTACTGCACACCCTTTGCCTGTGATTGGAAGGTTTTACGAAATATACGACGGGGGTTCTAGTTGCTGTGCTTTACGTTGATAACAATGACTGTAAAATACATATTGTTGCTTTCTGTAATTGCCGCCATTCATCATGCAGAACAGCATGAGTTATGAAGCAGCACGACAAAAGCAATTTGCATCAATGAAAGTTCCTGAGTAAAATGAAAAAGGCGATATTATTAGGGAATCTTTTCGATTTGAAGACATTATTCATGAAATTCTGCAATAATGAAAACCTACATTGAGGGAATGGCATGAAGAACGAGGCTTGAAATAATAGTTGAATGTTGTGTTCGTAATTATTATTATTATTATTAGTAGTAGTAGTAATAATAATAATAATAATAATAATAATAATAATAATAATAATAATAATAATAATAATAATAATAACATGGAGTTCTTCAGAAAGGGGGAGGTTTCAAAGATACATTTACCACTTCAGCACTTCACCAACATCAACTTCAAATCCAAATAATTTCTACTTTTAATTTAAGTTGTCACCATCTTCAATTAATGTGTTGTTCATGTGGTGAATATTTATTTCTTTTTATTTTATTTATATTTCTTTTCCTCCCTCGGTTCCTATTGTTTGTTGTCCATTATAGAGCGCAATATTAATTTCTCCTTCGAACTGCATACTACACTTGGGTTAAATACAAGGCAGTATCTATTTATTTTCTTATTTTAAGCTTAATGTAATTTATATTTACTGTCCTTATGTTATCATTTGTCCAACTGTTGTGCTTATGTTATTGATATTTTAATCCTAATTTATTATCAACTAAACAATTTGTATCCTCTTAAACAGCTTTTAACAGATTATATATGGATAAGTGAGGACTTTAGGTCCAGATCGCAAAAAGATATTCTCGATTTTGTGTAGTGGGCTACACACCTGAATACGGGAGAACACAATTTCTTGAGCGATTGCAAAGAAAGGCCTCAACCAAGAAAACGAGGATATGTTCTATCTCCTCACAGTTCAATATCTGGCCAAAAAAGGGGCCAGAAGGGAGAAATTGATATCCGGGAAGCAGTAGACAAAGTGGCAAGGACATTTGTGAGCCCAGTTCCTGGGACAACATCGACCCCAGAGTGCTCCAATTTAGAAAATAGCTAAAGGCACGCCTCTTTAAAGAAAATAAAACGTCATGACCCATTAATAATGCATTTCCACTGTCAAAATCAGATACTCCCTGAAGCGCACTGCCGCCTTCTCCCTGGGCCTCAGCTTCACTATGTTACATGCTGTGCAGTTGGCTAGTCGGGCTCCCTGTGACCTCATGCGGTCATGCAGTCACGCCCTTTCGGCATCAGCGCTTGTGTGCGATACATCCGGCGCGGGGCGGGAGCAGTCAGCTAGACTGCTGACTCATTACATCCCATCCCATTTCAGTTCTTTTGTCCTTCTCCAAGGCTCCGCAGATCACTTACTTGGCAGGTGAAGTCTCTCAAGCATGAGTTCGGGTGAGGGTTTCCCCTCAGTCCTTACCTGTGGTGGCCACCTCGGGTGTGGGGAGTAGACGCTGCCTCTCGGGGCACTAACGCCACCTCAGGGGATTCTCCTGTGGCAACTGCACGGGGTTTGAGGGACGGAAGTCTCGTCGGCGGACTTCCACAGGGATCTTCTGGCTGGGGCTCGCTTTGGTCCCATGCACCAGGTCATCAACTCCTCCACCGGCAGGGTAAGCTGGAACCTTTTTGAACAATGAGATGTTATGTGTCACGGTTTCTTCTTCTTTCTCTGCTGTTACCATTGTTCCTTTCACAGTGACCAACGACCACTGGCCTGGTTCGAAATAGGTCTGGAATTTACCTCCCGGTCTTCTGTCCTTTAGTATGACAGTGTCCCCTCTCTGGATCATGCGAGTTGTCGCTCTCCATGTTTAGCTGACCTTTAGATTTTCTTCTCTCTCCTCCTTATGGCGCCCTCCTCGTCAAAGGGTGGGTGACCATCCGGGGTAGGTGGGGAGGGTGTCACGACTGACACCGTTGAACATGAGCGACCATGGAGCTTGGTGGGGGGTGCTGTGAGGTTTACTCCGGTTTTCTCAGAGGAACATTTTTAAGTGTCTTTCGGGGTGTGCATTCTCAGCCACAACAACGCAGAGGGCTATGTTGAGAGTCCTCATAAATCTTTTAATCTCTCCATTGGCTTGTGGCCATTGTGAGGCGCCTGTGTCATTTCCCATGATGTTGCATGAACTCCCGGAACTCGTGGCCCTGGAACGGGGGTCCATTGTCACTTTTGATTGCTCCTGGGCATACAAACATTGCAAAGACTTTCTCAAGTACTAGGGTGATTTGGGAGAAAATGGTGGAGCTGACAATTTCCACGATCGGATACTTGGAGCAGCTGGTAATGAGGGCCAGGGTTGTTTGGCCATTGGGGAAACTCTGAAGTCAATACTCACTTTCTCCCGGGAGATTCTCCCAAGTTCTTCTGTGTGAACAGGCACGGGCCTCTCCAAGGCACTTGTTGCCTGACAGGCAGGACACCTTCTTACTGTCTCTTCGACCCGGGTCTCAAGTCCTGGAAACCAGACTTTCTCTCTCATGTGGGCTTTCATCTTTTCCATGCCTTGGTGACCTCCGTGAGCCAATTGTGTGGCCTGGTGTTGTAGTGCTGCTGGGATGACAATCCGAGCACCTCTCAACAGGATCCCACTTTGGGTTACACTCAGTTCATCTCTGATCCACCACATCTGCATGAGGCTTTCCTTCTCCGGGTCTGACTGGGTGTTGGCAGACTGTAGGAAGTTGTGCCATGTCCCCCTTGGACAGCTGCATGGACCTTGGTGAAAACAGGATCTTCTACTGCTGCTGCTACCTCTTCCAGTGTTAGGGCCTTTGGGCAGGTGATAGTGGAGATCATGTTTAGATGTGCCTCTAGCGCTTCAGCGTCCGGTTCTTCCTCCTTGTCTTTTTGCGTGCCGGGGTGCCTTGAGATAAAGTTGGCGGGGTTTTTGGCGCTGGCCCGGTACGCCACCTCCATCTCATACTGTTGGAGTCCGATGGCCCGTCGCTCAATTCGTGGAGGTGGGTGTGGTGCTGACCCTTTGAATAGGGGCACTAATGGCTGGTGGTCTGTGATGACCCAGATTGGTTGGCCATAGATGTGTAGATGGAAATGGCGGCATGCCCATGTGATTTTGTAAGTCTAGAGAAAATCCCTGGAATAGTCTTAGAGATTACAGCAAGTAAGGGACAGAAGTACTTACTACATTCACACAGCCCTTAGGTCTAATATAAAGGGACACACCAATTATCAAAGTATAGCGTTTACAATATTTTATTAAAAAGAAAAAAAAAATGTTTTTGACTGTCTAATGTTAAAAATTTCAGAGGAGAATCAGGCAGTTCTTCTGAAAGCATACAATCAGTTTAAAAAGAATTATACAGTGTCAACAAAGTAAATTACATTTCATACTAAAACCGTTTTTGTTAAAAAACACATATATAACATATTCAAAATTTAAAAAGAAGAACATATAGAAATCTGGACATGAATCATATGTATTACAGTACAGAAATAGCACTGACACAGAATAAACAAGACAAAAGAACAACAACCCCACTAGTAACACTGGTACGAATCTTGTGTCAACTGATCTAAGGGATCCAATAGCCTTATTAATTTGCAAAGTTATACCACAGTTATTACATTTTGTATACAACTGGTATCTTCTAGGCTTTCTTGGATTCTCAGTGTTTTCCGGGTGTCTATGGGATTGCCAGAGCCTCTCTATCAATTTGCACATAGTGCCTTTAGGTGAGCGACAGCGACTTACTGGCGAAGGCTAGGGCGGCCCTTCTTCCTGTTTCCTGCTCCTGTGTGAGGACAGCCCCAAGACCTACAGAACTGGCGTCCACAAGTATCTCAGTTTGCTTGGCCTGGTCGAAGTACACCAGCGTGGTGTGGTAAAGGAGAGTGATTTTGATCTTCTGGAATGCCGTCTCTTCTGGAGTTCCCCTCTTCCACATGTCATCAGCACATGTGAGGTTCTGGAGGGGTTCCTCAATGGTGGCGAGATCAGGAATGAACTGAATAAAGTATGTGGCCATCCCCAGGAAGCTTCGCACTTCCGACACAGTCAGGGGTGCAGGGCATCCTTGATGTCCTGTGACTTCCACTGCTCTACTTGGATCCCTTCCCTGTATCTGAAGATTTCTATTTGCCCTTGAAAGAGTAGCCACTTTTCTCTTTGGAGGGTGACTCTGTGTTCCTGGATCCGCATCAGGGTGGCCCTCAGGTGTTTGTAATGCTCCTCCGCGGTTCTTGAGTGGATGAGGTTATCGTCTCTTACGTTCAGTACCCCCGGCAACCCAGTTAGGATCTCCTTTATGGCCTCTAGGAAGATCTTTGCCACTGACGAGATGCCGAAATGTAAGCGCTTGTTCCTCTGCAGGCCCAGGTGGGTGCTGAACGTAGAAATGTACCTACTTTCCTTCGCCAGCACCGGCATTCAGGTCCAACTTTGAAAACCACTGGGAGCCGTTGAGGTCGACCACAATGTTGTCCATCATTGGTGTGATGTGGCGTTCGCACCAGATGGCTTTGTTGGGATGGCGCATATCTATACACAGCCTGATTTTCCCTGGTTATCAGATACCTTCCCTATAACCCCTTGATCATTAAGCTTTTGTAGCTCCAATTCCACTAGCAGTCTGAGGTGGAAAGGGATCATCCGGTGTCTCAGGGCTGTCGGGGCAACCGAAGGATCAATGTGCAGCTTGATTGAGTTTTTTTTTAATCTTTCCGAGGTCCTCAAATAGACTTGCAAATTGGTTGAGTAGGTCCTTTGTTTGGTCTGCTTGTACACTCCTCACGAATGTCACCTGTCCAAGGTCTTCCGCTTCACGGCTATTTAGCAGGTTACACGCCTCTTGGTTTATGACGTGGACATCTGTGAGGATCTCTTATGGTTAAGGTCATCTTGCCCTTGAGATGCAGGGGTGTGTCACTCCTGTACGCAAAGATCTTTGTGTTGGAGGGCCTGATTTCAGGCTTGGGTCTAAAATGGTTATAATGTTTAACCTACTTGACATTAATCAATGCTCTAATGTCAATTACCGCTCTGACTTCAGATCCTGCGATTCACACAATGCTTGTGGGCTTAGGCCTTCTCCTCCTTTTGAGTGCCTGCGCGAAAGAGACTAGATACATCTCTCCTTCGCCCTCCTCCGAGGTTGTGTTGTCTTCCTGGTACGTGGTTTGTTCACTTTTCCTTCTTCCATATGAGGATGTGAGGGAGAGTTTCCACATGGGTGGTGCTCGCTGTTTGTGTTTCTTCGGGGCTTTCCTCCTGCACACTGACGCAAATTGGTTTAGTATGCCACAGTTGGTGCATGTCTTCCCCTGGGCCGGGCAGGAGTGGGGTTGTGTTCCTCGTGGACGCAGTACCCGCACTGTCCTCTCGGGTTTGGTGGCAGATGATCTCTCGGTCTGTAACTTCAGTCTTATGCCTTGACTGCATCCGCTCGCTCCACTTTAAAGGTGGCACTATTTTCTGTCGTCGATGCTGGGGCTATGTCAATTTTGCCTGCGCTAGCCGCTGATAGGTCATGTCACCTGGCTAAGACTAGTATGTCATTCAGCGGTATGTTTGGTTGCAGTAGGATGAGTCCATGCAGCACCTTGCTGTGCATTCCTTGGATGAGCTGAGCTCTGATTTCTTCGGCCACTCTTTAATCCACTAGATGCGTACTAGCTAACTCCCTCAGCCTCGCGTGGAAAGTGCCAATTGATTCCCCCTCCCATTGCCTAGCTTGCCTTAACTTGAACCGCTCAAAGTCCGGGTTCAGTTGAGGGTCAAAATATGCATTGAGCGCAGCTACTGCTGCATCATAGTAGTTTGGACGTCCGACATCTGGGAGGTGTTTGAAGAGCAGGTATACCTTCTCCCCGGCGTAATGGAGCAGGAGTGATCTCTTGACGGCTCCGTCGGTTTCCCTGGTTGCTATTAAGTAATTTTCAAGACATCTCAGCCACGTCTTCCACCTAGGGGACAAAGTGGTAGGATCGCTGCTTAACTGAATGGGGGTAGGACTCCTGTGGGGGTGTTGTGGGACTATGCAGGCTGGCGCCTGGTTCTCGCCTGGGTTGTCCTCATTGTGCTGCCTGGGCAGTGGCATTGCTCTGCATGGCGCAAAAGCTGCTGGGTACCTTCTGATGTAGAGCTGCTGCACATGGCTAGTCAGGGGTGCCCCTCTTTGTGTGCACAGGTGTGTCTCCGGTGGATGTCTGGTGTTGTTGAGTGCTTCGTGGCACATGGGCAGCCGGTAACATGGCAGTTCCCCACCGGCAGCGGTTCTTGCTTGTGCAGGGGGGTCTGCTGGTGAGTCGCAGCAGCTGGCTCTTTGCACTCGTGGACATGGAGCCTGGCGAACCAACCGTGCCCTCACTTGGGCAGGGCGCACCGTCTGGGTGGATTCCGCGGCCTTGCTGCCGTCGACCAGGCATTTCCTGGGCAGGCCCACAGTCCGGAGATTTTGCCAGATGTTTCTACCCCCTTTTCCACAGTGCTGCTGCTGGATTCGGAGCATGGATCCGGCTCCGCTCCTCGTTGGCAATGTAGGGTTCTACATCGCTCTCCCTGGGCCCCAGCTGCAATATGTTACGCGCCGCGGCTGAGCGCAATAACGGGAGACCACACAGTTAGCTAGTCGCGCTCCCTGTGACCTCGTGCGGTCAAGGCCCTTTATTTTACCGTGCTCCGCTCTCTCTGCATCAGCGCTCGTGTGTGATACATCCAGCATGGGGGCTAGAGCAGTCAGCTAGACTGCTGACTCATTACACTCCCCTAATCGCTTGCTTCCTTTTACCCTTTACAGCACTCAGTTGCAATTTGACTAGGTGTGTGCTATACAAATACCACTAAAATAAACAAACATACACATATAGGCCTGTATGCCCGATAAGTCTGTGAAAAACCAAAATGGAAATCTCTGCATGCTTGTAGAAGATTGATGAATATTTTCTTTTAATTACCAGTCAAACCAGAAATATGGCTAGCTAGCAAAATTGCATAATTCACTTGACATAGGAGGTCTTACCAATTCTAGTCAGGTTTGAATACTTTTGTAGAGCTCTCCTAGAACTGATTGCTATGTTTGTCATAGATAATAGGAAAAGAGATTGCAAAAGGTAAATTCAATGTAGTAATGCTGGATTATCCAATGGGATTGGTATAGCTGATCATTTGGCATTTTACTATAAATCTTTGTTGATGTAGAGTCCCTATTAACTATTATTTGAAGTTTCTGCAGAGTAATCAAGAGGAATATATGTCTTTGTTGTTTAAACCGTCAATGTGTAAATGATATGAGTCATGTGTTACTCTCTTCCCCTTGGTCATGGGTACTCACTAACTTTCTCTCGGGGACAAATTTACAGTGTGGTTTGTGGCCGAGGGCTGCACCGGAGGGGTTGGGGTCAGCGGGGAATGGGGCGGGACTAGAGCAAAAAAAACTGGGACTAAGAGGTTGAACACATGCCCCTGCATCGGATGCATTCGTCCACTGAGCCACCAGACCCGGCATACACACATCTTTCTCTATCCCTCTCTCTCTCTCCCTCTCTATCCCTCTCTCTCTCCCTCTCTCTCCATCTGTCTCCCTCACTCTTCCTCCGTCTGTCTCCCTCCGTCTCTCCCTTCCTGTCTCCCTATGTCTGTTTCCCTCCGTCTGTCTCCCTCTCACTCTGTCTCCCTCCCTCTCTGTCTCTCTCCCTCTCTATCACTCTCCCTCTCTGCCTCCCTCCCTCTCTGTCTCCCCCCCTCTCTCTCTCTCTCTCTCTCTCTCTCTCTCTGTCTCCCACCCTCTCTCTCCATCTGTCTCCCTCCCTCTGTCTCCCTCCCTCTGCCTCTGTCTGTCTCCCTCTGTCTGTCCCCCTCCATCTTTCTCCCTCCATCTCTCCCTTCCTGTCTACCTCTGTCTGTCTCCCTCCCTCTCTGTCTCCCTCCCTATCTGTTTCCCTGCCTCTCTGTCTCTCTCCCTCTCAGTCTCCCTCCCTCTCTGTCTCCCTCTGTCTCCCTCTCTATTTCTCCCTCCCTCTCTCTATCTTTCTCCCTCCTTCTCCCCCTGTTTCCCTCCCTCTCTCTCTCTCACCCTCTGTTTGTCTCCCTCTGTCTGTCTCCCTCCTCTTTCTGTCTTCCTTCATCCGTCTCCCTCTGTTCCTCCGTCCATCTCCTTATGTCTCCCTGCATCGGTCTCCCTCTGTCTCCCTCCCTCTGCCCCCTCCATCTGTCTACCTCCCTCTTTCTTCCTACAGCTGTCTCCCTCCTTCCTGTGTCTTCCTCCTCCCTCTGTCTTTCTCCCTCTGTCTGTTTCCCTCCCTCCCCCTCCCCCTCTCTCTCTCTCTCTCTGTCTCCCTCTCCCAGTCTCCCTCTCTCCGTCTCCCTCTTCTCTCTGTCTGTTTCTCTTTCTCTTTGTCTCCCTCCCTGTCTCCCTCTCCGTCTGTCTGTCCCTGTCTCTTCCTCTAGCTGTCTCTGTCCCTTTCTCTATCTCTGTCTCTGTCTGCTTCTGTCTCTATCTCTATCTCTGTTTGTCTCTGCCTCTATCTGTCTCTGTCTGGCTCTGCCTCTATCTGTCTCTGCCTATATCCGTCCCTGCCTCTATCTCTGCCTGTCTCAGTCTGTCTCTGCCTCTATCTGCCTCTGTCTCTGCCTCTATCTGTCTCTCTGTCCCTGTCGCTGTCTGTCTGTCCCTGTCTCTGTCTTTCTGTCTCTGTCTATTTGTCTCTGTCTCCATCTCTGTCTGTCTCTGCCTCTGTCTGTCTCTGCCTCTGTCTGTCTCTATCTGTCTCTCTCTGTCTCTACATGTCTCTGTCTGTCTCTGCCTCTATCGATCTCTATCTCTATCGATCTCTGTCTGTCTTTTCCTCTACCTATCTCTGCCTCTACCTGTCTCTGCATCTACCTGTCTCTGCCTCTATCTGTCTCTGCCTGTCTCTATATGTCTCTGCATCTATCTGTCTCTCCATGCCTCTATCTTCCTGTATGTGTCTCTCCCTGTCTCTATCTGTCACTCCCTTTATCTAACTGTCTCTGCTCTGTCTCTATCTCTGTCCCTATCTTTCCCTGACTCCATTTGTCTCTATCTGTCTCTGTCTCTATCTGTCTCTGCCACTATCTGTCTCTCCCTGTCTCTCCCTCACTCTCCCTGCCTCTATCTGTCTATCTGTCTCACCCTGTCTCTATCTGTCACTCCCTGTCTCTATCTGTCTTTGCTCTGTCTCTATCTCTGTCTCTATCTGTCTCTGCCTCTATCTGTCTCTGCCTCTATCTGTCTCTGTCTGTCCCTGTCTCTATCTGTCTCTAGCTGGTGTGTCTCTAGCAGTCCCTGTCTCTGTCTGTCCCTGTTTCTATCTCTGTCTGTCCCTGTCTCTATCTATGCCTGTTCCTATCTCTGTCTGTTTCTGTCTCTCTCTGTCTCTGTGTCTTTATCTGTCTCTCTGACTCTATCTGTCTCTGTGTCTCTATCTGTCTCTTTGTCTCTATCATCATAATAACTTTATTTCGACTTTTTAGGTCATAAAAGTACAGAGATTAAAATAAAACAATATCAGTTATAACATACATATCTTAAATTGCGATTGTGGCATTATAAAAAAACAGTAAAGAGCAGCAGAGGCCATAGCATTCACAAAATTCATACAGTTTTAGCATTTGGGGCCCAATTGTCTAAAAAAAATAAGTTAATATAAAAGACGTTAAAAATCTATTAAACATTATATTGGGGCCGATTAAAAACAAACATACACTCCAGAGTGAAACTACTAAAACTAGAAAATCATGTTGTCTAGACATCGATTTCTAAGGATCGCCCTCGCTTTATCCACATTTCCTGAAGAAATTTGGACATTGCAATAACAAACATCTCAGATTTTAAAATTCTGAGTGTAACCGAATAATTCCTTATGCCCAGGTTCCTACATAATTGTATGATCCTTTTTTTCCTAGCCTGCTTATAGGCGGGTCAAAAAAAGACCACATGAGCTTCTGTTTCTTCTTTCACATGGCAACCAGGGCAGAGATAGCAAGAACCATCTGTCCACTTGTTTGTTGTTGCAAATAACGGAAGGGTGCCATATCTGAACTGGAGGAAAAGCCTCCTTGTCGACAATGGATGTATTATGTCCAACGCCTGTTCGAAAGAATAACTAGATTTGTAGTTCAAAAACACCCAAGTCAAGCTTGCAGTGGAATACACTTGATTTAAAGACAACAAATTATAATCTTTCAGGAGTTTGGATAAGGTTTTTTTCGAGGTAATTGTACATGCTTCCTGCGGGGTTGCCCAAAGATCCTCCAACCCAATTGCCTTAAAGGAGTCCCTTACAAAGGACAGCCAAGGTATTCTTCCCACTGCTCCTGGTAGCTGTAAAAACATCCTGAGCTCCTCCCTGTACTGGCTTAATTCAGCAGTACTCCAAAGCCAGCACCAGTATAGCAATGGTCGGCTTGAGATAAGATCCGCCACAGGGAGGACACCCAGGTCCATCCTAAGTGGGGTGTTAGTTGGCAACGCTATGGTACCTCAGAGGAATGTATTTTCAGTTATCGTTAATGTTTTGGTTTTACTGTGCCCCCAAAGTTCCGCTCCATACAAAACCGCCGAACAAGCTTGCACTTTATAGATCTCCAGTAGGGGACTTATTGCCTTCAGTGATCAGCCATTGTCAACTTTACTTATCCAACCTATTGTCTGAGTAAGCCTTAGATTTGCCTTTTCAATTTGGGGGGTCCAGGTCATTTTATCATTCAGTGTCAGTCCTAGATATTCAAAAACACTGACACGCTCCAATGGAGTATCATTCATAACTGGGCTGGGGTAGGAAGAAGATTTGGTGCTAAACACCATATATTTTGTTTTGTTGATATTAACTTGGAGTTTCCTTTTCTTACAAAAATCTGTAAATTCCCTTAATACTCTCTGCATCCCCATGGGTGACTTTGATAGGAGCAGGGTATCATCCGCAAACATCAGTGCTGGAAAAATGCGGGAGCCTATTTTTGGGGAATCAAGATCCTTTGCGTGGTATAAATCTTCCACTAAACCATTAAGAAAGAGAGAAAAGAGGGTTGGCGCCAGTACTCAGCCCTGACGGATCCCCTTATCAACCGGAAATGGGGCCGTGAGTTGAGCGTCTTTTTCATACCTCACTCTGACAAAAGTGCCCTCATGAAGGCATTGCAGTTGTAAACAGAGATAAGGTGGGACCCCCATGGTATCCAGGATCTTCCATAGTTGATCTCGGTCAACCATGTCGAAAGCTGACTTTAAGTCAACAAACTTGAGGTATAAACTCCCCTGCTCGAGTATTACATGCTTCCAGTGAATCAGCTGTAACTTAAATAGTTGATCCACTGTAGACATCTTGGCCCTGAAGCCTGCTTGAAGAGGGGTCAGTATAGCCTGTTCTTCGAACCATTCCTGAAATCTCCCTAGCAATAACCTCCCATACAGTTTTTGCGGTATGTCAATATGTCTAATAGGCCTGTAATTCGAAGGTTCCAATGGGGATCCCTTTTTGTAGATTGGGACGATCTTAGCGCCAGCCCACGTCGGCGGCGCAGGGAGACCTTACTGAATTGCATTAAAAAATGCTACAAGGTAGGGGGCCCAGATAAGCTGCTCACTTTTAAATAAGTCACAAAGGATTTTATCCAATCCTGGGGCTTTATTGGGTTGCAATTTAGCCAGGGCGGATTCCACTTCCCCTAATACAAATGGGGGTGCATCAAGTAGACTTCGGGGGTTAAAATTACAAACTGGAGTGTTATTTAAATTTGATTCTAAGGGGGAAGTAGAGTACAGTTCCTTAAAATACGAGAACCAGGTGCCCTCGTCAATGTTAGGGTCAAGTGTAGTTCTACCTTCTACTTTCCCGTGGTGAACAAGATTCCAAAAACTTTTACTGTCTTTGTGATCAAGGGCCCTCTTGATTTCTTGCCACTTGGCTGTTTCCCATTCAATGTTTGCATTTGAGACGGTACTTTTGTGGGCCTTCCTAGTTTCCCTAATACGTAGATGATCGGACCCCTTCAATTCTGTCAAAAGGCCTGTTTCGCTACCCTGCATGCTTTAGTATACCATGAATTCCTGGGGCCTCCAGATTTAAAACTATTCGAGCCACTCCAAAAAAAAAGACAGCCAGAGCCTCAGTAAGTATGTGATGTAAGGTTCCTATTTCCCTATCAAAGTCGGGGTACATCAATTTCCCTGCCAGATCACTTACCCTCTCTAATACTGGGATGATACTAGCCTACAATTTACGTAATGATTCCTCTGATTCTTTTACCTTGGTCCATCTTATCCGCCTCCCCGCTCTACGATGGCCAGATTGTTTTGGAACTCCTATTCACCAGTATTATTAGTCCCAGACCATTGGCAGTCCCAAGTCATGGCAAGAGGATTATGGTCACTCTTGCATCTTTCTCCTATAGCAAAATCAGTCACCTTTTGCCATAGCTTTATACTAATCATGTTATAGTCAATGGCCGAGGACTGTCCAGGTCTCTTAAACGTTGTCCGACCGGGACTATCACTTGGGAAGCGGCCATTACAAGCCCTTAATGCAAATTTCAGGGTCAAATATGTTATCTGAAGGGCTAGCGGAGTCCATCGACTGATGGAATACATATTTAGGGGGGGGATTGACCAGGTGTAGTCCTCTTCCTCAGTGATCACAGGTATATCTCCACTTAGCGGCTCAAAATGGCAATTAAAATCACCACAAATTATGAATTTAAAATTTCCTTCCAGTCTGCCTAAAAGGTTTGTCAGATTGGTGATTGTTGGTGAAATCCCACCATACTTCATCGGTCGGGAGTAAAAATTTATAATTGCAAATTTCTGGAAGTTCTTATGAGTCAGGTAATGCAGATTATGTCTGGTGAATTCGTCTCAATTTGCTTCACTTTACAACCAAGATTTAAAGCGACCCAAACACAGAGCCCCCAGACGGTCTCCCCATTGGGCCCTTAACAGCCCCCTTGCAATAAGCCACAAAACCTGCCCTATATTTTGGTTCCACCGCCCAGGTTTCCTGGAAAGCACATATTTCATGGGTGTCAATATATTCCTCCCAATCTGGCTGGTCAAGTTTAGAGGTAAGGCCTGCTATGTCCCAGGACAATATTTTTGAACCAACATTAGTTGCCTGCTCTAGAAGCCCTTCCAATCCCTCAGTCTGCGTACTAGGTATGCCAACACATGGCAATTTACTATCTGTGGTCGGGTTCCCAGATATGCCCATTTCGGATGGGGACAGCACATTACTATATTCAACTGAGTTCAACTGTATTCCTGTGGTACTACAGGGAACGTATTCACCTGTGGGTGCACTTTTTTTTATATTGTAATCAGACCATTCAGTGTACAAAGGCTCTTCAATGGAACCCATGCTTAGGTCTAGTTTCTCTCCCACACCCTCCTTAAACAACTTATGTTTCGAATTACAACCAGAAAAACACAATTGTTTTATGCAAATTGTTATCTTGTTTATATCCTTGTCTACTCCTGGATGCAGTTCGTCCCCCATTAAAGGTTGTCCCATTTCCTGGCCTCTAAGTCAGTCAACTCCCTCCATCCCATACAAGTCTGCGAAGCGATTAAAAGTGGGGACAAAAAAAATTGTTTTAAACCCTTCCAAATCCCTCACACTTTGCATTCTCGAGGGGTTATACAGTGGTTATGGTACATGGGATGGGCGGTAGAAGTAACCCAAATCATAGGTATTAATACCTCTCCAATCGCTTTGGAAGTATTAGTCAGTAGTAAAACCAACCACTCGTCTGTCCCTAAAGTTGACTACGATGGAGTTCCCTGGTATGTCCTTAGGTCTATGCCCCACCCAGCTTGCTCTTCTTACAAACAAGACTTCCCCGTTAATATGTCCTGGGAGGGGTCTATTCTTGTTTAACCAGAAGGTTACTTTATTCTTCAATTCTTGGTAACTTTCTGTTTTTCCATCTTTTAACTCCGGGATTCCGGTGAGCACAACAACATAGGGAAAAGAATCCGGGGGCAAGTGAATACACTTTAAGGAGGGTTTTTCATTTGCCTCAATATTGGTCTCTCTATCAGTTAGGGTAGTCTTCTTATGAATCTATGACATAATATCGACAGACAGAATATAGATATACAAAAAATATCGACACAAAAATATCGACAATTGAATGTTTTATCTAGCCTTCCTTGTTTTTTTGCCAATTTCGCACGTTCTTGCACTAGCACTTTAATATTGCTATAGCATCTATACAGTTATTGTTGACGCATTGATTAACTGCCTTCCTTACACCATTTTGTGCTAGCATTTTAAGATCGGTCCATCTAGGTTTTAGTCATTAGTAATGAATTTGTTGTGTTTGTCTCTGATATACTGAATCGAAATTTTATCTAAAGTCAAAGAACCAAATGTACCAATGTCTTCCTAATGTCTTGTTAACAAAAATAAAAAGAAAAAAATATATATATCGGCATCAAAAATATCGGAGTTCTACATGAAGGTAAGTACAAAAATATCGAAAATAAAATATCGTAGTACAAAATTATCGAAGTTAAAAATATCGTTTTTTTAAATGTATTAATAATAATGTAAAAATAATTTTAAAATACATATAATTTAACAAATTATAAATATAAACATTAAAACATATTTAAAAAATAATAACTAATACATATACATTTAAAATAAATTTTAAACTCTACATATAAATTAATATATATACTTACTCCACATATTGCAACAGTAGGAAAAGCGTTGGATAGCGTAGGGGTAAAAATTACTATTCCCACTCCAAAGGGTGCAACAGTAGGGAAAGCGTTGGATAGCGTAGGGGTAAAAATTACTATTCCCACTCCAGAGGGTGCAACAGTAGGGAAACCGTTGGATAGCGTAGGGGTAATAATTACTATTCCCACTCCAAAGGGTGCAACAGTAGGGAAAGCGTTGGATAGCGTAGGGGTAAAAATTACTATTCCCACTCCAGAGTGTGCAACAGTAGGGAAAGCGTTGGATAGCGTAGGGGTAAAAATTACTATTCCCACTCCAGACAGTGCAACAGTAGGGAAAGCGTTGGATAGCGTAGGGGTAAAAATTACTATTCCCACTCCAGAGGGTGCAACAGTAGGGAAAGCGTTGGATAGCGTAGGGGTAAACATTACTATTCCCACTCCAAAGGGTGCAACAGTAGGGAACGCGTTGTATAGCGTAGGGGTAAAAATTAGTATTCCCACTCCAAAGGGTGCAACAGTAGGGAAAGCGTTGGATAGCGTAGGGGTAAAAATTACTATTCCCACTCCAGAGGGTGCAACAGTAAGGAAAGTGTTGTATAGCATGGGGGTAAAAATTACTTCCCACACTACTCTCCCTTTAACACACAGCACACTACACATACAAAAAAACACAATTAATATAAACATCAATTAATCAATTAATAATAATTAATATTATTACATTGATGTAATTATCAATTAACTATTAACATATATTAATTACCAATTAATAATTAATTACCAATTAATAATAGATTAACAAGATATTTACAAGAATAAACAATATTTAGTAATACATTGTTTATAATTAATATTATGAAATAATTAAAAAAACGAATTACCAATTAATTAATTAACAATTAATTAACAACAAATACCAATAAATAAATACAATCTATTTAATTAATTTAATGTAATAATGTCACACCCTATTTTCCAATAGACACACAACCCACTACACATAAATAAATCACATAAAAAATCTAATTGTCATTTAATCACTTAATTATAATTAATTACCAATTAATTATTAATTAACAATAACAAAAAATAATAAATATTACTACATTAACTCTAATTATTTTAATTAACTAATTATTATTAATTAATTTCCAATTACTTATTAATTAATAATTATTTTTTAATAGAAAATATTTAAAAAATAATAAGACCCTATAAACCCACAACCCGCTCTGATACTAAAACGCAAAATGTAGACAAAATTACTCATTTCGAAACACACATTAAAAACATATTCAACAAACATATAAACAACATAATAAAATACATAACACTAAACACAATTTCGATATTACTAACATACATACCTTAATATCGATATTCTGTCTATCGATATTATTGTACATCGATATTCTATACCATCGAAAAAAAAACATCGATATTATTGTATATTGATATTTTAATTTCAATATTTTGTCTCTCTACCCTTCTTACGTAGCTCTTATATATTTTTTGAGCCTGTTTGGATCTCTTTTCCATGCCTACAATGGTTTTTAGCCAAATCAACCTTATCATTTTCTGTAGTGGAAATAGGCCGAATATTATAAGTAGGGGCCACAGGGATAGAGATTACAGGCACCGGAGAAACTAATGTGGGAGCTATTACGGTAGGAACCATCTTTGTGTTTGCTCCAGATGTGTTATCTCTCATAGTTCTCTCTACCTGCGCTTTTAAAGCCTCAACGTTTTCGAGGGTGTATTGCTCAAACCTCTCCAGCCTCTCGCAAATTAGCCTTGTTCTCTCTGAAAGGGGTAGAATTAGAGACTTTACTAATTGGCCTATCTGGTTAATGGAGTCTTCAGATAGTTGGTCCAAAGGAGTGGTTAGGTCTGCCACCGTTTCATTCGGGGGTGCTGTGTGGGGAGCTGGAGATGACACTGTTGATGGTTGTATGGTAGATTCAATGGTCACCACTTTGTTTGTGGACATAAGTGGTGCCCTTGAGGTTTTCGGTATCTTCGAGCATCTCCCCTGCTGAGCCCTCCCTCCTTGTTTCCTTTTGGCATAATTCGCCTTTTTTCCCCATTTGTCTTTATTGGGGAACATGGGGTGACAGTATTTGGTGTATCCACACTTGTTGTTGGGCTCAATGTTGCAGGAGAACAAGTTCTATTTACCCCATATATTTCTACCACACTTCCCTCCACATTTTCTAGATTATGTTTTGTGCAGGAGAGTCGATTTCTAGCAATATTCCCCTCTTGTTTTTTTGGGGATGGGACTAACATTAGAGGGCCCAATGAGGAGCGCCTGGCGTACATTGGCTCGATAGATAAGCGGTGCTCTGTAAGAGCGATTTCCCGTTCAAGTACAGAAGTGGCCCTGATGATAAATTGGTCGAGTGTCCCGCTTACACTACCCCCGCCCCCGCTCCCTTCCCCCTTCCAATGCGAGTTGCCATTGAACAATGAAGATTAGCGTTTGTTTCCCATAAAATAAGTGTCTCAATAAGTCTCAGGGGAGCAGTCCACAGTCACCTAATAAAAGGGTAATAGCAGCAATCTCCTTGTAGGACTATCAATGTTCAAATGAGTGGCTCTGCCCAGCACGCCTCACCTGGGCTAGACTTAGAGTCACAATATATCAGGGCGAAACTGTAGTAGTTAGCTAGAAAGGAACAATAAGAAGTTGATAGTAATTTGGTCCTCAATAAACCTATAGCAATGGTTGGGAACAAATATCAGACATACTTTGACTTGGTAAAAGAATGATGACAATGTTACCATGCAGATATCAGTTCTGGGCCTCGGGTAGTCTCTTCCGAGGGGGGTCTCAGAGGGGGGGCCAGCCTTGCCTCCTCTGGCCTTGGACAGCCACAGACGGCCCAGCCCTTGTCCCGAGCTTCTCCCGGGCACGATCCTGCGCGCATCCCGCGCCACGGAAGTCAACCGCTCGTTTTAAGCACCAGCGGGCGCACAGTGATGGCTGCGAGCGGCGTCCAGCCGCTAAGGATCTTGGGGGATGTAGTCCCCCCCTCCCGGCAGCCGCTGCGGTGTCCTGGCGGCTGCGGCTGTGAAGGGGAGACCAACGCTGGTGTCAGGGGCTTGTGGCTGCAGGCAAAGAACAAGAGATGCGGTCCCTAGGTAAGTCCAATGAAGCTCCCGCTCCCCAGAGGTCAACCGCTCGTTTTAAGCGCCACCGGGCGCACAGAGATGGCTGTGAGCAGCATCTAGCCGCTAAGGATCTTGGGGGATGTAGTCCCTCCCTCCTGGCGGCCGCTGCGGTGTCCTGGCACCTGCGGCTGCGGAGGGGAGACCGACGCTGGTGTCAGGGGCTTGTGGCTGCAGGCAAAGAACAAAAGATGCGGTCCCTAGGTAAGTCCAAAGAAGCTCCCGCTCCCCAGAGGTCAACCGCTCCTTTTAAGCACCACCGGGCGCACAGTGATGGCTGCGAGCAGCGTCCAGCCACTAAGGATCTTGGGGGATGTAGTCCCCCCTCGCGGCGGCCGCTGCGGTGTCCTGGCAGCTGCGGTTGCGGAGGGGAGACATACGCTGGTTTCAGGGGCTTGTGGCTGCAGGCAAAGAACAAGAGATATGGTCCCCAGGTAAGTCCCAAGAAGCTCCCGCTCCCCAGAGGTCAACCGCTCATTTTAAGTGCCACCGGGTGCACAGTGATGGCTGCGAGCGGTGTTCAGCCGCTAAGGATCTTGGGGGATGTAGTCCCCCCTCCCGGCGGCCGAAGCGGTGTCCTGGCGGCTGCGGCTGCGGAGGGGAGACCGACGCTGGTGTCAGGGGCTTGTGGCTGCAGGCAAAGAACAAGAGATGCGTTCCCCAGGTAAGTCCAAAGAAGATTTGTCTCTATCTGTCTCTGTCCAAACAGGAAGCGTCCCAAAATGCCCTTAAAAGTCAGCTGGGATAACACATCCCAGGATGCTTGTTTCCGGTCCAGGGAAGACAAGGCTTGGCAGTTCGGGCTGGACTGTGCCCATGAGGCACAGGGTCAGACTGATTTACATATTGCAATGTCTGAACTGTGGTGGTGCAGTGAGCTAAAGAATGGTGATGGATTAAACTCAGATCAGTTGACTGGGGGTAAGTGTTTGATTTGCTCAAACGCTCCATCCATCATCCCCTTTGGTATCGCTTTGTTCGCCCTAAGTTGGCAGGGTATGCCCAGATGTGGGTCCCTTGCTCTCTCTACCACTGGATTCAAGATAGCCTGGCTGATGAGGGTTATGAATCCGAAACCGGTCCCAGAATGCTTGTTTCCGATCTAGGGAAGACATGGCTAGGCAGTTCGGGCTGGACTGTTCCCATGAGGCACAGGGTCAGACTGATTTGAAATGGCCATGTCTGAACTAGGGTGGTGGAGTGAACTAAAGAATGGTGATGGATTAAACCCAGATCAGTTGACTGGGTTTGAGTGTTTAATTGGCTCAAACGCTCCGTCCATCATCCCCTTTGGTATCGCTTTGTTCGTCCTAAGTTGGCAGGGTATGTCCAGACGTGGGTCCCTTGCTTACTTTGCCAATGGATTCAAGTAGCCTGGTGGATGAGGGTTATGAACCTGAAACCGGTCCCAGGATGCTTGTTTCCGGTCCAGGGAAGACATGCTTGGCAGTTTGGGCAGGACTGTTTCCATGAGGCACAGGGTCAGACTGATTTCCATATGGCCATGTCTGAACTGGGGTGGTGGAGTGAGCTAAAGAATGGTGATGGATTAAACCCAGATCAGTTGACTGGGGTGAGTGTTTGATTTGCTCAAATGCTTCGTCCATCATCCCCTTTGGTATTGGGATAACGCTTACAGCTGACTTTTAAAAGGCCTTTTCTGAAGCTTTCTGAAGGTGCCCTGACGTCACAGAGGCCGGCAGTAAACACAGAAGAGGGCCGCAGGAGCATACGTAGTGAATATCTATTTAATACGTATTCACTTTATATGCTCCTGCGGTCATCTTCTGTGTTTACTGCCAGCCGTGGAAACTGCAAGGCTGGCGCGTCGGGGCACTGGCGGCCCGCGGGCTGTACTATGAGTGCCAGTCCCCTAGTTAACATTACCTTAGCAAGAGCATAATCGTGAAGCGTGTTTGTAGCAAATTCACCTTTCAGTGTGCTGACCTTAGAATTTTCACTGTGTTATGGACTGATGTTTCCTGGAATGGAGAAGGACTCTGTGAGTTGTGACATTGCTATCCAGACAAGCTCTTACACCCAATTGGCATATTCGCCTTTACTCTAAGGCCATGGTTTGTTGGTGCAGGAGCTCTTTCCGTGTAGACAAAATGGGCGTATACATTAGCTAAGTAAACCCTAAGCATGCTCACTACAGCCACATGAGTTGGGAGATTAATGTATAAAAGTGTGGGAAGCTGACTATAAAACAAAATGATGCACCCATAGTGAAAAGCTACCAAAAGCTGTTTGTTAATGTGTAGGTACAGTGTCAATTTCCAATACAGAGGCCAGATTTTTAATAAACGTATATTTTTCAGTTTTGATGATAGAAACTTGCTTAAATTTTCCTTTTCACTCTTATCGAAATAATATTTCTTTCGTGGAAGTAGAATCATGATATCAGTAGTGGAACCGTAACTTTAAAAAGTCATACCTTGTGCTGACTAAAGACGAAGAACAAGTAAACGAAATCTGGCCTCCCTTCCTCTAGGACCAGTAACTAACATTTCAGTAACATGTGAAGTGATGTGCTGCCAGTAAACAGCATGTCAAATTCTAAAGAAAGAAACAAGGTTCTGGGAAAAAC
Source organism: Lissotriton vulgaris (assembly GCF_964263255.1). Taxonomy (NCBI): domain Eukaryota; kingdom Metazoa; phylum Chordata; class Amphibia; order Caudata; family Salamandridae; genus Lissotriton; species Lissotriton vulgaris. The sequence continues at coordinate 1,044,526,965 of NC_141696.1, forward strand.
AATCAAACACTTAGCAGTGATGAACTATTTTCAGAGAGGCAACCAACCCCATGTATCGCACAGGTTCAGAGTAAAAGCTTTCCGTTTTTATATGAAGATAGCATTAGGAGGTCTGTGTTGGAGAAACCTTTTGAATCAAACATTTGTCAGACAATTGTGCTTGTAGGAGGGAAAGCTGGTCTCAGATCCAGAATCACCACTATCAATATAACTTATTTTACCCTCACTCTCAACTACGTATTCTATTAATCTAACTCTTGTATATTACTGATGGACCATACACAATTTACTCATTCTCACAGGCTTCATTCTCAAACTTGGATACAAATTTGAAAGTCTAAATTCTTTTTCAGCCTTAATCTGCTGCCTTGTCTTTTTCTCATCTTTCCAATAGCTCACAATTTTCACCCCATCCTTATAATCCTTAACATACTTAAGCTACACAAATTGCAGACATACTCCAGTTTAATCCTATTAGTTTGTGCAAATGTATTCAGAAATTTACCATATTTAACCTCATCTTCAGAAACTTTAAGGTTTCCGGCGAGACCTCGCAATCCAACAGGTATGGCGATAGAAACTCGTGTTTATTAAATATACTAACAAACACGTCAAAGGACAGTTCATAAGAAGCTAGAGGCTGCAGGTAAGTCGCAACTCCACCTGCAGAAGAATGAAGAAAAATACACACTATGCAATTCGTGTCCCCTATCATATCTACATACTTAACTAACATATTAGCATGGTTTTATCTTGAAATCTAATGACTAGACTCTCCCTATGCGCCAATGGATTCGATTACGCACGATAATGTACTGTAGTTAATTTAAACTTTGTAGAGTCATATCGCACAAGAGAAATAAGGCACGTATAATAAACCAACTCAAACTATTAGTGTCATTATTAAGGAGATCAAGCCAACAATTTTACAGATTTGGCCATATGCCATTTCAATTGAGATAATAAAAAGAAGGAAATATGAAACTCGAAAAATCCCCAAAAAGTTTTTCTTGAAAGCAATAATAGAACTTTTCTTCTTTTTTAAAAAGAAATAGTCAAAAATAAAATTAGACATCTCTCAGTTCTCTAGTTCAGTGCATATCTAGTTCATATTCTCAATCTCCTTTGTTCTTCTGTGTTCTTCTGAAAAATTCTAACTTTTTTAACTACTGTCAGATTATTCTCTCAGAGTTCAAAATGGCACATCTATCTCATTTTCAGAAATGAATTGACAGCATTTCATTTGACTGCAGATTTATGTATCTTTCTTTTCTTCTTCTTCAGACACAGAATTTAAATATACCCATTCAGGTTCTCTTCACTGCCTTTGGTGTCTAAATTCTTGCATCATCACTTATGACTACTGCTAAATCTTCTCCACCACTGTATGGAGTTGTGCTTTGATTAACATCAGCAATGCAACTCACTGTGAACTGCTTTCTCCTTGTGACAGTTCTTGAAATTTGAATCTTCACCTGGAGCCGTTCACTGGTCAGATCAGTGACTATCTATCCTTGCTGCCACTTGTGACTTTGCAACAGTTCTTCTTTCTGGCCCTCAAACTGAAACTGTCCACTGCCACTGATAATTCACAAGGTTATTTATCTTCACTTTTAACAGCAACTTCCGAAATTGATTCACCATCAACTTCACAAGTTTAAACATTTTCTTCACACCCTCTGGATCCATACTTTGAACTTGTGCTTGACTTTGTGAATCAGTGGTTGTTGTCACTCGTTCTTCATTTACCACCTTCAGTGTTCTTGTGTAAGCGGTGTAGATCTGTTCTGGGACTTAAGCACACATTACAACAGTGTTAGTCAATAACAGGACTTGGAAAGGGCCTTCCCACCACTCTTTAATGGACATGCTTCTTCATTCGAACCCAGTCTCCTGAGTTCAAAGGATGTCACTGAATGTATTTTGTATATGCTGTTGCCAAATTCACCTGATGAGAATCAGATATCACCACATCAGCTAGACCTTTGCAGGAATCTAGTAAATTGTCACCAGTCACTGAAAGAAGTGTAGCTGAAGGGATATAGGTCAATCTCATGGCTCTCCCCATTATCACTTCATGGGGTGAGATACCTTTATTTGTATCTAGGGTACTTCAAATACTCATCAAGATAAGACAAAGAGCATCTGCCCACTTCACACTAGTGGATGCATACATTTTGGCCAGCCTACTTTTGATTGCCCTATTCATCGTTTCCCTACCACTAGATGATTCAGGACAAAAACTACAATGGAACCTTTGATCAATTTGGAGAGCTGTAGAAATCAATTTCAGAATTTTGTTCTTCAAATGTGAGCCATAGTTAGACTCAACAGAAGTTGGCAGGGCAACACAAGGCCTTAACAAAAGCTTGCTATCTATCATGCTGTCTAATCTCTGGGTGGGATATGCCTCAACCCATTCAGAGAATAAGCAGACAATCACAAGAATGTACTTAAAACCACTGTAAACTGGCATGACTGTAAAATCTAGTTGAAGTGTTGTAAATGTGCACTCTGATTTTCCAATGTGGTACATGAGAACCATAGTCTTCTTTCCCTGATCATTTCTCCCACAAAGAAGACATCTCTGTTTCATAGCACAATGGTGACTCTGTAATCCATAGGCACTAGGGTAGATTAACAATGTAAACATTTCTTATAATTATTAGAACAGACCTGCTCAGACCTGCTCTAATATTTAGAATTTAATTATATAGTTTGCATACAGATTATGTAAACTGTCAAATGCTCATTGTGTATCTATTTCACCATCCCATGAACACCGAGCATGCTTTTGTGCACCCACTGTCACCTATGCACATGAGTTTTGTTTCTTGAATTTATTTTATTGAAACATTGTTTGGAATACAATTTTGTTTATTCGTTAATGCCTAACTATTGTAATAGGAGCCACTGTTCCTTTCAAATTCAAATGAGAGATCGCTGACACAAATCTTCCGGAACACTCCACAATTAGAATTCGACTAATACTTATTAAAAATTCTCATCATAGCATCTCTTCTCACATGTGAATAATTATGCAAATAGCTGGCTTTGGAATTCAACATCGGGTCTTGTAGGATATATTTATACTCAGGAGTGTTTCATACATATTGGTAAATCTTTTTGAATTTCAAGATGTCCCTTTTTCTTTTCTCCTCATTTGGCGCTTCCTTCTTGAGACACCTTTATTCATTCATGGAAGTCTATTTTGCATTGAACAAGAAGTTATTTACACTTTCCCCACCTTTAACAGAAATCTCTTTTGAATCATTTTATGTTGTCTCTTAAATAAAAATTTGACGTTTGATATCACAGCTTCGTGACCAAGAGCAGATTATCTCGCTACTTGATCCGCATATTTATATCCTAGCATGACCATATCTTTTCCATTCTTATGGGCAGTACACTTGGCCACTGCAATTTCTTTTGACAATTGTATTGCTTGTAACAAATCAAGAGTTCCAGAGGATGTCATAAAACCCCTTTGTGACCACAATTGTCCAAAGTCATGGACCACTCCAAAAACCAAATCTTCTGCAAGGTAATAAGCTCTCATCAATGCAAAAAACACATGCTGAAGTTGCATCATGCAAGTATGAAGCGTCAAGAATTTCAGAAATGTATCATATTGCGTAGTCAGCCTTCAGTGCTCTATTATTGTCACTTAAACAAAAACTATCTACAAACACAACAATCTCTGGGCTTAGCTTTGTACATAACTATGTGATAATAACAACGTCATGCCCTGGATTATAAATATCATCATCTTCATTAGTCCTTTGTCTTCTTTCCTTTCTAAAACAGGAAGCAATTTTGCAGTATTCGGAAAACAACACCATGACTTGTTTATGTCTCGTCAGGTGACTATTTGTCATGTGCTGAGTCTGGGTACAGGTCAGCAAAATCTCAACAGTACATGGAATAATACAATCAGTGTACGTTCCATTACAGTTCATTCACTGTTCAATTGCAATTCAAACAGCTTCAATCGCTTCTAGACAACCGGGAAGAGCTACCGCTACTGGATCTAAGACAGATGCAGATGTGCTATTTCCCTCATGGCTGCACCATGCCTTTGGTTAGGAACATATAAGGCACATGACAAAAGAGATACAACTCTAAAATGTAATCATGCATTCCAAGGGCATGTGCAGTACATGTTATTTCCCTCCAAACTCAGAAGGCCTCTAAGCATTTGTCATCAAATTGTACTGTGATTCTGACATCACTGCAAGTCAGCCTTATTAAATGCATTGCAATTAAGGAAGTATTTGGAATTCACTAATAACAGTAGTCAACAATTCTCAGGAACATCCTCACATCCCTATGAGTGGTTGGAGAACCCATCTTCAGAATTACTGCAATGCATTATTTTGAGATTTTCTTTGCCCCTTTTTAAATGTGATGGCCAAGATAAATCACTTCTGTTTTTCACAGTACTGCATCATTGTCAGCTAAATAATCCAGTAGTACAATAGTGTCACATTTACAATCTTATTTTGTTTTGGATGCCTCTAATAGTTCATCTATATATTGCACCAGTACTAAGTTACATGGCAACAGCAAATACTCCAAATCTTGCTTTAGAATTGGACTAAAAATCCTAGGACTGTCAGTATATTCCTGTGGAATTAAACACCAAACAATACCATATGAACCGAAATACAAATAAAATTGACTGTGTCCATGCAGAGGAATGGAGAAGAACACTTGTCATAGGTCAATAAGTGTATATTATTCTGCATCTGTTAGAATCAAAAACTCTGTGAGATTTTGCAGAGTTCTGTGAGGAGCAGCATTCGCATTGATTGTGCTGATTTCTAGCAGGGGTAGGTTGTTCTACACTTTAGAGGGCACTGCTTCTTTGTGCAGCTAAAGTAGATTTTTTATTTGAGCAGCAGCTTTCTCAACACGAATGGGAGCAACCTGTTGCAACTGCCTGTGTTGAGAAATCTTGTTGTAAGGCATTCTAGCATGATATTTTCTCACTCCCAATAGCTAATTTATTGTTGGTAAACCATGCAGGAGTAAAAAACTCCTCTACTTGGCAGTTGTTGTAGTTTTTCTGAAACACCGCGTTTGAAGAGGAGATGCCAAAACTCCTCACACTTCGCTGGTGGAGCAGAGTTTATTGCCCACCCCTACTGATAAATACATGTGGATCAAGATACTGGATGGACATAGAAATCCACCCCTACCAAGTATATGGCCTAAGAATTCAAATAGAGGTGGACCTATTGCACTACAAAGGTGTTATTGGTCTCTGCTCTTGAAGACCTATGACAGGGGTCTCCAAACTGGTCCTGGAGGGCCGGATCCATGCCAGATTATTTGGATATCCCCATTGAGATACATGTAGTAATTTTAAAAATCTGGCATGTATCCGGCCCTCCAGGACCGGTTTGGAGACCCCTGACCTATGACATCATTGGTATCCTAGAATGATAGATCTATTCTTTTTCTTTGGGATGGGACATGTAGGGAATATGTAATATAGCAGAATTCAACTTTGACTTCCGTAGCAGCTGAGGTTCTGTGGAGAAGTACACACAAGTATGGGCTTTAAAACAAGACGTTGCAAAATATATTCAATCAGCATGGATACAGAGTTGATTCCAGATGTAATTCCCTTTTGGAGTGAGCCATGTGTTCAAGCCTAGTATCTATTAAATTCAGAAGCCAAGAGTGATATAAAAGATATTCTGACTTAATTACACTATCAAAGGATGATATTCCCGTCACTCAGCCACAAATATCTTCCTTTTGCTTCTGATTAAGCCACAACACCTATATAAACTACTATCATAATTTTTGCCTCTCACTCACATCCACACATGGTGCAGAATACCCACAATATTGGGCTTATGACTAACTTGGTACAATGAAAAGTGCAAAATGAGGACAAATGCACCAAATGTTTTTTTCATTTAAAATATGGCACCTGAATGACAATATGTGACAAGCTTCCCAATCTGATAGAGACTTCTAGCTATGGATTCCTTACCTTTGAATTTCACAGGCGCCTGGCTAGATCCGTAAACATTTGCTCGAGGAATACCCCTTGAGCGCGCTGTCAGGTGGCTCTATTCGGCTCCACGTAATGTCATCAGCATCATTAGGATGTTGCTGTCACCAATATAGGCGCCACCCAGGTATGCGGACATCAGTTCTTTTCTTTCTGTGCCAGTTAAATGCCAGTCCGGGAAAAGCAACCCCGTCACTTTTTGAAAGGCTTTTTAAAAAACTTTTAGTCAACATTGTTTTTTTCCAACATCGTGTACGAGGATGTCTTTAAGGAAGACAGGGTTTAAACTGTGCGGTTCCTTACACAGCATGATGTTGGTTACTGACTCCCACCTCCTCTGTCTCTGGTGTCTCGAGCGCAACCAAAGTTCCTATTGGTGCTCAGACTGCTGGACTCTGTGGAGGTCCCGGTCCTGATCAAAGACAAGGAGGTTGCCGGACCGCTCCAGGAGCCTCAAGTCCTCTTCATTTCACTGGAGGATTTCAGGACACACGTGGAAGAGGAACATGAAGAATAAGTCCAGGAAGACTTTATCTTTGCTTAGACTGTTGTCCATTGACGAACGAGGTAAAGAGCACCGATGCTCTAGACACGGTTCTGTGGAGCCGGAGCCAGGATTGACTTTGTGCCTCGATCCCTTTTTGGGAGCTGGGGTGATCCCACTCAAATAAAAGGATTTTACAAGGCCAAGCACCATATTTTTGAGTGGGCTGATGCTTCTAGTGAGCCTTCGGGCCCCACAGGGTCAGATGGGGCCCCTTCGGCTCCAGCCACAATGCCGGTGGGGCCTCAGGGATCCGATCCCATTTCCGGGACGATGGCGGTCATGCCATTGCAACTTCCCCCGCATGGGACCCGAAGTCAGTGCCTTCTCTGCCACTTGTTCCCACCAGTGGTGCCAGCTCCATCCTTATCCCCGATGACACAGAGCCGGAATGAAGTCACTCAACACCAATTCTGATGTCGACAGAACCCTAGGGGTTTTATGTTGTCCCCTGAGCATTTTGAGGATGTTTTGGGCTCGGGGGAGGAATGGGAGGGGTCTATGGACCCTTTAGATACCCATGATGTTTCTGCAGAGCAGGTGGACTGGTATGGGGAGCTCAGGGAGGCCAGTATACTGGACACTTCCCCAGATACTGGCATGCTCTCGCTGCCAAATGTGGGTAGGGTGGAGGTGGCAACTTATGCCATGGTGTTAAGGGAGCAGGCAAGGTTCTCAGACTAGAATTGCCCTCTGTGCAGGTCAGGACTAATCTCCTGACTGAAGTGACATAACCTGTGGCTTCCACCTCTGAACCCCTTTTGGTCTTCAATGAGACACCTACCAATGTCCTTCAAGGCATATAGTCCAAGACTAGCAGAGGGGCCCCTGAGAATAGGACAATTGCATGCCACCATCGCCCGGCTCTGGGCGACTCAAAGTTCCTCATCCAACACCCCACAACTGGAAGCTTGGTGGTGCAGGCTTCTACCTCCAAAGGAGTTTTCCCTTCTGCCCCTCCGGATAGTGAATCCAAGAGGCTGGACTTACTTGGAAATGTGATGTTTTCTTCCTCTAGCAAGGTATTTCGGTCGGTGAATACTGCATGCCTATTGGGCCATTTCTCCCACTCCCTTTGGGGGATGGTTGCACAAGTGCTGCCACAAGTCCTGGAGGAGGCCCAGTCTGTGCTCTCTCATGCAGTTAAGGACAGGAGAGATGCAGCAGAATTCACCACAAGGTGTTGCTTCGACATGACTGATTCGCTTTGCAGAGCAATTTCTTCGACAGTAGCCTTCAGGCACCATGCCTGGCTTAGGATAACTGGCTTCTTGGGTGATGTCCAGGCAAATTTGATGGACATGCCCTTTGATGGATACTGTCTTTTTGGAGAGAAAGGAGACTCGGCCCAAGTGAGGTTCATGGACTCTCACGATACAGCCATATCCTTGAGCCTCTCTTCTACAGCTCATGCCAGTCTAGCTTTTACCCCTTTTGTGGCACCGTAAGGGGTTTCCAGCCATGTCAGCCCTATCCCAGCCACTATCCTGAACAGACTTCCCAAGTTGTGTGGGGACGTGGACGTGGTTCATTCTGACCAAGAAATGGAAGCTGGAAGTCATCGGCAGCCCTGCCCTCAGCAGCCACAGCCTTTAAGCACTCCTAGTCTTACTCTGCAAGACCACACCACTCCATCTGGTGGAAGAATCCATCATCATCTCCCCACTGGAGGTCCATAACATCGGACAATTGGGTCTTCCAGATAATTCAGCAGGGCTGTTCTCTACCTTTCCTTTCTTCCTCCCATTCTACCAAATCATGAACGGCTGGCAGAGGATCATTTAAAAATGCTCCAAGAGGAAGTTACAGCTTTCCTGGCCAAGGGAGCTATATAGAAGGTCCCAGATTCAGAAGTATGCAGTGGGTGTTATTCCCGCAACTTTCTGATTCCGAAAAAGAAGAAAGGGTTACGGCCCATTCTAAATCTTCGGACCGTCAGTCTCTTACTCAAGATGCTTACTTTAGCCCAAGTGTTTCCTGCCCTAGACGAATAAGACTGGATGGTAGTGTTGGACCTGCAGGATGCATATTTTCACATCCCCATCCTGCCGGGCCATAGGCATTACCTGCAGTTCAAGGTAAGTGGTGAGCACTTTTATCATGCTCCACTTTGGCCTTACCAGTGCCCCTCGGATGTTTCCCAAGGTGATGGCAGTGGTCGCAGATCCTCTGCGCAGGTTAGTCGTGTTAGTCTTCCCCTATCTCGACTACTTGCTGTTGAAGGCGTCCTCGTCCCAGTCTGTTGTCTCCCACCTTTAGACCATGGCGAACATCCTGCATTCACTTGGTTTCTCTATAAACATGGCAAAGTCGCACCTTAATCATTGTTAGATGCTCTCTTTAATCAGGGCTGTTCTGGACACAGTGCAGTTCGGGCCTATCCTCAAGGAGCAGCGAGTCCTTGGCCTACTGTATCTTGGTGGTAAAGCATTCCAGGTGGTGTATGCAGACTCTGCAGTGGGACCTGAAGTTCCAGTGGGTACAGCATCAAGGAAATCTTACCAACGTGGTCCAGATCTCAGAAGGAACTGCGAGACATCTGTAATGGTGGTTGGGTCAACAGTAGACCCCTCTCCCTTCCCAAACCAGAGTTTACAGTTGTGACAAATGCATCACTTCTGGCATGGAGCGGCCATCTTGGAGAGGTGGAGATCAGGGGACACTGGTCTCTGGCTGAGTCAGGGCTCTACATCAATTTGTTGGAGCTTTCAGTGATTCGGTTGGCATTGAAGGCATTTGTTCCCTCTGTCAATGGGCGGTTAGTGCAGGTGTTCATGGACAACACCACCACCATGTGGTACTGCAACACGCAGGGCAGGGTAGAGTTGTGGAACCTTTGTCAAGAGACCCTGTGTTTCTGGACGTGGCTGGAACAGCAGGTCATAACCCAGGTAGATCAACACCAGGCAGGTTCTCTGAATGCCAGGGTGGACAAACTCAGCCTGCAATACCTAGCAGATCACCATTGGCGTCTCAAGTTGGAGGTAGCGCAAGGTCTCTTACAGCACTGGAGAGATCGCTTGTTAGATATGTTCACCTCTGAATAGAACGCACAGTGTCAGCAATACTGCACGCTGGAGTTTACAAGGCGGCAATCGCACAGTGACACCTTTCGTCACGAGTGGAGCTCAGGACTGCTGTATGGCTTTCACCCACAGCACTCCTGCCCAGTGTTCTGTAAAAGATCGGGAGCGACCAGACTCAAGTCATTCTTGTGGCTCCGGACTGGGCGAGAAGAGTCTGGTAACCAGAGCTTCAGAAAATGAGCATCGATCCTCCAATCAGGCTGCCCCTTCGGGAGTATATTCTGTCACAGCAGCAGGGGAGGGTCCTTCACCTGAACCTGTCAACTCTGTGCCTCCATGAGTGGAGAATAAGCGGAGGCAGTTGACGGCTTTTTTCCTCCGTCCTTAAGTATGCAAGGCAGCCCTCCACTAACGGTATATGCCTGCCATTGGCCGAAATTTGGATTATACTGAACAGAAAGGTCTCTTGTCCCTCCTGCTGCTTCTTTTTCCACTGTTCTTCTATTTATTCTAACCCTTGGCCAGAATGTAGAAATGTAGATGTAGAAATCTCATCTATAGACCGCCTGTACCCTGTGCCCTATTCAGTAACACCATTACAGACAACATTGCACCCCACGCCCTCACCTCCATGAACTACGTACTGTTTGGAGACCTGAATTTCCACCTTGACAACTTCAGCGACCCCAACTCCACTGACCTACAAGAAAACCTCGCCAACATCTGCCTAGAGCAACTCATCACCACCTCTACCCACAGGGCCAGACACACCATTCACTTCATCTTCACCAGAGCAGTCAACATTTGCTTCAGTCACACCACACAACCCCTCTGGACGGACCACCAATGCATCCACTTCTCCTTCCCGAATCCCACAAGCCAACGCCACTCCCCATGCAGAAACTGGAGCAAGATCACTGAAGAGCACCTCTCCCCCATCCTCAGCCGCACTTCTCCCCCAGCATGACCAACACCAACTCTGCAGCCAATGAACTCCACAATTGAATCCCCCACTGTACTAACACGCTCTCACACATCCAGAATTCCGACAAACAGCACACCACAAAAGCCACCTGGTTCAACACGGACCTCCAAGAATCTAAACACTTGTGCCGAGGACTCGAGAAAGCATGGCGGGACAGCAAAACCCCAGAAGTACCCACCACATACAGGACTGCCTCTACAGCATACCACTAACTCAACAATTCTACAAAGAGGAACTTCATCCAGGACAGAATCCTCTCTAACTCCCACAACACCATGAAACTCTTCAAAATCATGCACAAATTCACCAGACCCTGGATCTCTGCAACAAACTTGGCTCCTACTTCCACCACAAGATCAGGACACTCTACGACAACTTCGGTGAACATGACCAAGGCACCGACCAAACACCTTTCACCAGCACCACCACCCAGCCAACCATCCTCACATGGACCCCTGTCAACACAGAATACACAGCAAAGACCATGAGGAGCATACACTGTGGAGCACCCACTGACCCCTGCCCTCCACACATCTTCCACAAGGCTGCCTCCGCCATCGCCCAGAACTATGACAGAAAGTGAACTGCACCCTCGAAACAGGCATGTTTCCCGATGACTGGAAATGCGCTGAAGTCAAATCCCCTCCTCAAGAAGCACTCCGCACACCCAATGGACCTCAAGAATTACAGGACCTTCTCTCTCCTCTCCTTCGCCGCCAAAGTCACTGAGAAGATTGTCAACTGCCACCTAATAAACTTCATATAATCCAACAACATCCTCAGCACTTCTCAATCTGGCTTCCGTAGCAACCACTGCACCAAGACCTCCCTCCTTGCCGCCATGGATAACATCTGGACACTCCGCGACCAAGGACAAATTGCAACCTCTTATTCTACTAGATTTCTAAGCAGCCTTCGACACCATCTCCCACAGCACATTAGCCACCAGACTCCACACCGCTGGCATACAGGGAACTGTCCTAGACTAGATCCACTCCTTCCTCGTGGGCCTTTATTTCTGAACCCACAGAGATCAGATGCAAAGTACCCCAAGGATCCTCCCTCAGCTTCATTCTCTTCATTTTCTACATTGCCCCCCTCGTAACCAAGGTCAGAAAACTGACATAGCAGAGTATCCTACGCCGAAGACACCCAGCTCATCCTCTCCCTCACCAAGGAACCCAACATCACCAGGCACAACTTCCAGTAAGGAATGAAGGACGTCACACACCGGATGAGCAGCAGCTTTCTGAAGCTCAACTCGTAGAAAATGGAAATCTTCATCCTCAGATTTACTTCCTCCATGTGGGATGACACCTGGTGGCCCCCCACCCTCAGCAACCCTCTCACACCCACGAACCATGCCTGCAACCTTGGCATCGTACTCCTCCCTCACTATGAACTGAAAGATCAACAATGTATCCTCCACATGCTTCAACGCCCTTTGCATACTCCGCAAGATCTTCAAATGGGCCCCCCCGAATCCAGGAAGAACGTCATCACTAGCAGGCTGGACTATGGAAAGACCCTCCATGCCGTAATCAACAAAACTCTACTCCACAAACTCCAGACCATCTAGAACGCAACAACCAGACTCGTCCTGAGCATCCCACGACAATACACATCACCCAGCACCTACAAGACTTCAACTGACTCCCAGTCAAAAAAGGAGGGACCTTCAAGCTTCAAGCTTCAAGCTCCACAACATCGGACCCCAATACCTCAACAAAATATTCTCTTTCTATACCCTCAAGAGAAACCGCCTCTTTGCTGGCCTAGCTTTGGCTGAAATCCCCCACATCCACAGAGCCATAATGAGAGGCAGATCTTTCTCCCACATCATGGCCAAGACCTGAAACAAACTCCCCCTCAGCTTCTGACAAAGCTCCAACCCGCAAGCATTCAAGAGGAGCCTCAAGACATGGCTCTTCGAATGACCGGAGCTGCCTCAAACACCCCTCCCCCCAGTGCCTTGAGACCCTCATGGGTGAGTAGTGCACTCTAAAAATCCCTGATTGATTGAATGATAGATTGATTGATGGCCATAAGGCATTGTTTTCAAAATGGTACAGTATGTAGCAATGTACTAAACAGTAGCATGTAGGATACTTCTTCCACTTGTAAAACTGCATGAACTGGGGTAAGCTCTGATCCTTTGTTTATTTAAGAACATGAATGTGCCAGGCATAAGAAATGGAGGGAATGACATCTGCCCATATATGTTTAAGGCTACATTATCCTTGAGAGAGCTTCCTCAAAAATACTTACACTATATGTCAACCACTATATGTCTAGCTCTGTGTGGCCCGCTTGCATATCTCTTACAATTTCAGATAAACATTTTGATATTGTCTACCTAAATAACATAGGGTTGGATTTGCATTCTGTTAATTAGTAATAATATTATTTGTTGTAATCCATCATAAAATACCTGCAGTACCTAGTGTTGATGGGAGTGTGGACCTCATCTCATGTGAAGTCTGCGACTTTGTCCTCAAACAAATACTGATTTATAGCAGGTGACCCCTACAGATGCACCACCACCACTCAGCATAAGAGGAACTCAGTCCAGAGTAAGAAAGGATTGCTTTACTTCTTCCTTTTCCAGAAGGTCCCATGTCTTAAACCAATGTATTGTGTTCTTGGATTGTCACCCTCTGTAAGAGTTTAGATGGGAGCATCTGCCAAACACAGTCTAACATCTGGGTTGCAACTGCTATCTAAATGATACTTTTGTTAATTTATTTGCTGATCATCATTTTAAAGGTAGAGCATGAGAAACCAGACAACCAGGAGCATCCATTACCACTTAATTCACATCACTGAATCACATCAGTTCCTTTTGTTTTGTTTTGAAAATGATGTTACAAGTAGTGAGGTCCAAAATAATAGTACCTGGTAGATTAAGTGCTCGGACACATTAATTCAGGCATATCCTTATCCGAACATTCCTCTTACTTAATGCCACTTTTCAGCAGAATATACATTAGGTGGTTTTGCACTGGCTAGGAACGAGGCCTTGCCTTACCACTTTATACTTTCTCAGTAAATTCTGTGCATTTGTTGGACAACATAAACGTTGGTATGGTGGGAGTATGATTACCCACACACCCATAGGAGGTGTTGGGCTATAGTCCTGCTAGCTCACAGTGCACCATTCGCACCCCCAACCTTACAGGGTAACAAATGTGCATGCAACCTTAGAACATGACAACCCGCACTCCCCAAGGACTCAGGGTAACAGACATAAAACAATTTTGTTCAGACTCTCATGCATATTCAAATGAAATATGAAGGTAATGCATAACCTGCAGTTTCAATATTTATTGAAACATTAACAAACAACAGCAAAATATCAAGGGTACAGGGCAAAAGATGACTGCACCTACCTGAGGTTTTGGTCTTTAAATAATTAAACAATCTGGGTGCCAAGAACGTGAAGCCACATACCCCTAGACTCCATCTACCTTTGGAACCGGCTACGCGGTAGAGGTGACGAACACGTTAGCTTAACAATCACTGAGATTGGATGTGTAACTTGGCACTATCTTAAGATATTCTTTGGTTTTAAAAGATAATAAGAAGAAAATTGGAAAGACTGGCCCACAAGACAATATCAAGGTGGCAGTTTGGCGCTCTTTTGGGGCTTTTCGATATACAAAAATCGTGAAATACATTTACCTCCCATCAATTTGACTATTTTTCTCATCGCTTCTTGCCCTGAAGAAGTCCTCTGGACGAAACGCGTTGGCTACATTGTTTGTTTGAAGAAAAAAAAAGAATAAAAGAAAATTTTAAAGAGCTACAGAACGGATTCCTTAAATTCTTACCTGAATATTATTTATGAAAGTGGGGATTTATTGAAACATTGAAATTCTTGAGTAAAATATGTGCAATGAAATTATTAATAGAATGAAACATATTATCATGTTAAGCAATTCAATAACAGTGGAGAGAATTAATAATTCCACCAGTGTGTTTTAGCAATAAATATATGCTGGCATCTATGTAGTGTAATAGAGTATAGTGTAGCGTATTCCTACCTAACTCTTCCTGTTAGAAAGTGGGCTATTGGTAGAAATAAGTATGCACTTACCACTAGTAATAGGTCCACCAATGTGGTATATGGTTCAGTAAAGGGCTCAATAAATTAGTCTCTTGCTCAACCCTTGGTAGCTGTAACCGAGCAGTCAGGGCTAACTTAGGAGACAGGTATGAAAAGCATTTAAAAATACCAATACATTAAATAAGTAAGACATAACACAGAATGAAAATGCCAAATATATTTATAAACATAGCAAATATTTTTATGAACAAATAGACACCAAAAAGACAAACATCCAAAGTGGTGAAACGGAGATATGAATTTGTAAAGATAAAACACTTTATAGTACTTAAAAACCTATATCGCCATTCTGGTACATCTGATCACATTGGACCAGGACAAGGTCAAAGTTTCAGGCCAACCGTGATGGAGCCCTGCTCAGATATAATAAGCTGAAGACCCGATCAAAATTTTACCTTCACACTTAAAAACTTTTCTGGAGCTTTTACTTCCAAGGGCCCTCACTGCTCTTTACCAAGTTAGATTTGGAGAGAGTTCGGCGACATGAGTTTCCATGAGGCACTGATAAAATCCTGGTAGTCAGAGCTTTGGAGATTTTCAGCAGGACGAACCTGAACTTCAGGCCGGCTGAAGGAGGCTGGCTTGATACTCCCGGTTGGGTCGATCACCTTGTGGAGTTTTCTCCTAAACGTTCTTCAAACTTCAAGAGGCGCCTCCTGAAGGTATCCTTGTGAGTTCAAAGGATTCAAAACACAAATGCAGGGTCTGGAATCTCCTGGATGGTCCTTGGAAGGTTGGGACTGCAAGTCCTAAAGTATGGAGTCTTAACTTTACATCTCCTAAACTGAGAAAAATCCTAACTTTAAGACTTTTGGTATTCACAGAAGGCATTTAAGTCCTAAATTCTGTGAATACTGAAAAAAGTAAGTGTCTTCCGCGAATACTGAAATGAGTAAGTGCCTTCTGTGAATACAAAAATGGTAGTAAGTTTAGGATTTTGTCTTAAGTTAGTTCTGTAAATCGGCCCCAGTGAGTGTTAGAGGTAATTAGATGTGAAAGAGGGTAATGAGATGTGAGAGAGAGTAATGAGATGTGTGAATGAGATAGCAAAAGACTTTATATGCTTAAAAAAATTCAACATAAACATATTGGGCACACTGCCAATGGGAAGCAACAACATTCCCTGTATTAAGGACCTTATTTATGAGAAAGCCATTTTGCCACACCACACTTAGTTTCTTACAAAGCACAGGGATGTGTCATGTCTACAATGATATGAGGGTTCCCGGTGCTCCACCAGCGTTAGTGCACAATTGGCTGCCATGCGCTGACCCAGTCAACATGCACTGTGGTGCAAGGGTGCCTGCCTTGCAGGGAAATTGTTTTAGTGTAGGAAGGGACACCTTTCTGCACAAAAACGATCACAAGAGGTGTTTCCCTCTTTTTATGTGTGCTGCAGAATGCAGCAGGCATAGAAAAAGGAAATATCAGGAGAAATGAAAATATTTCTCTTTGTTGCACCTCCTTACACCTCCCCTGAGAAGCATAGCATTCTGACGCATACCCAGTTTTGGAATTTCTCGTAAATCTGGGAATGTGGCAGAATCCATGGGTGTTGCATGGAAGCACCCAAAACAAGCAAATCCCCTTTCATGCAAAGGGGCTTTATGGGTCCTTGTAAATATGGGGCAGCAAAAATGTGCCATAAAAAAGTTATGCACCGGCGGCGCAAGGGCCTTTTAAATATGTCCCATATCTCAACATGTTTTCTGATAAAATAGTTTTGCCTATTTTGGGAGTTAGGCCGATGAATAAACAATAATAAGCACTGATTTCAAAGGGTGTGGAAAACGCTAAGGAAACACAACTGAAACCCGAGCGCATCATGAGTTCCTTGTGGATTGCAGCAGCTGTTAGCTTTTAGATGTGAAATATCTTTGGGATAGTACCCAGAGCCAGCATACCTTTAAGCTGGGCATTAAACACCTCTTCCATTCCTGATTATTCCATTCAGATAGGGCTACCTTTGACAGATCCAAACACTCTTGGGTGATCATCAGCAATGGCTCTGAGGCTTGGAAAGTGGGCGTTCTTGAAGCATCTTTCTAGTTGGCGTCGAGCCGAGGAAGGTATAATCTGTAGGGGCTGCAGGCAACGCGAGGAAGCTCTCGAACATGTGTGCCAATGCGCAGCATTGCTGGCTGAATGGAAAACCTAGATAATGCATGAACACTCTGGGAGTCCATACACGCAGGTAAACCATAATTACCACGCTTAACTTTGATAACACTCGTTTAAGCATCCAGCTGTAAAGGTTTGTCTCCCAAGCCCACATCCGACTATGTTGCTTAGGGATCCCATTGGCAAGCCCATGCGATGATCAGACCCCCCCTTACATAGTCTTAAGATGGTACACATGACACAACAAATCAGTAACCATCAGCACCACACCAGAACATTTTGTATATGCACTTTTGCTACGCTAAAATGTTAATTTAGCCTATTGTAAAGTCTCCACCAGTCAATGCTTTTTGCACTTGCTCAGACATCTGAAAAACAGTGAGAGTGCACCAAGCAATATGTGTAGGTGTCCCCAGCATTTTGGTATCTGGAGTGGACAGTTGCCTCTAGCAAACCACCATCAGCGTTCAGCAATTGCACAAGTACTTTAAAACCAGTGGTCACTGGTTAAAATGTGTCAGTGACATCAGTGTCAGGCAAATATGGGTGGACAGCTTTTATAATTGCACTAGCACTCTCTTTAAATCAGATAAGTGTAGTCTCTGTAGTCCTACAACTGGATAACAAGTCAAGCCCACTCTCAGACATAACTGCTAGCTTGAGAATTTCTTTCTACACTATGACCTTAGTCTAGTCATACTCGCAACTGTGTACTCAGTCTGAACTTTGACATGTAGTGAGTCTTTTGATCCAGTGATCACCGTAGTGTTAGTCAAAAATGAGTGGCTAGTTCTTATAAGTGCGCCTCACATAGCCATAACACCGTCATAAGTCTTTTAGTTCAAGCAAATTCCGCTCCCATACCGATATTTTGTTATACTTTTATTTCAGCCCGGTCACTACAATATATCCGCTGCTGAGGGTCCTTGAATTGTTAGGGCTTTTTAATGTTTGTTTACTTGTTAACACAATCTGTGTTTTATAGGTGTGTCAGCTTCTTTTAAACATAATTCAATGCTGCTATTATCTCATTTGCACATGCACTTTACAGTTGTTAACTCAAGCGATCAATTTGAATGTTATTGCAACACTATGCTTGTACTTTTAGTTTCAAAACGTGCATCTTGGAGAAAGCATTAAGTCTTGATTTGAGATGTTATATTGTTAGTACCTTTGCGTATGCACTTCATTGTTGTAAACTTAAATGCAGCATCTGAATTTTATTACAACAAAATGACTGTCTTCCTTACGTTTACAATGTGCAACCTGAAAAAAGCATTATGTCTTCATTTTATAATTGTTAGTATGTTCTTCTTTTTGTTCTTTTGCTTTCAGTGATTGTAATTGTTTTAATTAACCGCAAATCATGAAGATTATTATTATTATTATTATTATTATTATTATTATTATTATTATTATTAATACAACTGAAATCCACAAATAACAAAAACTGAAAACAGGACAGCCTATACGTTTTATTAGTTTTTAAGCATGCCTAGTGATAGAATGTGTCAATCTGGGATCATACAGTGGCCAAGGTCCGGAGCGTCAAGTGTCCGTGGTAGGTGTGTACATAGGACGTGCATGGATTGTGAATGTTGTCCATGAAAAAAGTGTATGTAAGAAAATCAGCAGGGTGCAACCTTATACTACTCAAAAAACAGACAGATAATCAAAACAAAGCCTTTGCCTTCCCCCAACAAACTCACACTTCACACTTCCGACCAGAAGCCTTTGTGCTCCCCCATAACTAGCACCAGGTTTGAGTCCAGTTAGAGTTTTCCATTTTGAACCTACAGGTGTGTCATGTATAGAATCTAATATTGCTGTCAAATTATTCGTACAGGGTCTCAGCTCTTAGTCCTCAGGAGGACTACGATCATAGCTAAACCGATGTTCTCCAAAGTCCAATGATGCTGTTGCCAACAAACGTTCAATTTGATGTAATAAGTAGCATGTTTGGTTAAAAATTAGATGTTGAACTAATTTAAATGTTTTTGAATTATTATATATATATATATATATATAAATGTCATTAAGCAACAATCGGTCAATACACCCAACCATCCAGACTTTGGTGACAGCAGTCCAAGATGCGATGAATTTGCTGCATTCTTCGTGGAAAAAACAAAAAGCATTGATATCAACCTATAATCAAAAAGGGCTCTTCTTCCAATATCAGGAATGGCTCTCCAATTACTTCCCTGGAGCGGTTTGGTCCCCATACTGATGTCCCCAAGAACAATGCCTCCTGGCAAACCTTAACTCCCCTCAGCGAGAGTGACATCTACAAAATTCTTCTAGCAATCAAACCATCTAACCACTTCAGCGACTATCTACCACCTTCATTCTTCAAAGAAATAAAAGCAGCCATTCTCCCCTTATGCCCTTATGGTAGGGCAGAAATTATTAAGATCAGAGCTGTCTGCATTGTTTTTTTTTTTAGATTGGGAGTTACCTATGCTGCTTTACAGAAATACACATTTACTGGATGATGTCATGAGTGATATCATCAGTGATGTCATTTGAGATGCCATCAGTGATGTCATAAGTGATGCCACTGACCATGTCATAAGTGATGTAATATTTGACATCATCAGCAGTGCATTGCGGGCTCACAAGTCATAGTTAGCTCAACTAACTATAACAGGCGAATTTCTCTGGTTTTATAAGAGTCAAATGTTCAACTAACTATAATGTCCCTGAAACCTGTTTTTTTAGTGAATTTCTAAGGTTTTTTAAATGCTAATTCCTAACTATAACGTGTCTAAAACCTTTAGTTTTGTCAGTGAAATTCAAAGGTTTTTTTAATGTTAATTTCATATTTTAATGTTTCTAAAACCTATATTTTTTCAAATATGTTTTTTAATATTTTGCAACTCTATCATACTTATTTTTTTTAACATAAAAAAATATGTAATGTTTTACATCTTCCTCAAAAAGTATGTATTAGCGGTAATGTACTAAGCTCCATCACCACGCAAATCCTATCTGCCATATTGCTAAACTCGTAAATGATGTGCATTTCAAATCCGACGACTTCGTGTCACCGCTTACAGCGTAATATCATATACGCATGAAGTCACCCCAGCTGCTACTTTGGTATACGACGGGTACATAGTGCCAAGCCAAACGTTATGTCATTTACGTATGGGGTGGGCGCGCTGCGTGTGGCGTATGCGACAAGTACACGCTGCCAGGCCCTTTGTTATGTCACAGACATATAGTGTAACGCCGGGTACCATTCCCTCATATTTTTTTTTCTCTCAAAAGTATATCTAAATTACTTTAAACAGTATATGAGAGCAAGCTATATTCTAAAATATTTCAAACATTTATATATTTCTAACGGTAATAAAACTATATTATGATAAATATATTTTGTCAATACGCGTCGGGTGCAGCCTCCTTGCGCGCACTGTGCGCGATTGCCATGTGACCTTAAAAAAAAAGCATTTGATTGCTTCATACCATTTCCCAATGTAACAGTTGGACGATCCCACCCATTTTACTCATTCTCTCTACAGCGTTTGATGAGAGACACCTCTTCTGCTTGGAGAGCTTTTTTGAAAAGGTTCTTTGCTGTGTACACATATCTTATACTAAACACAACATGCAACGATCATCTTGATCAATACTCATGGTTTGTACATTAGCCTTCCACGTGTGATTGCCATGCATCTGAAACGTTCCATCAAAAAAACAAATATGTGCTACACGATGCCCCTGGTGTGTGTGTGTTCACATTATTGTGCTCCCTTTCGGCCTGGGTATTAATGGCTCTAAGAAGTATCAGGAGCTACGAGCAGAGTGCACATCCTAGATCACATGTGACAAACAGTAAACAGCAATGTGTAGATTTCTTTTGCTGTACGCTCTGTTGACAGGCTTGACCAATACACTAGTGTGTTATATGTGAGACTTTCAGATTCACATTTGACATGTATTCCTTGACTGTAATGAGTGTTATCACTGTGTATGACGTAGCCTCACTGCTGATTCTCCCTCCATTCGATCACATTCACATGTGTACGCTTCGCGATAGCAACACTTTCAATAATACCGCACACCATTGACATGCGTATCTGTGCATATCCACAACCTTGACAATGACATGTGATTTTCACCATTCAATCTTTTCAAACACCATCTCATTAACAATACATGCCGCCTCCCAAATCTCGCTACACTGATGTAAATTGCACACTCTGTGAGGTCTAAACTACAAAAGAAACACACATAAGTACACTTCCTTGCCAGACAGGAACTAAACAACGCTCGAGTCCCCGGAATATTTATTCACACCCCTTCGCTGGCCTGATGTATTCAAGCCCAGCCCACTTTGCGTACGTATAAATCGAATAACAACGACGACGCACGTCCCTTTTCTTCCACACTGCCTCAGGTGATACGGCTGCATCCACCTCACATACCACAATGTGCAGTAAAAAAAAGAGATTCATGAAGTGTACACGATCCTGGCAATCAACACAGACTCTAAATTGTGATCCCTACTGCCCGTTGTCTACAAAAGGGATCCATAAGGTGTACACCATCCTGCAATCATCACTCCAGCTGAATTATGAGCACTGCTGCCCGTAGTGTTTTCTCACACAACAATGACAGCAGGTAAGCAGAGCGGCCTGTGTGCACAGGTCCTCCATGTGAGCGTGGTGGGACGGGTGGGGTGCATCACCTTGGCTGCGCAGGTGCGTACAAATGATGTTTTCATGCGTAATTATGTGATCTCTGACCTGATTCAGTCTCATCTGTCTCATTTTAAAGACCTGCTGTACCATACTGTAGGCCTGAGCTAGCAGGCAGCGCTGCCCTACCGGTACATGGCGTTGGCTTTTAGGGCACTGTAGTGACCTCGTTACTAAGTGTACATGCACACAGCCTTCTGCCACTGCATTACAAGCGCACATAATGCTTCTATCATGCTCTCTGTTCCTTTCTATATGAACCTTCATATAACGTATTATTATTTAACCTTGTGAATTCTCGAGCACTCCAACTCGTCTTTGAATCACGATTACAACTAACAGTTGGTAGATCGTACATCAAAAGCGAAGGATGCACTCAAACATTAAATTGATTGGCTCAAGAAGGGCGGAGCGGGGCCTGACCCCGCAATGATGCCCTGGGCATTCTGACACCTTCCATCGTGGTATCAAGACACCGTCCCCGCACTGCCTAGGACCACTGAGGCTTCAGGGACTGCCGAGGCCCACCCTGCATATTAAAATAAAGCCCCGGAGTGTGGCGATCCTCGGACTTCAGTTTGCCTCGAACCCCCCAAAAAATTAGTAAACAATACCCAGGAAGGTGGCGGTCCCCTAGGCTGCAAACCGTCTCTGTGCCCTTCTGTGCCCAATTTACATGTGACATTAGGATCCCCAGTCCTACAGAGACCCAGCAATATAATAATTGGATTGGTCACAGAACATTAACCACCTCAATTAAATGAACGGGTGAGACCCAGCTCTTTTTTTTTTCTCTCCATTTTTACTATCCGCATCCCCTCTATTAAAGCAATACAAGTTTTTCCTCCTCTCGCTTCAAGTAGTCAAACAAGGATTTCCTATCACAGGGTGGAAGCCATGCACCAGCCCTCTAATAGCAAAACAAATGTCCCACGAATGCACACCCCGGGACATTGTATGAGCTGTGCCTGACAGGACGCCCTCCCTAGGACCATGATGCATTTGTTAGTATAAACGCATACTAACACTACTTACACACGTGTAGTACAGTGTCCAGAATGTAGTGAAGAAGCAGAGGAAGCACTAAATCAAAAAATATAAATCCTGCCAGAAGTCGGATGACATATTTCAATGAGCCGACAAACCTGGCCTGAGTAGAAACAGCTACACAAAGATAGCGGGTCTTCAGCACAACGCAAGGAATTTTGAAATATTGGTGAGTGGTGCTTTCTTTTTACCTTCTCCCACTCATCACCAAATGTATGAGGTGAAAAGGCAGACAGCAGTGGATCCAATAAGCAGAAATATTACATAAAAATAAGACACCTGAAACAGCCACCAACAGGAACAGACATGAAGGCAACCATCTTCTCCAGCACTGTGTCCAAACTCTGCAAGGTTCCCCTCATGACAGCCCTACATTCTAACATTACATACTTAGATTCCATTAGAATTACATACTAAAATTCTACTATGACTTACATTGGAATACTACACAGAGCACATGACTTTACAGCTATGAGCTCATGGTTTCATCCACGAGTCTTGAGACCGGTAGAGGTAAGTCTTCCGCTTACCACTCCCTATATTGTATAAACACAAACTACCACTACTTCCACATGTAGGCTACAGCGCCCAGAGCACATCACTTTACAGCAATGAGCTCACAATTAGGCTCACGGTTTGATCCTGAGTCTTCACACCAGTAGGGGTGAGTAGTTTGCTTCCCACTCCCTATATACTATAAACGCAGATTAACACTATTTACACAATTATACTATAGCGGCTAGTATCCTACAGTGCCCAGAGCCCACCACTTTACAGCAATCAGCTTGGTTTGAGTGTTCACACTGGGAGGCGTGAGTACTTCGCTTCCCACTTCCGGTATAGTATAAATACACAGTAGCGGTCAGTAATTAGCTTCCCACTCCCTGTATGTTATAAATGCCTAGTAACACTACTTGCACACACATGCTACAAACACCAGATAACATCACTTTAGAGCAATGACCTCACGGTTTTGGCTCTTTTTATCAAACCCAAGTGTAGCACCATATCATATCAGCACCATGTCACTCTGAGCAACAACGCACTTTCAGACCAGTAGCAGTGATTACTTCACTTCCCACTCACCCACAAAGCTTACAGTGCTCCTACCCTCCTTTCCTACTTTTTTTGCCCTTTTGTCCCCTTACTCGCGTCAACTGAATCACAAAATGGCGGCCAACACTTCTTAGTTGCGACACCATCACAGCCAATAAGCAGCAAGCTCCTGCTCGTAATGCCTCAGCCAATCAGATGGCAGAATTCCCAAATATCGATATCTGTAAATTTCGATATTTCACCAAAACTACTGAATGGATTTACACCACATAAACACAAGCGTGCTTTCTACACCAAGACCCTTCCCCCTGCCAAATTGAGGGTAATTCCGTTCACCCATTCGACCTGTAGCCTAGGCTGAACTTTGCTATGGAAATTAACATGGAGAAAACACGTTTTGGGACCCCCTTTAATCTCGGCCACCCTTGACGAATCACCCCCAAACTTTCACCATAGGAGCTGATATGAAGAAATAATTTGTTTTCAAACTTTCATGAAGATTCATCAAATGGCTCCAAAGTTATAAGCGAAACAAAAAAAGTTCTTCCTATGGAAACTCTGTCCTAACTATTAACTACCTACTGGCAACCGCCAGTAGGTAATAAAGAACAAAATAAAACAGTTACTTGATTCTTTTAGCTTTTAAAACTTCTCTCTATTACTGTCTTTCTAATTTTCATTATAAACAATTTTATTAATATTCAAGTACATATACAAGTCAGAAATGCAACGCATTCTATCAGCACACTTTCTAGAATATTCTACAACACTTGGAAGTTCGTCAATTTTTTTAAACCTAACTATATTTTTTTGCAACATTTTCTCGAACATTTAACAGCACATGCAGGTTAAAAGTTCACGAAGGTTTTAAGTTCGAACACTGCATTCTAAATGCAAGTAGCAGGTGTGGTTGAGTTGATCAAATGTTATCCTATAATATGTACTCCACGTTCAAACTGCTTTTTCTTAACCAATCACAAAGATGCTTTTCCACAAAACGAAAGTGCACCCTACTTTTAAAAAACAATGCTTTTCATCTCCCAATCAGGAACCGTTTTGTATGTGAAAAGACACTAGTTCCCTATCTTTAAACATATCATTAATTCTACAAAGGAACTGCATGAGCTACACACATCTTTCCATACCTTCCAGCAATACCTTCAAAATGTTAGTGTGGATCATAGGACATAGCTATGTTTTCTGGTGCAAGAGGTATGCAGAACAGAGATGTATTGACTTAGACCTAGGTTTACAAAACGTGGACATTAAATGGTTTGGACAGAGAGGATTGAAGTGGCACCAATTGTTGCCTTTGGTTAAAACCTGTTTGCATCTCCAACACCCTGACCACATTATTGTGCACTCTGGTGCAAACGACATAGGCACATTGACTGGGGTAGGTTTGGAAATGCTTATGAGAGACACCTTTGGACAATTGATGATACTTTTGCCTCAAACTGTCTTCGTATATTCCGATATATGCCAAAGACAAAAGTGGAAATGGTCCAAACAATTTTGTCCTCAGATTGAAAAATCGCGGAAGAAAGTCAACAAAGCTGTGTCTGCATACCTCAGAGACCACAAAATGGGCTCTATCAACAACAACATACGTTTTGATGTGGAGGATATATACAGAAGTGATGGAGTATACTTCACAGATAAGGGAAACCGAGTTTTCCAGAATAACATGAATCTGTGCATCCGCACTTATAAGTAGCTCCAACTAATGAACACAAGGGATTCTTTAGAGCCACCCTATAACCTTCGACCTTTAGCCTTGTCTAAAGTTTCCTATGGAAATTAACATGGAGAAAACATGTTTTGGCACCCCCCTTTTTTCTCGGCCCCCCTTGTTGACTCACCCCCACACTTTCAACATAGGAGCTGATATCAACAAAGCATTCATTTTTGAAAGTTTCGTGAAGATTCATCAAGCAGCGCCAAAGTTATTGGGAATAGAATGTTGAGATTTTCCTATTGGCAACCGCGAGTAGGTTATATCTATACTACTATTATAAAGAGAGAACACAAACCTTTTGGCAAGGTAAACTCGGGAACCACAGCGCCAATCCACACACCCAATACATTGTTGTAATCCTCAGGGTGTGCAGATGGACATAGGCTATAGAAAATAAAAAAAAAACGTACATTTAAAATTATAACTTAAAAAAAAAGTAGTGCCCTGAAAGTAGCGCCGACCGCGACGCTGACGGCCACGACGTAGCGCTGGCCGCCACGTACATGATGACAAGGAGGGGCGGCGGTGAAGTAAGGAGCTCGGGGAGGAGCGGCGGCCCAGTGGGTTCCGCATGTATAGTGCACAATGTCTCGCTAATGCAGTAAAATTAAAACTGCTATTAATACCCCAGTGGGTGGTGAAGGATGAAAAGAAGCTTGAAACTCGTTTGGGAGATGCAATTGGGGAGTGTGATGGCAAGCTGCTGCCCCCGCCTCGGAGGCTGTGTGCGTAACCCCTTCTGGGCGGAGCCTAACCACACATCTCATCATGAGATCTGATTGTCTCTCAGCACTTCATCCAAGAAGTGTTGGCAGCCATCTTGGGACCAATATACATGATAGAACCTCATTAAAAAGCATTGCAGTTAATAGAAGGATTTAAGACTTTAGTTACATTATATATCATTTGTTGATGGTACCATACTCATTTTAGGGATTATGGTGTGTTCTAAGGTGATTTTACCATGTGAAAAAGCCTTCTGCTGGGATATCATAATGAAAGTTTGAGAGAAAACTTTTTTCTCATGCATTTCCTACTGAGGTTTGGAAGGTGATCTATAAGCTAAACTGAGAGCATATTTTCTGTAAATTCACATTAACTTTCCCAGTCATGTGAGATTGAAGTCTGACATTCTCAGTAAAACATGTACATCCAACAAGGGCAGAAACTGTCAGTTGATTCCTTTGTGTTCTACTGCAGCTTCTCATAGTGTTCTAATTAACAACTAGAGCGCTAACAGTCTTAATTATGCCAAAAGTATAGCACACCTGAAGCCATCTTGATTGGAATACAGTGGTAACTCTTAAAACATTTAATGTAAAAAAGGAACGAAATGAGGAGGTTCCTTTTGCCATAGAAAGTATGATTAGTGCTGCAGAAAGAAAAATGAGGGTACATTTTGAGTGTCTTCTCAAATCCTGTTCTATTTCATTAAAGAAAATTCAGACAAGCAGACGGAAACACGTACTTCCAATCCCAGCAGCACACTTAACTGGTAAGCAGTAGCTTTACTACAGTGATCTAACAAATAAGTCTCCCAAGATGGCCGCCAGAGACAAAAGAGCCTAAATGTAGCACAAATATCACCCAGATGTAGCCCAAGTATATCCCAATAACAGAGTGTCCCAGAATGTTCTAAAGAACAACTGGAGCACTAACAGTCTTACTTATAACAAAAGTATGGAACACCTGAAGCCATCTTGATTAGAGTAAAGTGGTAACACTTAAAACATTTAATTTGCAAAGGAACAAAATGAGGGGCTTCATTTTGCCATAGAAATTATGATTAGTGCTGCCGAAAGAAAAATTAGGGTCTATTTTCACTTCTCAAATCCTCTTCTATTTCATTAAAAAATTCTAACATGCAGACTGAAACATACACTATGAATACCAACAACAGACTTCCCTGGTGAGTAATAGCTTTACTACAGTGATCTAATGAGCAACTAGAGTGTTAACATTCAGAATTTATGACAAATGTGTAACACATCTGATTGCCCTCTTAATGGAACCAAAGTAAACAAGCATTGAAAATGCAATACGTCTCTCCCTCGTTTAAGTTAAAGCAAATCTGTTTGTAAATAGGTGGCTTTTTAGCTTTGCTTTATTTGTGTTTTTCAAACTTTCATGTACATACCATGAATATGTATGCATATATGTATATGTATGCATGCATTTATATTTGTATT
This sequence comes from Lissotriton vulgaris, assembly GCF_964263255.1. Lineage (NCBI taxonomy): Eukaryota > Metazoa > Chordata > Amphibia > Caudata > Salamandridae > Lissotriton > Lissotriton vulgaris. Next base: position 1,044,554,531 of record NC_141696.1, read on the forward strand.
TATATAGATATGCAGAATATATATATATATGTTTATATATGTAATTATTACCTACTGGCGGTCACCAGTAGGTAGTTATAGTTAGGGCCTATTATCCATAGGAAATCTGCAACATTCTATTCCCAATAACTTTGGCGCCGATTGATGAATCTTTGCGAAATTTTCAAAACTTTTGGCCAGCTCAGGTCTACTCCTATCCTCAAAGTTTTTGGATGATTCGTTAAGCTGTGGCTGAGAAAAAAGGGGGGTCCTAAAACGCGTTTCCCCATGCAATTACCCATAGGACCTTTAGCCACAGCTACAGCCCGAACTGCTTAACGGAATTACGCCAAATTTGGCCAAGATGTAGTCCTCAGTTCAGACTTGTGCCTTCTGCATAAATGGTGCCAATCTGTTCAGTAGTTCCTGAGAAAATTACAGTTAAAAGCAGTTATATATCTATGGCCGCTGTGAATCAGCGCACCCTTAGCGCACCATGAGCGCACCATAAGTGCACCCTTTCAATCATGCGCTGAATGCTACTTGGCTGTCAAGTGGTTGTCAACATTCAAAACCAGGAACTTTTGGCTGCCATCTTGTGCCTCGATAGAAGCGAGGCTGAAGAAGTCAGTGGAACAAGTGTGCAAAACGTATAAAGGGGGTGGGGGTAGAAATATCCTGATCCTCTAAAACTGCTTAGGGGTACCCAGAAGAACCCCCAGGGACCCCAATTTTTTTTTTAGAGACCCGCAGGTGAGTGTAGGGTGCTGGGACTCTGCCGTAAAAAATAAAAATAAAATAAAACAGAGTTTTTTTTATAATTAGCCACTGGGGGGCTAAATACCGGGGGCAAAATTATTACATTTTATGGGGGCCCAGAGAGGCCCCTAGCCCCGGGGATTGTCACACCCCGGGGCTTTATGTATTGCAGGAGGGGGACTGCATGGCCCCCATCCAGGAGCGCTGGATGTCCCCGTCACCCCCCTTGGCTACAAGAAAAAAAATTGGTTGGGGGGGCTGCAAGGTCTCAAAAGCCCCAGGGACCAGCATTTCCCTGGGCCTTATGTAATGTGGGAGGGCAGGTTCCTGCAGTGTCCTGGGGTGTCCATCCCGCCCTCCTATAGCAAGGAAATCTGTTCTCTCTTTCAAAATCTAAATCAGATTGCTTTTTCACATGGGGAGCTGCATGTTAGTAGCTCCCCATGTGGAAAAGCAATGACGGCTCCCAAATGCGAAGAAGTTGTGCGCCAAAGGTGCTGGAGTCATGCACCCTACAGATTATGAGTCGTGCATTCACCGCGTGCACACCAGGGGGCCTCACTGAGTGCTGCGCTGGGTGCATGACTTCTAATTTTACCAGAAAAAAATAGTCCCTATCAGTAATTTCTAATATCCCCAGGGACTCTATCCCCCGGGTCTTATAACAAATGTTGGGGACCGTGGGGGGAGCCACAATGCCCCCACGGTCCCACCAGCTCCCTGCGTCCTTTGGGAGCCGGCATTGTTTTTCCACATGGGAAGATGCTAACTTGCATGTGGAAAAGCAATCTGGTTTGGATTTTGAAAGTGAGAACAGATTTTACTGCTCTGTCTTTCAAAATCCAAACGAAGTTTGCTATGGGAGGGGCTGGAGCTGCTAGACTCCCGCCCTCCCATAGCAAACTGCAGTGTCCCGGGGGTAGGCACCCCGGGACACTGCAGGAGCCGGCCCTGGGGCGTGGCAGGCCCCAGGGCCGTCAAGGGCTCCAGGCGGAGGGCCTCGCAGCCTGCTTCCCACAATACGCAAATCCCCGGTGGGTGGTGGTTCCCGGGGTTTGATGGGGTCGTTGAGGCCCACACACTTCTAATTTTGCAGGGGGGGCATTGGAAGCGAAAGTGGCGCAAAGGGTGTTGTAAATCTGGTACACAGTGTTCTGTTTTACTTTGATTTCCTTTCTGTCATGTAGAGGATCCTGGGTAAATATAACAGTTTCTGTACAGCCAGTACCTTTCAACCCTACCCCCAAACGGCTTACTGCCTGTTGCCTTAGTAACAGTTCATGGAACCCTTAAGTGAGCACAGAGTTTAGAAGTTCACCACACAATGTTACTAATCAAAACAGTTACTGTGCTGGCATTTTAAATGTTTTCCATAGGAACCATTAGTCGTAGCTATAGACTCTGGTAAAGAGCTGGTAAAGAGTTAGCCTCTGTATTATACTTCTAGTTATAAATATCATTTCTATTTTTAAATGTTTTATAACTATATGATTATCACACTAAATAATAGTAAATGTTGTCAGAAAAAGTAGACGTATTAACTTTTATTAAAACAACAAAAAATAACTACAAACTTAACTTTAATATAACAATATAATAAAAAACTAGAAACATAACTTTAACATAACAATATAGTAAACAAAATGTGATATGGACTCCAATGAAAGAAGGGTAGATAATCTGCAAAACAAAAATAAAAATAAGTGTTCAAAATTAGATTGATGTGACTAAATGAGATCAAACATTACAAGTTAAGGTAATACTTGGTGATACTTTTTAATTTTCACGTCTACAGTGCGCCTGATACATTCCACCTCTCTTATAGGCTCGTGTTTAAGATGTGTCGGTACGGAAGTGCCAACTGCGTCGGATTTGCAGTACGGATGAACAGGTCTTTAAAATGATTCAGAGATGAGACAGAATTAGGTGAGAGATGAAGTCATTATGCAGGACAACATTCTTTGGGGCTTATTTACCAGTCCCTTGCGCAACTTCTGGGTTACTTTTCCCATGTTAAAAGTTACGCAAAAGTGGCGCAAGGGGCTTGTAAATAAGCCCTTTTAATTCTAACGCATTTAATCAGAGGCATCGTATATGTAGGCCGCTCTGCTTACCTTGTGTAAACACTGTGACCAGCACAGTTCACAACTTGAACTCAGCATTGGTTTTACACGGCAGAGTGGATATCAGCGTCCATAACTTTAAAAGAGAAACGATGTAAGAGAGAGTGAGAGAGAGAAAGAGAGAAAAATGACATTAAAACGTGAGGGAGAAAGTTATATATGGAGCAGTTAATACTGGAGAAAATCTTAGTAGCTCACCTTTTGCCTTCGTTGTGTGTCCAAGCACGTGCTGGTTCATGATGCACCCTCCAGTTTAGTGATCTGAAAGGTAGTATATAGAGTTTGTAATAGCATAGTTCATACAACTGCACAAGTATATTTTTTGTTTATTTATTTGTACACTCAGGATATTGTATTTCATCAACTTCCACTATAAGGAGGTGTCTGTGCGCTGTTTTTTTCTAAAGTACTATATCCCATGCACTTCTACTGCATAGCGGTGAGTTCTCAATGTTACGTACCTAGACTGTTGCACACCATTGACTTGCAGAGTCCGGAGGTGAGTGCTTTTTCTTGCAAGCAGCCATTTCCCATGTTAAAAGTGAAACAGAAGTGGCGCAAGGGGCTTGTAAATCTGCCCCTCAGACTGTTGTAACCTATCTATTCTCACAGCTCGGAGGTAATTGTACATTCCTATGCAGTGAAGCTGATGCACACCATCCTCTCTCTCCGTCCATAGATGACTTGTCGTTGTTTCGGAAACGAGCTTCTTTGCTCACCTTGTGCCATTGGTGTTGAAGCAGCCTTCTCAGGTGTTGTTACGATGGCCACGCATCATCACAGAATGCGCGAACGTAGATCTTTGGAGGTGTTTGGGGGGGATAACGCCAATTTATGAAACACAACCTGTAAGTTAAAAAGGAAGTTAACATTGTGTGTCATTTGTTTATCAAAGGAGAGAGGAAGTGAGAGAGTGACTGCAAAGAATATTCGCAGCTCACCTTTCTGTCACCGGTGTGTTTTTCACCACATGCCGGAACTTAATGCACCCTAAAGCTCTACATCTAAAAGATAGTAAAAGAAAGATGTTATGATTGGTATTTGTTATTATCTTAATGTGGAGTAGAATTACATCGCCCTTTCACACACCTTCCCTCTCGCATTTAAAAACATCAATTTGTACAGTACAATAAGATACGGTATCTAGGACTGAGTATGCCTAAATCGCTGTGTCGCTTTTTTGTATCTAGGCGTCTGCACCCCATCAACTCTCTCCGATGCGCACCGAGGCCTCACTGCTCACCTTTTCATAGACAGGACACATTCTACATCATGCAGACCCGCTAGGCCACCATGAAATCTGATATATGGTGCAGAGTCTTGATATCGGTATGGCTAACGACATACTTGTGCTCCCATCATCATCGCCGGATCCTCACCCGCTCAGTCCTTGCGGTACCACTAACTCAGTGACCAAAGAGGCCAGGCGCGTAGTGGTGGGCCCTTGTACTCGGTGGTTCGGGTCTACATGAGGCGTCTGAACCACCAGTACGGACCATCACAGCGCTTGTGATGGAAGCAACTTTAAATGGCGTAGAGCATGTGCGCTCCATCTTTTTTATTGGTAGGGTCACGTGTGTAGTGAAGCATGTGCTAGATAGGTGTGGTGTGGGTGTACACCAGCCATGAGGGAGTGTGTGTGTGCCGTTTTCACAACTAGACCTGGAATTAAGAAAACAGTACAATGGAAATCTGGGCAATGTTGCATTTTTGTTTTTTCCTGGAAGCGTAAGCGGAGTGGGCTGGTGTGACGTATGCCAGTGCTGCTTGATAATCTGAACCATGATTCTGGAGCTATGGGCATGGTTCCATTGTGAGTTATATGGAAAATCAAGTGAATCAGGTGTCCGTTTTGTAGTGCTGACGTCACCCGGGTCTTAAACGCAAATGTATCATTATGTCTGTAAATTTCCACAACATGGCCAATATGAATGGTACGGGGTATCACTGTGTTGTACCTTCCGTTATAATACTCTCCCATATACTTTACCCTATTGCCTTTATTGTTGTATTAGCGCTGTTGTATTACTTTCCTTTCTGTACTGCGATATCCACGTCACTATGAGTCACCATGGAACTCCCATTTGGTATAAATGTGTACGGGGTATCACTGACTCTATAGTCGTTCATATTTGTACACATAAAAGACAGTGCACATGACGCATTTCTTTGATTATGAATGTTTGTTGTACATTCAGTGCAGTGTTGCAGCTGTAGTAATACAGGGTTGTGAAAGGTTTAAGTTTCAGTTGTTTTTGGCACATTAAGGGCAGCTTATATATATATGTATGTGGTCATTCAGGTACACTGTCGAACTTGGTGCTAGAAATCAGTGTTCGAGACTTGGAATTGCATCCACATCCTGATATTGTAGAGTAATTACATTACCTACATGTGCCTGAAAATGTACTGTACATACGGTGTTCATGTAAATTGCTGATATAGTTTTGGGTTGATTTTGCGCTGTATAAATACGCTTAAAAAAAGAGGAATAGTCCACACTTACTGTCAGAAGTAAGATGTTGCATACGCTATTTATAGCACAATATATTGTGGTAGGGTGCAGGAGCAGCATTGTAGAAACATAATAAATATACAGACACAGATAGATAGTTGAAGTGGGTACGGGCACATGTGCTCGACTCCATTTTATTACGTTAATGTTGGTAACAAGTAGAATAGTAATCATAATATCATACACAGATATTCAATCGTAAACGGTTTATGACTTCTGCTGTACTAAGGTAGAAGCACTATATGTGAAATAATAGACAGAAGATTGTATCGTAAAGTGTTCATGAGTTGTGGTACATTGAGGTAGGGGCGGTTTATGTAGAGCCTGCGATGATGAGTGGTTCAAGCAGAACGAACTGGTAAGAATGTCTTTTGGCAACTGAATTTTGCCTTAATTAGGCACGTGGCAATTATTTATGGTGTACTGAGTTAGTGGTACGTGTGGTGCTCAGCGTGTGCTCACCTTGCGATGATGCGTAGTTCGAGCCGTCTCTACTCAAAATATAAAGTGTTGCATACTGGTCTGCATGAATTTTGGGGTTAAAAAACTATCCTCAATGGTTATCAATTCCTCTGCAAACTATGTCTACTGATTGCTCTCCATAAGAAATTAGACAATCGCATTTCACGTAGTGCATTCTAACTTTCTCAAAATTGGGACGTATGTCTGGTTGCGATGTTAAAGATGATACCCCAGAGGTACTTGGTATTACCTGTGGTGGAGGTACATTTTGGCGCTGTGTTGTACTTTCTTTGTAAACATAGTTCAGAGGATATAGGGATTAAAGGTGCTTGTGCATACTAGCAGTGCCCCAGGTGTATTTTTTGTGCATACCTTAAATAAATCAAGGCTAAATTCTCTACTGTCTGTAGTGTAGATACAAAGCTGAATTGAAGTTGTAAACCCTGTTGTCCTCAGTGTAGATCTTAGGGTGGACTGCATCATCTGCAATCATGATTGAAGTAGAAGATAGAACATATATGCACTGTAAATGTTATTATTCAACTAAATCTATAAGTGATATAAAATAAGTTTTTTCAAGGAAGCATACTAAAGGGATATTGTGTAGGGTTTCATAGGTGTTATACTTAGTTTGGTTTGCACTGGGTTAGTGGTATCTAAAACAACATGGTTCTGTGGAGCCTGCAATGATGCGTGGTCCGGGCAGGCCGTACTGATAGAAATGTTTTTTGTGTTATAAATGCTGCCATAGTAAGGCCACTTGATAATCATTTTTGGTGCACTGAGTTACTAGTACCTTTCGTACTTAGTGTGTACATATCCTGCGATGATGCGTGGTCTGGGGAGGGAGGGGGGCCCTATAATTGGAGTAATGTCTTTTGTCGATTGGATTCTGCATGAATTCCACTTAAAAGTGATAGTATGCCTCATTACTGACATAAAACTGTTCACTCTTCTTTCCGATGATTTATGGTGCACTGAGTTAGTAGTATCTTTGGTGCTGAGGTTGTACGTACTCTGCGATAATGTGTAATGCAGGGGGGCTGTACTGGGAGCAATGTTATTTGCCTAGTGAATTCTGCTTTAATAAGGCTACGGGGAAATGACTTGTGGTGCAGTGAGTTAGTGGTACCGAAAGAACTCAGTGTGTGCGTACCCTGTGATGATTCGTGGTTCAAGGGGGTCGCAGGGGTATAATGTCTCATGTCTACTGGAATGCGTCATGTACAATCATCATTCTATCGGAATGGTGAGCCCTCACAATGTAGATCAAAGACAGTAGTCATCACTAACATCAAGAAATTCTTTTTTGTCATATCTTTTAACAAAATCTGAGGACATAAAGTACAATTAATTCTACCTTTAAAAAAAACAAGGCTAAATTTCATGCTGTTTGTAGAATAGATTCAAAGCTGAATTCAAGATGTGAACCCTGCTGTCCGCACTGTAAATCGAAGGCGGTGGTCAGCAGAGATATGGACAAATGATTTTGTCACTTATTTTACCAAAATCAGAACGCATACAGTACAATTGTCTCAGCATTAAAATTAATCAAGGTTGAATTCCATACTGTCCGTAGTATACATGCAAAGGTGACTTCAAGTTGTGAACCCTGCTGTCTGCAGATTACATCGAAGGCAGCAGTTGACACAGACATCAGGGAATGCTTTTTTTGTCACATACTTTAACAAAATTTGAGGAGACAGTACTATTTTTCTGCCTTAAATAAATCGAGACTGAATTTTATGTTGTCTGCAGTGCTTATGCACCACTGGTATCAAGTGGTAAACTCTTTTGATCGCAGTGTACATTTTAAGGCAGTACTCAGTACAGACATTAAGGCATGTTTTTTGTTGCATCATTTAACAAAATTGTCCCTGTCTTACATAAATCAAGGCTAATTTCAATGCTGTCCGTAGTGTTGATGCATAGCTGAATTCAAGTTGTGAACTTTGCTGTCCCGGGTGTAAATCGAAGGCTGTAGTCAGCACAGTTATAGATGAATGCTTTTTGTCACATCCTTTTACAAAATCAGAAGACATAGAGTACGATTGTCTCTACCTTCAATAAAGCAAGGCTGGATTCAATGCTGTCCTTGGTGCAGATGCTAAGCTGAATTCAAGTTGTGAACCCTGCTGTCCACAGTGTAGATCGAAGGCTGTAGTCAGCACAGTTATAGACGAATGCTTTTTGTCACATCCTTTTACAAAATCAGAAGACATAGAGTACAATTGTCTTTACCTTCAAATAAAGCAAGGCTGGATTCAATGCTGTCCGTGGTGCGGATGCAAAGCTGAATTCAAGTTGTGAACCCTGCTGTCCACAGTGTCGATCGAAGGCAGTAGTCGATACAGACATAAGTCTGCGGTGCTGTGGCGTTGAGTTAGCAATGGGTCTGAATCGAGGAGGCACGTGGTCATGGCGGCAGCCACATGGCAGGGTGCGGGCCTTTGCTGGGGCGGAGTCTCTTCTCTTTGAAGAAGTGAACCACGCTGAAAGGCGTAAGCTAATTATGTATAGTCTTACGCTGACGTTGTGTAGGTTGGAGCAGCCTACTCCACTTCTGCTTCAAGGGAGGGGGGGAGACAACACAGCTACATGACAGAAATATTCCCCATTGTCTGAGACAATATATGGTTGCATCCACCGTGCAGTACACTACACGTATCAATAGCATATCTACACCTGGAAAAGTTTTTGCTTTCTATAGTGTGTTGTGCATAGCATATCATCGGTAGTATTAGCAGTGCGTACATTATTATTGATGTGTGAGATCTTCCCTTACACATAGTTGATTGCCACATCTCTGAACGTTGAGCTAGTGTGCTATTGAGGGGATATATTAATTTGGGAAGGTACGTTGTCCTGTTTTGCGCTGCGTCTGAGGTAGTAGAGAGGGAGAGGTCAGGAGGGGTGGCGCTAAGTGTTGTTATTTTGTTGGGTGTTGGAAGTGTATAATTTGTACCTCTATTACATATTTGTCTTTATATATGGGTGTGAGTTAGATGTAATTTACACAGTACATAGTCGACATCCTTACACTAGGTAAATGTTGATATAAATTTGGTAGTGGTAATTGGAACTATCGCCTTTTTTTGGGATAACTTTGTAGATTTGTTTTTTTTTTGGAAGTTTGGGAAGTGGTGTTTTTTTTGTTTTTTTCTACGAGAACGCCTCGTTTGTATATTATTAACTTTAGTTGTGGTTCTGGTTCGAAGGGATTTTTTTGGAGACAGGAATAAATTGAAGAGTGGTAATATTTGCAGTTTTTATGACGTTGAGAATGGGATGATAATTAAAATAGATAGAAAAAACAGATATGCTTATTGAACATTATCAATAGGAATTATCATTCAAAAAACCTTACAAATTCACTGAAAAAACCATGGATTTCAAGCAGGTTATACAAAGGAATTATCTTTTAAAAAACCTTTGAAATTCACTGAAAAAAACATAGGTTTCAGGCATTTTATAGTTAAAAATTAGCATTTAATAAACCTTAGAAATTCACTGGAAAAACCATAGGTTTCAGGGGCGTTATAGTTAGCTGGACATATCTCTCATACAAAACCATTGCAATTCCCCCGTTATAGTTAGTTCAGCTAAGTCTAACTCGCGCGCCCGCAATGCACTGCTGAGGACGTCACATATTACATCACTCATGACATCCATTGTTGTATGGCGTTTTAGGATTCGAGCAAAATTTCCTGATTCATGTACATAGGTACAATTCACATTGCCCTAATATAGGCATAGAAATCATACCCATATTTAGACATAGCCTATGCAGTCCAAAGAACTCATAGAGTTTTCAAATAACTACCATATCCTTGGGGTTCTTTGATGACATTATTATGCCAGAATTTACGTCAAACTAGGCACCTTCAACTTATAAATATGCCTTCACTTGCTCTAGCAAACACACTGTGGTTTGGAGCAGCTCGACTATCTAATTGTCCGACGCAGCTCGCTACAGCAAGTGCCGAAGGAAGTCGACCCTCCAGCTGACGCACTGATGGAGAAGCTGTCCTTTCTCTCGCTGAGAATCAAGCTCCATTGTTTCCAAGCTCCCCTCGCGGGGTGTTGGGAAATCGAGTCCCAAGACAAGAGATACCAGACCTCCTTCATTCTAAACTAAGGTATGGAGCTGACTAGACCCTAAAGAGAAATCTCTGATAGATTCTTGGCAAAGAAACTAAACCTATGCTACACCACACTTACTTCTTCCCTCGTACTAGACTTAGGTTAGGTACATCGGGGTAGGCGTATTTTAGAAGTACCATTTGAGTACTTTTAGCCTTTGTTATTTATGTATGTATTTATCTATGGTTTAGAAACTATACAATGCATTTACAGTATTATTTTATAATACTCTTCACGCTGTATGGATTATACTTTGCTGCCTGTATTACGATTGTAGCAGTTTACTTACTGTTCAATAAATACCTTTTATTGAAAACGCCTGTCTCTCTATTTCTCTGCACCTCTGATGAAACGAAGCATGCACGATTGACTGAGTAAAATATATATCTATTGTTTCCACGACACTGAAGGTACGTTTATTCTTGGGGAAACAAAGTTGTCATGTTTATGCGGTTGTCAGAAACTAATCCTTTCTTGTTTATTCGAGAAAGTTTCTAGTGACCTCTGAGCTAGCTGGCACTCACAAATAAATTTAATATGTTTCATAGTATTTGGTAAAGGTCTGTAGTCAAGTGACAACACAAATGTAATAAACCACAAATAATGTAATAACCAACATATACTAACAGATGAACTCACCACTCACAAGATTATAGGTGTTCTTTTGTATAAATTTATTTTATCCTAAGAATTTATGTTTTCATTTTTTTGATTTTTTTTGATGAATATATTCATTGTATACAGATATATCTTTTACATCAAATTCTTAATAGTGTATAAATATTAAAATCCATTGAAAGACAGACATAACAAAACACGTGATAATGCAATATGGCAAGATAGGTCACAACGCGCGTTTCGGCTGGCTAGCCTTCTTCAGGTGGCCATATATTGCACTAAATACAGTTGCAGAAAAAACTAAACGTCCTTTATGGGCTTGAGTGTAAGATAGATATCTTAGGGGATATTATTCCGTCCACATGACATTACATGATTGATTAAGGTTATATAATCCTTTGAAGGTATTTCTTCTTTGTTCATAAAAATTGATACTGAATAACAGGCTTTATATAGGTTCCTTTTTATGGCATGCTCGCTGGGTTGGATATTCAAAGGGTGGTCATAAAGAGCAGGGTCAGCTATGCAGCAAAGGTAACCAGAGCGTATGGATACCTATGTGGATAAATGCCTGATGGGCTCATAAAGCTTGCTTCCGAGAGTCAGAAGAATGAGGCAGTGAATGATTCTTGTAGTCGTAGCTTCAAAAGGAAAGCGCAGGATATGGCTCTCGTAAACGTGGCGGGCGGCGTAGAAGGGCCCTGCTATTAGTCAAGGATGTGCTGCTCTTCTTGTGCAGGAGGGACTTTACATTGCCCCTAATTCCCATTCAGGGCGGAAGGATATGACTAAGGTCCAAAGCTTATGCTATGGCCTTCTGAATACACGCTCTTTGCAACGGCATCACCTAGAGGTCTTTACCTTTCTGGAAGAAGGAGAAATAGATTTTTTAGGAATCACCGAAACATGGTTAGAAGATTCCTCTATGCCGGATCTCGTTGCCTCTCTGCCATCTGATTTTTCTGCACTCTTTTACAATAGAACGGGAGATAGGAGGGGGGGAGGTGGGGAGGTGGGCCCTCCTATATGGCTCACGCCTATTGGGCGAAAGGTTTTTGACGGAAAACCTGGCTGGTGCGGAAGTGATGGGTGTCAAGCTGAAAGTTGGGACTGACTGCCTGATTATCTTGCTAGTATATCGTCCCCCGTGGACTTCGCCTGAATTCCCCCACCTGTTTATAAGACTGGTCCAGGATATCCGCTCAAGATATGATAAGGTGATGATAATGGGCGATCTCAATTATCATTGGGAGCAGGTCACAAAAGACGGGCAGGCGTTACAGATCGAGGAGGCGTTAACCTCACTAGGCCTGGCCCAACAAGTAAAGGGCCCAACTCATGCCAAGGGACACACTTTGGACCTGGTGTGGACGACAGTTCCCGTTCAGGGTACAGCAACGGCCCAGCCATGTGTATGGTCTGATCACCATTTGGTGAGGGGCAAGTTATTAGTGGATAGACAAAGAACAACAACTACAGCAGAGTGGAAGGCAGTTAGGAAGTGGAATAAAATTGATGGAGGCAAAATGGTACATATACTTCGTACCAATCCCCTTCCCAACAACCGGCCAGATAACCCAGATCTCCTTTGTGGGGAACTCATGGATAAACTCATGAAGGCTACAGACAGAGTAGCACCAATCTGTAGGATAAACTTAGTGAATAGAAGACGAGGGGCCCCATGGTACAATGAAGTCCTTAGAGCAAAGAAACGTGGGTTACGCAAATTGGAAAGAGCGTGGCGCAAGGATTATAGTCCTGACTCTCGGAACAGGTATATACTGGCGCTCGCAAGCTATAAGCAAGCGATTACAGCTAGGAAATCCGAGTTTTATGAAGAGAGGATTACCACTGCTACGAATCCTCAGAAAGAAGTCTTCCGAGTCCTTACGGAGCTCAGGAAAAACAAGGATCAGTCTCCGGATTTTAGTCAGGAAGATTGTCAAAAGTTTCAGGACTTTTTTACCAATAAAATTGTTGATTTGGTCACTGAAATTGTGGCGACCTCGCAAATTGACTGCCCACCGGTGGCCATTCCTGCTAGAACGCCAGTTACAACTTCACTTTCCACCCTACCCTTGATTACAAAGGAGAGGTTGCTTTTTCTTATGGGGCGGGTCAAGTCGGGCTCTAGGTTGGATCCATGCCCACCGGAAGTGTTTAAACTTGCACTCCCTGGTATAGAGGAAGATGTGCTGAATCTTTTAAATCTTTCCCTTCAGGTTGGACAAGTGCCTTCCTCTTTTAAAGAAGCTCGGCTGATCCCCCTGCTAAAAAAAACGGGGGCGGACGTGAAATGTCTGAAAAATTTCAGACCAATTTCCCAGTTACCATTCTTGGCGAAAGTGCTGGAGCAGCACGTCCTTACCTCTCTGTCTGAACATCTGGAAAGCAACATGCTGCTAGAGCCGAATCAAGCAGGTTTCCGTGCTAACCAAAGCACGGAGCTGGTTATGCTGTCAATCGTAGATGAGCTTAGGAACAGAGCAGACAAGAAAATCCCGGGGGCCCTGGTGCTGTTGGACCTCTCCGCGGCATTTGATACCGTGTGTCACGAACAACTATTGTCGCGGATGAAGGAATTCGGCATTCAGGGCACAGCACTTGCATGGTTCACATCCTTCCTTCAGGGGAGGATGCAGAGAGTGCAATTAGGTGACATGCTTTCTACTGCAACCTCGATCACCTGCGGAGTACCGCAAGGGTCTGCTCTGTCACCCCTAATGTTCAATATATACCTGCAGCCTTTGATTCTAATGCTTAATCAAATGGACTGTCAGGTATATAACTACGCGGATGACACCCAGATTATCATCCGATTGGATGATAGCCAGAATGCTTTTGCCAGATTGCAAAACATCTTAAGAAGTACAGTGAACTGGATGTCCGGGAACTCCCTAAAAATTAATCCGGACAAGACCGAGGTGTTGCCAATTACCATCGCTGGCAACCCTTGGAGTGATCGTTTCTGGCCCGGGGAGTTGGGCATGGCTCCAGAACCAGCGACAGTGGTCAAGAGCCTGGGTATCCAGGTGGACAGTAAGCTGTCCATGAAAAAGCAAGTTCTAGCGGTGGTGGGCAGCTGTGTCGGTCTTCTCCGACAACTTAGGAAAATCTCCTCGCTGCTCTCTTTTTCTACTCTGAGGAGTGCGGTCTCTGCGATGATTCTAGCCAGGCTGGACTATGGCAATTCATTGTACATAGGACTACCACAAAAACGTTTAAATAGAATGCAGACTGTCATGAATGACGCCGCCAGACTCATTTTTAAAAAGCCAAGGAATACCCACGCATCCCCCCTCTTGTGGGAATTACACTGGCTGCCAGTTATACAGAGGCTAATGTTTAAGGGGCTCTGTATTGTTCACAAGGCCCTCTATGGCAGGGCACCTACATATCTGAAATCATGCTTGACCCTCTACAAACCAGGGAGGGTGCTCAGATCTGCTGAATCCAGTTTTCTTGTTCAGCCACGCTGTAGATTGACTACAGTGGGTGGGCGTGCCTTTTCACGCACTTTGCCAGCTATGTGGAACAAATTGCCGCTGGAACTTCGGAATGAGCTTAATCTAATGTCCTTCCGTAAGAAATTAAAAACTGTGCTTTTCCAGCAAGCGTGGGGCGGCCTTCAATTGTAACCAGATGTATCCTTTATATTGCCTAGCGGACCCTGACAAAGCGCTTAGAGACCTCTGGGTTATAGTGCGCTATATAAATCAAATAAATAAATAAACTGTATTTAGTGCAATATATGGGCACCTGAAGAAGGCTAGCCAGCCGAAACACGCGTTGTGACCTATCTTGCCATATTGCATTATCACGTGTTTTGTTATGTCTGTCTTTCAATGGATTTTATTATTTATACAGTATTAAGAATTTGATGTAAAAGATATATCTGTATACAATGAATATATTCATCAAAAAAAATCAAAAAAATGAAAACATAAATTCTTAGGATAAAATAAATTTATACAAAAGAACACCTATAATCTTGTGAGTGGTGAGTTCATCTGTTAGTATATGTTGGTTATTACATTATTTGTGGTTTATTACATTTGTGTTGTCACTTGACTATAGACCTTTACCAAATAGTTTAGTTTCCCTATGTATAGCAAGTGTATCATTTTTTATAGATAGGGGTCCCCTTCTTTCCAAAATGATATATTCCATAGTAGACATAAGTCCTACGTCAAATTTATAGGATATATTATTCCAATGCGCAGAGCCTATTGGGAATATAGGAACTACACTACATGGCGCCCAATGTTTGGTAAGGAACTAATTTAAAGCTAGATACTAAAGTGACTCAGTTGTGCTTTTCACAGAGACCCCTTTTTTCCCTTAAAATACTCCAATAGACGTCTGGAGTGGGTAAAAGGTTAAAATATCCGCCATAACTGAGTAGGACGAAAATCTTATGTACCAATTTTTGGTTTGTTCAACGTTGAAGGATACTGTGTTCCAAAATATTGTGCACCTTATCTTTGTTTCCTTGAAACTTGGCCTGCAAACTTTCAGGGGGAAAAAGATTATCAACAGGATTTTCCCACAGTGAACTCATCTCCATCTCGCTCAATGTGTTTTTAGCCTGTCTCTGCCAGGGGATTTTACACATACGATCTGCCTCCCTGACTTCGAGAAGGGCCTGAGCATACAGGGACAATTCAGGTGTAATCCAAAGCCTTCTCCAATAGGCCACTGGTCTAAATCGTGCTGTATCTTCAATAAAATGAAAACACATATCTAAAAAGAGGGGTAGCAATGAGGTTGATTTGGGACGACCAGTTATGCTCCTCAGGAATTTGATTTGGGCTAGTGCCATGGGGGCTAATTTGTCGAATCCCCACAATTCTGCCCCGTATAAAACTGAGGCGCTTATTTTAGAGTTCTACATTATTAGGACTGGAGCAACAGGCTTAGTATGGGAAAGACTCTTTTCTTTCAATAGAGCACCAGACAATTGGGCGTGTTTAAGGACCAATTGGTCAATATGCAGTTTCAATTAAGTTTACTACCTAAAGTAATTCCCAAGTATGTGAAAACGTGAGTCTGCTTTAAAGGGACTTCGTTCATAGCTACTCTACCTTTTATAATCTTGTGTTTATGTAGAACCATAAATTTGATTTTCTCCACGTTAACTATAAGGTCATGGTCCAGACAAAAGTCCTCAAATCAAACAATAGCCGACTATAGCCCTTTTCGAGTCTTGGAATTAATCAGAGTATCATCTGCAAACATGAGCAAAGGGATTTTCATGCCTGCTAGGGTGGGAGCATCAGTGGGATGAGTCTGGAAATACTGCACTACACTATTGATGTACAGGGAAAAGAGGGCTGGTGCTAAAATGCACCCCTGTCGAACCCCCTTTATAATAGGAAACCTATCGGTAACCCTCCCCGGCTGTCCCCAGCATACCTGTGCATAATTGGAATTGTGTAATGTAATTAGAAAAGGTAATATTTCCAATGGCATGCTCTGTTCCACAAATGCTCTCCACATTTTGGTATGTGGGACTAGGTCGAAAGCCGAATTAAAGTCAATAAAAGCAGCGTAAATGGTACCACCTCCCAAGATCACCACACGAAAATAAATTAAAATAACCTAAAAACTTGGTTGATGGTGCTGGTATGTGAGCAAAACCCCGCCTTCAATGGAGATAGGATGACAAATTCATCTATCCAGGCTTGGATTTGGCTTAATACCGGCCTAGCTGTGACTTTTTTGTGTACAGTCAATGAGTTGCCTGGGTTGATGCGGTCCCCTTTCTTAAAAATTGGGAGGATTTCTACTCCTGACCAAGTTTCTGGCATGAAGGCCCCACTGGCAATGGCATTCGCAAGTAACTGGATATATGTTACCCAGATCATTTTATCATGCAGGAACAGATCGGCTGGGACACAATCCAACCCAGGTGCCCTGCCTCTTGGGACTGAGTTTAACACCGATTCTACTGCTTGCCTTGTGAAGTGCAGAGAAGAATTAAATAGGGGCAGTGCAAACTGTTCTGGTTCTTGTTCCGTAGTGGCGAACTGGGCCTTATAGTGGAGTACCCGTTGTTCGGGGGCTAGGTGGTAAACTGGAGCTTGGCTTGGCATGCCACTGCCCCATCTCACGAGATGCCAAAAAGTGTCCATGTTTCTCCCTTTACTAGCCTTGAACAACTCATCCCAGTGTTACTGAACCCAGTCTCCTTTTAGCTTTCTGTTGAGCTCGCTTGTACCCAATCCTTGCCTTTTTGATGTCTCCCATATTCTTTGATCTAATTGCCCTGGCTAGTGTTCTGTAAGCCTCTGTACAGGATTTCCCGTACCATACGGCCACATTAGGGCCAGAATTCTTCTGGGGTTTTTTAACCTCTGTAATAAAAAAGCCTTTAAGCTTATTAAACAATTCATTGTGGACCTGTAAAACTGTTAAGTTAATTTCCTCTTGTGTGACACAACTTCGAAGGGTAGCTGTTTCTCTTACCACCAGCTGCCTCATATGCTCCAATTGCTCTTCTTTATCAATACATTTGAACCATTTGACTCTCCTGGTGGCATTACTAAGCTGCATTTCTATAAAGGCACTTTCTGATGCTGGACAATAAGTGGCAGAAAAACCCTTGAGCTGCATTAATAGTACAAGGGGTTATGGTCACTTTCAGACCGCTCCTGAACTACCATGTCTAACAGGGAGGGCCAAAGTTCCTTGTTGAGAAAGATAAAGTCTATACGACTACTTCTCAACCCATTGTTATAAGTTACCGAGATGGACCTCCCGTTAACAGCCTTAACCCCCTGTTCCAAACATAGCACTTTTAGCTGCAACACAGCTCCGGTCCATTTTTTGATTGGTGAGAGGGCCAGTGACGGAATTTCCCACATTCGCATAGGCACTAACCATACACATATCAAATGACTCAGCCAGTACCCATGCACTCATCTATTCACTCAGGCACTACCCACACATTCATCCTCTCGCCCAGGCACTACCCATGGACACACCCAATCACTCAGGAACTTCTGCTGTACTCATCTGTTCACTAAGGTACTATGCATGCACTCATGCATTTACTCATGTACTACCCATGCACTCATCTATTCAGCAAGGCACTGCCCATGCATACGTCCAATCACCCAGGCACTACCCTTTTATTCACCCATTCACGCAGCCAGTACTCATTGACTCATCTATTCACCCAGGTATTATCCATGCACTCATCCAATCACCCAGGCACTATCCATGCACTCATTCATTTACCCAGCTATTAACCATGCACTCATCCATTCACTCAGGCACTACCATTCTAGTCTTCCATTCACTGAGGCACTACATATGCACTTATCCATTTAGCCACGCACTACCCGTGCACACATGCAATCACCCAATCACTATGTTTGCACTCATCCAGTGACTCAGGCAGTACTTATTCACGCATAGGTTTACTCAGACGCCACAACTGCACTCATTGTAACAACCAGTTCTACACTCCTTCAATCATCCATACATACCTCAGTCATACAGTGTTTCCATCATATATACAAACATTATCATTTTCTAGCTATAAAAGTTTGTTCCAGAAGGAACCTTTTTAAAAAAAGAAAAATGTTAAGGCTTTTGTTGATTAAAAAAAAGTGTTTTATTTTATAAAAACAAAAATGGCAACTGGAACAGCAGAATTTGAAGAAAAGTGAATGGAAAAATTTGCAAAACATGTAAAAGAGGAAAATAATAATATATATACTGTTTCGCAGCATTGTGAATAGTTGTAAGACTGCTCACCAGCACTTATAAAAACACTACAGTCCATGCAGTACGTGGTCATTCTTGACATCTCTGGAGACATATATGTTGCAGTACTCTGCACTTCAGAAGAGAGGTTTTGACCAGGCATTGTGGCAGATCCCCCTGAAGTAGATGGCTGTCCAGCATCCCTCTGCTTGATTGCCCGTTTGAGAGGTTTTTTATGATGGGTTTTTAGATGGCATAACATGGACTTTGTCCCACATGAATATTTTTCGTTAGTTCATCTACAGAGTATGGCAGCTGTTTTTGATTTACCTGATGGGTCTTGTAAAAAATCCCATGCCATACTGGTTTTCTTTTGTGGAGGTTTTTGTTCTTCCACATCTTCAGTGTCTGTCTTCTCAATATCCTGGTCCAACTATGCATCCTGCTGACTCCCATCTCCTTGCTGTGTTGCCAGTTCTGATACAAAAAATACCAAAACATTTGAACAGCAAAATGAATCCACCTGCTCAGAATTAAGTTCTATGAAAGAAGATTCAAGAAGTAGCAGTTGGGGTGTATTTACTATTGATTTTGTTGAATAGTATAGTATCCAATGATATTCCTTGATTTCTCGATCATGTGATTTTTGCGGTTACAGAAATAGTCACTGCACACGTTGAAGCGGAACTGCAACTTAGTTTGAAGTAGTTTTCTTTAAAAATGGAAAGAAAATCAGAACTTTTGATACTATAGTAGTAAACAGCTGCACTAAACTAGTCCACAATATATTTAATAAAAAACATGCGCTATCCTGCCCACGGATGTCATAAGGACTATCGCTGTCTTCGCCGACACAGGAAAAAGTGTTTGAAGGCGATTATTGTGGAAACTCATAAAAGAAAATGAGTCTAAAAGGTACACTAATAAACCTCTACTGTTAAATATGCTGTAGAATATGTCAATATATATATATATACTTTTGCATCGCAGCGTGAGCAAGGGCATCCGTGCTCGAAACGCGTCGCTGACATATGGCTTGTGAACTGCAATAAACATTATTTGCCTGCTAGATTGGTGGTTCGTCTTTTCCTTCCTGTGGTTGGCGTGGAGGCTGTGACCGCGTACGCAGAGCTGGAGAGAGGGAATCCTGTGTTCTCATATATATATATATATATATATGTGTTTCACTTTGTATAAACAACATGCTCTTCACGACTACCGACTTCGGTAGTCACAAATCATTTCTTGGGTGAGAGGGTGGGTTTCTTCTAAATTGATCATAGAAAGAAAAGTTAAAGGAATATTCTACTACATATTTAGAGTTATATTTTATTTCAAAATGTCTAAGTTTATTTTTAAGTAGGTGAAATAATTTACTGATTGTAAATGCAACAATATTGTGCCAATTTACAAAATTGTTAAAAAGAAAACCAGTTCTATTTTCTGATAAAGATAAAGAAAGTATGAAAATCTTACAGGTTCACTGACAAGAAAATGGACATTACAATTAAGAAATAATTTCTTTTAAAACCATAGAAATTGAAAAAAACAAAAGATACAGGAACATTATAGTTAACAATTAGCATTTTAAAAAAACATAGAAATTCCCTGAAAAAACTAAAAGTTACAGGGACATTAGAGTTAGGAAATAGAATTTTAAAAAACCTTAGAAATTAATTGAAAAGAACTAAGGTTACAAGGATGTTCTAGTTAGGATATGGAATTTTTTTAAATCCTTAGAAATTCACTGAAAAAAACAAATGTTCCACACACATTATAGTTAGGCTGACATTTCACTCATAAAAACCAGAGAAATTTAGCAGTTATAGTAACTTGCGCTAACTGTAACTCACGCCCCAGAAATGCAAATTTTATGACCTCACATATTACATCACTCATGAAATGATCAATGACATCACTGATGACATCTCAAAGGAAGAAAATGATAGTCTGTACTTTAAAGTGGGTGTCAGATTATCAGGTGGATGATGTCATCAGTGATATAATTTGAGATGTCATCAGTGATTTCATCAGTGATGTCACTGACCATGTCAGGAGTGATGTAATATGTGACGTTATCAGCAGCATATTGCGGGGTAACGAGTTATAGTTAGCTCAACTAACTATAACAGCTGAATTTCTCTGGTTTTGTACAAGTAAAATAATCAACTAACCATACCGTCTCTGAAACCTATGGTTTTTTCAGTGAATTTCTATGGTTTTTTAAATGTTAATTTCTAACTATAACATCCCTGAATCTTATGTTTTTTTCAATAAATTTCAAAGGTTTTCTAAATGATAATTTCTAACTATGCCTACAGAGGTAGGACATGTGAAGAAAGAGTAAGAAATGCATAGAAAGAAGCAGGAGAAATATAGAAAGAGGCAACAGAAGTCCAGAAAGATGAAGAAAAGTGTTAAAAGAAGTAAGAGATGTGCAAAAAAACAACAACGGTGCAGAAAGAGGCCTTGTTTCAAAATCATCCTGTGCCCCCAACTTTTTACTGACTGGTACTGGTAGTAACTGACTCTGACTAACCAGGCCCAGAACCAGTACTATGCTGAAAGACATGTAGAATACAATGAAAACACCTACATACACTAGGGTACTCTATGGGTTGGGGTATCCTAAGGCCCTAGTACATAATAGGACAGGGGGAATAAAACTACCTCTAACTTAGAGATGCAGAAAGAGGTAAGAGAGGTGCATAAAAAGGCAGGAAAGGTGCAGAAACAGGGAACTGGGGTACAGAAAGAGGCAAGTCAGGTACAGAAACAAGTAAGAGCAGTGCAGCAAGAACCAACAGAGGTGCAAAAAAGAGGCAAGAGGCGTGCAGAAAAAAGTAAAAGGGGTGCACAAAGGGGCAAGAGTGTTACAGAAAGAGGCATGAGGGGTGCAGAAAGAAGGAACATAAGTACAGAAAGAGGCAAGAGAGGTGCAGAAAGAAGGAAGAGATCTGCAGTAAAAAGCAAATGTGCTGAAAGAGGCAAGTGAGGTGCTGAAAGAAGCAAGAGGGATGCAGAAAGAGTCAAGAGCAGTCCAGAAAGAACTGAGAGAAGTACAAAAAGAAGCAACAGAGGTACAAAAGGAGGCATAAGGGGTGCAAAAAGAAGGAAAAGAAGTGCAGAAAGAAGAAACAGATGTGCTGAAAGAGGCATGAAGGGTGCAGAAAGAGGGAAGACACATGTAGAAAAAGGCAAGAGAGTTGCACAAATAGGGAAGACTGGTGCAGAAAGAGGCAGGAGGGGTGCAGAAAGAAGCAACAGAGGTGCCAAAAGAGGCAGGAGAGGTGCAGGAAAAGGTAGGAGGGGTGCACAAGGAGGCAAGAGGGGTACAGAAAGGACAAAGAGAACTGCAGAATGAGGCACATGAGGTGCAGAGAGAAGCAATAGCAGTGCAGAAAGAACCAACAGAGGTGCTGAAAGAGGCAAATGAGGTGCAGAAAGAGGCAAGGGATCTGCGGAAAAATTCAACATAGGTGCTGAAAGAGGCAAGTGAGGTGTAGAAAGAAGCAAGAGAAGTGTAGAAAGAAGTAAGAGAATTGCAGAAAGAAGTTTCAGAGGTGCAGAAAGAGGCAAAAAGTGTGCAGAAAAACAAGAGGGATACAGACAAAAGGCGAGAGAGGTGGATAAAGAAGGGTGCAGAAAGAGGCAAGAGGGCTACATAAAGAAGCAATTGAGGTGCAAAAAGAAGCAAAAGACGTGCAGAAAGAGGGAAGAGAGGTGCAAAAAGTAGAAGTGATTTGCAGAAATAGGAAATTAATTAAATGAAAATTACACTTTTAGAGGGCGATGGCTACCCTGAGGCGTCCCAGCGTTATAGACAGAGCGTGACATGGAGAGGAGAGGCCGAGTGAGAGGCATCAATGAAAAAGGAAAGTTTTAGATGTTTGCGGAAAGACAGAAGGTTGGGTTCTGCTCAAAGCTGAAGAGGAAGAGAATTCCACAGCTTGGATGTGTTAAAGGAAAAAGAGCAGCCGCCACATCTCGCTCTTTTGATTTTGGGAACGAGGGCAAGGTGGGCTGAAGTTGATCGGAGCTGTCTGGGAGGCGGATAGGGGAAATCATTGATAGACATATATACGGGCCGGTATTCCAGAGGGTTCTATGTGCAATTCACAGTGCCTTGAACTGAATTCGTTCCTTGACTGGAAGCCAGTGGAGGTTTTTCAGTCCGGGTTTGGCTGAGAGTCGACCTGGAATTTGGAGAAGGGTGCGGGCGGCACAGTTTTGGATAGGAGAAATGCAGAAAAAGAAAGACGTGCAGAAAGAAGCAACAGAAATGCAGAAAGAGGCAAGAGAGGTGCAGAAGGAAGCAAGAGTGGCTTGCACACCATTAGTACCAATTTAACATTCGAATTTAGCAATACGTAACAGCTGACCATTCTAGGGTTGCATGGCGCCTTCCACCATGCTGTAATACTTGTTGCAGCATTTTTGGTAACGTTTGAGCCATTTGAGCTAGACACAAGGCTTTTTTCCTTCAAATCTGCAGATTAGGGAACAGATGATGAATTATGTGGCTAATGCAGAAAATGTATAATTGTGCGAAAGTCGGTGCAGCCAAACTGTCGCATGTTTCCTGTGGTTCTGGTCATACCTCTGACTAGTACTCCTCAGTGGTTCCTTCTTTTTTTGTGTCTCATCGAATTTATAGTTTAGCGTTAATGGAAACAAGGAAGACTAAACCTGAGGTTATCACTCCACAGCACAGACTACAATACCACATAAATTCTCTCAATAGCATATAATCCCATTCCACATGATTCCTATACACTAAATACCACATACTTTCTATTCACATAATTTTACTGCAAAACATACCACATAATTCCACTAAACACAACGTACATCCACTCTACACTAAAAAACATTAGTGAAAACTGTTTCATTTACAACACCAATAGCTCTAACTCTCACAAATGTGAAACCTAATACATTGCAAATGCTTCTATTACTAGGAGTCGCGTTTGCAGTGGTGGAGAAAGGGTGCTGGGCCTCCAACCAGCGCTCAGGAATTCCGCTGCATAGGAGTTACAGGAGGTACCAGGAGTGCTTCATGGCCCCCAAAGTCCCTCAGGAGTAAAGTGGACTTCTTCCCCCCATCCAGTAGTCTGCCAGGAGGCATGTTTGCAGAGTGGTGCAGAAAGGGGGCATGGCCCCTGAAGATGTCTTAGAAATCCCACTGTGTGGGACTTACTAGAGGTAACAAGACAGATAATTGGACCCAAGGACATCCTTGTGGGCCAACAACCCCTCCTATTACATCCAGTAATTCTCACACAGCAGGATTGCAAAGTTCTCGTAGCAGGCCACGTCCCTTTGCCCACCACTCTGCAAACACGCTCAATGGCGCACTCTTGGATGGGGATTAAAGTCCCCTTCACTGCTGAGGGTCCTTTAGGGGGCAACTAGCCTACCTCTTACCTCCAGTAAGCTCCACACAGTGGGATTGCTGAGCGATGGACACAGGACACGCTCCCGTTTCTCTACCACTCTGCAAACGCGCCCCCTGGCTCATTCTAAGTTGGGGGATTAGGTCCCCTTGAATACTGAGGGTCCCTGGGGGCCAACTAGCCCACCAGGTACCTCCAGTAAGCGCCACACAGATGGATTGCAGCAAGGTGGTCTGAGGCCATGCCCATTTTTACACCACTCTGCGAACGCACCACTAGGCTCACTGCTGATTGAGGAATAAAGTCCACTTGTGCCGAAGGTCCTGAGGACACAAGAGGACATCAGAGGGACACAAGAGGACCTCAGAGTCCAACCAGCAGGATGCCATGCAGGGATGGGGCGGGGTCTCCGGCAAGTTGCCTGTTTCTTTTTTCTTTTTCTGAAATGTTTTATTTTATTGGAGGGGGCGCATAGCCCCCTTCACTGGGCCACTTCTGGCCCCGGGGACCCCATCCCCCAGAGCCATGCCTCATCTTTGTGAGCCGTGGGGGGAGCCCCATTGCCCTCACGGTCCCAGCCAGCTCCCCACCTCCTGCGGGAGCTGGCATTGCTTTTACACAAGGGGAGTAGCTGACAATCAGCTCCCCTTGTGCAAAAGCAATCTGCTTTGGTTTTTGGAAGTGAGAGTGAGAGTTTGCTATGTAGAGGTAGAGGTACTTGTATAGCGCACAACTACCCGGAGGCATCTCGGCGCTTGTATGAATACCGCTGAGGAACCCTTCCTGGCTTTTCCCTTTGAAGTGTCCACACCTGGGCACCACCAAGGTGAAGCCAGGCATCCTAGCGTTGTTGGGGCCATTGTGGTGATTAAGCAAGCTATTGCCCAGAATTGCAGAGTGGGACCGATGATTAGAATAGGCACAGAGGTGAGAATTATCAGGTCCGAGGTAATTGAGCCCAAGACCCGCTGAGGCGGGGATTGAACCCTGGTCCCAGGCCAGACTTCTGCATCAGGGTCTGCCGCTCTAATCATTGAGTCACACTTCACTATGACAGGGCAGGAGCCGTGCTCCCGCCTGCCATAGTAATCTGCAATGTCCTGGGCACCCCGTGACATTGCAGGAGCCAGCCCTGGGGGTTGGTGGTCCCCAGGTCCATCAAGGGCGCCTGGAGGGGGCCACATGTCCCTTGCCCATCACTTGTAAAGCAGTCCTTGGGGCCAGGGTCCGTTACCTACCTCCACATTTAAATATTTAGTTCCACAGGGAGGTGGTGGTCCCTGGGGCAGCGGGGGCCATGTGCCCCATGCATAAATTATAAAGCCCCCGGAGGTGGCGGTCCCTAGGGCTGTGGGGGCCCCCACACCATAATTTAGTATTGCCCCCGGGATCTGGCCCACCTGGGGCTTTTTAACAAACTAAGTACAGGAGACCGGGCTTCACTTTTTAAATTTATTTTGACCGTATTCCGTCAGCCAGCATGAATTCAGCCAAAATTATAAAAGAAAATGCTTTTTTTGGGCCTGGGGGTCCTTGAGCAGGCGTCAGGGTCATGGACTCCTCCTCGGTGCTCAGATATATACATTTTTATTTTTGGAATATCTCAGAAACTACTCAATGGATTTACACCATTTAAAAGAACAGGTCGCTTTCGGAACTTAGAGCTACCTTTTTGCCGAATTTGGTGTAATTCCATTCAGCAGTTCGAACTGTAGCCTGTTCCAAAATTTCCTGCGTAAATTAACATGGAGAAAATGCATTTTGGGGCCCCGCTTTGTTCTCGGCCCATGCTTGACGAATCACTCCAAAACTTTTAAGACAGGAGCTGACTGGAGCGCTGCATTTGTTTTGAAAATTTCGCAATGATTTGTCAAATGGTGCAAAAGATATTGGCAATAGAAAAAATGCTTTTTGAATAGAAATGAGGTCCTAACTATAACTACCTACTGCCGATTGCCAGTAGGTAATACAAATATATATATATTCACTGAAAAAACCATAGGTTTCACACACGTTATAGTTAGGAATTAGCATTTAAAAAACCTTAGAAATTCGCAAAAAAAACATAGGTTTCACACATGTTGTAGTTAGCTGGACATTTCACTCATACAAAACCATTGAATTTCCCCTGTTATAGTTAGTTCAGCTAACTATAACTTGCGCGCCCGCAATGCACTGCTGATGACGTCACATATTACATCACTCATGGCATGGTCAGTGACATCACTCATGACATCACTGATGACATCAGTGTGTCTTTCTGAAAAATAAATATTTTATATATGTATATTTAAAGGTCGATCAAAGAATAAATGTGTAAATAAGTATCTAAATGGATGTTTTTTAAAAAAAAAATGATTGTATAACTGACTTATTAAGTGTATCTTAGTGAATGCATGTATTAGCGAGTAATGTTTAAATATGTATATATCTGTATCAGTGTCTCACTTTGTGTATAAGTGGCTGCATGGGTTGGTGACTAGCTACATGAGTGTCGATATGGGTTATTGGTTGGTTTTTAGAGTATCAGTATGAGTGTCTGTATGGTTTGGTGGAGGGTATTACTTACCGCATAGATGCATGCATGGGTGACTCACTGTTTGTATGTGTTTTGAAGACAGCATGTGTGCAGGTCTGTATGGGTGGATGAGTGTGTGTATGGGTGTGTTAGTGAGTGAATCACTGTCTCAATAGTATCCTTATGAGTAACTACATATGTTTTAAACTAGTATAAGTGAGTATTGATGTATATAAGTTCGTATATATGAGAGGGAGAGATTGTAAGAGTTCCTGTATGAATAAGTATGAATTTCTATAAGTGATTGTTTAAGAGAGTAAGTATGTGTACGATTCTGTAGAAGTAAGTGTAGTGGTGGGTGTTTAGCTCTATATGCAAGTAAATGGATGTTTGATAGTTTATTTGCATGTATGAGTATGTGTGTGAGTAACTCTATAGATGAGTGTCGGTGAGTAATAAAATCTATAGGTGTATGAGTACATATGATGAGTGAGTACATGTATGAGTGCCTATATAGAACTGTTAGTGAACGACTGGATGTGTACGTAGATTTTCGAATTACTGAATAGGTTGTTCTAACTGGTATTGGTATCTCCATTTTTGAATGTGTGTATCAAGGGTTATATTACGCTTAGAGGAGTTCTGCCAATCTTTCACAAGGATGATGTCATCAGTGATGTCATCAGTGATGTCATTTGAGATGTCATCAGTGATGTCATGAGTGATGTCACTGACCATGTCATGAGGGATGTAATATGTGACATCATCAGCAGTGCATTGCGGGCACACGAGTTATAGTTAGCTGAACTAACGATAACAGGGGAATTTCAATGGTTTTGTATGAGTGAAATGTCCAGCTAACTATAACATGTGTGAAACCTATGGTTTTTAGTGAATTTCTCAGGTTTTTTAAATGCTAATTCCTAACTAAAACATGTGTGAAACCTATGGTTTTTTCAGTGAATTTCTAAGGTTTTTTAAATGCTAATTCCTAACTATAACATGGCTGAAACCTATGTTTTTTTCAGTGAATTTCAAAGGTTTTTTTAAATGAAAATGTTTAAATATATTAATTGTTATATTTTTTATACGGATTTACTACATTATTTTAAATTATTTATTTTTAGATATTTTCTTTTTTAAATTACATTACATATCTTCAATATAAATTGAAAAAGAAATGTTTGTAAAAATATTAAAATTGTAATATTTCTTTTATTTAAGATTTTTTTTTATTAATATTTATTTTATACATCAGGCAATAATATCCTTGGGAAGAAAATTCAAGTTATTGGTAAGTACAGTTAAATTTACTTTTCAGGAATAGTAGTGAGCTAGATTGGGGAATTTATTCCTATTCAATCCTGAGGTCCCCTGTGAGCATACTAGCCCACCAGGTACCTCCAGTATGCGCCAGGCAGCTGTGTTGCAGTGAGTCATTCAAAGGGCACCCCCCCTTTTTACAACACTCTGCAACACAGCTCCGTGGTGCTTACTGGAGATACCTAATGGACTAGTTGCCCCCTAGGGGACCTCTGGATTGAACAGGATTTAATTCCCCACCTTAAAACACGCCTCAGGGCATGTTTGCACTCAAATCACCTCAAGCTCTGCCCCCTACCGTCACCACTGTGCTAACACGCCCTGTAGAGTGTTCTAAGTTGGGGGATTAAGTTCCCTTGCATACTGGGGGTCCCTGGGGCCCAACTAGCCCACCGGGAACCTCCTGTATGCGCCAGAAGGCAGTGTTGCAGAGACGTGTAATGAGGCCATGCCCCTTTTTACACCTCTCTCAAACGCAGCCCCCGGGCGCGTTTGCAGAGGGGGAACTAATTCCCCTTGCATACTGGGGGTCCCTGGGGGCCAACTAGCCCACCGTGAACCTCCAGTATGCGCCAGAAGCTGCGTTGCAGAGACGTGTAATAAGGCCACTCCCCTTTTTACACCTCTCTCAAACGCAGCCCCCGGACGCGTTTGCAGAGGGGGAACTAATTCCCCTTGCATACTGGGGGTCCCTGGGGGCCAACTAACCCACCTGGAACCTCCAGTATGCACCAGGGGGCTGCATTGCAGAGGTGTAATGAGGCCACACCCTCTTTACACCTCTCTGCAACGCAGCCCCCGGGCGCGTTTGCAGAGGGGGAACTAATTCCCCTTGCATACTGGGGTCTGCCTGGGGACCAACTAGCCCACCTGGGACCTACAGAATGCGCCAGGGGGCTGCATTGCAGAGAGGAGTAATGAGGCTATGCCACTTTTTACACCTCCCTGCAACGCAGCCCCCTAGCGCGTTTGCTGAGGAGGAACTAATTCCCCTTGCATACTGGGGGCCAACCTGCCCACCAGGAGCCTCCAGTATGCACCTTGGGGCTGCGTTGCTTTAACCCGGGGGCGGCGGTCCCCGGGGCAGTGTGGGAGGGATTGGGGCCCCCCCACACTTCTTTATCACTATGCCCCTGCGATTTGGTCCCCCCGGGGTGTAATTAGAAAAAAAACAGACCGGGTTTAAAAAAAAAAAAGATTGGGGCCTTGGGGGTCCTTGTGGGACCCCCTGAGCAGGCCTAGGGGGTCAGGGTGCTTCTACCCTGCCCGCTTTTTGAGTTCTACACGTTTGTTTTTCTGCTTTCTTGTGCCTCGACGACTGCCAACAATTTCTGTTTTGGAGTGTTACAGACAGTGGCAGCCAATCAGCATGCAGCTCGTGCACGCGAAGGTCCACGCACGTACGCGTAAGGCACGCAGACCTGTACGTGTACGGTGCGTGCTTATAGATATATATGTTTTTTCCTTTCGATTTTCCCAGGAACTACTGGAGGGATTTACACCATTTAAGCAAAAGCGTGATCTGCGAATAAGACTCTACCATTTTGCCAAAATTTCTTGTAATTCCGTTCAGCTGTTCGGGCTGTAGCCTTGTCTAATCATCCTATGGAAAATAACATGGGGAAAACACGTTTTGGGACCCCCCTTTTGAGCGGTAGGAGATGCCTTATTAAAGCTATGAGGAGATAGGTAAAGAAAAAGACAGTCTTCTAAGGCCAAGGGTCCTTGGAAATGAGCATTTCCCAAGAGGGGTCTGGGCAATGCTTGTTGTAGGAGAATGCTTTGGGCCCCCCACCCCACATCCCCAAAAGGAGCCCAACATTGAGATTCAGTTACCATCCTAAGGACAAAAGAATGTAATTGGGGGAATCTTCTGGGTTTTAAAGTCTTCTTGGAGATTGGATTCTTAGGGGATGATTAGGATGACGGGCGGGCTTTGTCCGCCTACTATCCCATCACAAAAAGGGACCGCCCGCCATAAGGGCGGGTGTCCTGTGGGGAACATTAGGATGCGCCCGCCACAGTGGCTTGCACAATCAATGTCAGCACCGCCCGCCACAATGACAGGAAGGCATGCTGTGCACTTCAATGCACAACATGGCAGTCACTGCACGGTGCCTGCAATGGTGTGCATGGAACTGCAGTGGGTACCATAGGTACCCCCCATGTGCACCCCCACCCCCCTGAATCCCAGGGCGACCACTATGGGCCCCCAATGGTGAAAAACGGCTGCCTTTCCGTGGCGGCAACGCCACAACGGAAAGGCACAACCCAGCAGACATGCTAATATGGATGGCGGTGTCTCCCAGACGCCGCCACCATGTTAGCACCTTTTCAGCCCAGTCGACTCTGCGACCGGGCAGAAAACATTCCGTCCGCCGGGGTCCCCCACCATGGTAATGGGGCGGGGGTAAATGGAGAGCGGGCGGTGGTTTATGGCGGGTGGAGCGCCACCGCCATACGCGAGTTGGCGATTCACCCGCCATACTAATGACCCCCTTAGTTGTATGGCTTTATGGTACAGGGATGTTTGATTTTAGGTTATGGGGCTAGTTTGCAGCACGTTTAAACAATTCACATCCTAAATGGTATTAAACACTGAAAGTTTTGTTAACAATATCTGTGTTAGTTGTGAATCAATATTCTTGTTTGTTACTGAAAGGTGGTTAGGTGAAAAATTATTTTTATATTGATGGCATTGTGTTTTTGCTCTCATAATTCTGTCTATAAATAATGTGATGATATTGCATTGTGTCTTCATTTTGCAGAGACTTTCCTACCATTTGCCCAAGCCAAACCCACAGATTCAGTGGGTTCAGTGGGGAAAACCTCTGCAAATCCAGAGTGGCCAACTACTCCACAAAGGGGTCTATCCATTTTTGGGTCACATAGATTCCAGTGCTGCTCAAAGCATATTTTTTGGCTGTAGTTTTATGTGGAGGTGGAAGTTCAAGAGACTGCCACCAATCCAAGGGGACACATCATCACTCCTCCCTACCCCTTAAATCCTGCATAGCATCTTGGGATTTTCCATAATTGGTGATTTGCAAGTGGTCCACAGATAGAGCTCTCAAAGAGTTCTATGTCCCACCCCTAACTGCCACTGCTAAATTGGTTCCTTCCCACCAAATTTCAAAGGGACTTCCTGGAGTTTGTAGAGATAGTGGTTTTGTTGCTTTCATATTGTTTTTTTGGGAAGGAGATCCCCAGGTCCATCAGGCAGTTTGAATGTAATTAACATATGAATGTGTAGTGAGGAGGACCACACAGGAAGGTTGTCATTAAAGATGTATTATTCAAGCAGGTAACATGTTGAATAGTTCAACAACTAGTTAAGTTGTGAAGTGGAGCCCCACCAGGAGCAGCCTGTATGCTGCTCAGCCCATGCTCAACTGTCACTTCACCTCTCTGTGTCCCAACATTCCGAGGCACATCATGACTCCAACATTCTATTGAACACAGAGCACAGGCACTGGCTGAGCAGGAGGTGTGAAATACATTTCATTACAAATGCAGAATACTACAGAATGTGTTTCCCCAAATCTCTTACTCTCTCAGAAACAAGCATTTTTCTCCCTATGGACCTATTGTGTGGGGAAGGCATTGATCTATCTACTAGCCAGCATAGGGATTAACTAAGTCGTACTGAGTAGTTTGAAACCCAAATCTAGGTAAGGGCTCACTCAGAAAAATATGGTCAAACTCAAATTATGAGGCGTGTAATTATGCCAAATATTTGCACTGGAGACCTTTTTTTATCTAAAGAAAGAGAAGTTAAACACTTCTCTAGGTTATCATTATGTAGTACTTTGGTGAAGCTTTCGGCTAGCACTACAGACTTTTAGGGAAGCACTGCATATTCATAAGATAGTCAAAAAAAAGTGGGATCATTTCTTTTTGAATGCACAGTAAAATTATAAGGTCTGCACAGCAATAGCCAAATATATAAACAATGATTTAAACATTTAATAATGTCAGGCTACCTGTGCTGAGATACAAGGCTCATGTACACGGTAGACCCACTTTTACACCCACACACATGAGCAGACATGAATGTGCATGTGATCCTGTGCAACCATTCAAGTTTAAAATACACATATACAAGTTTCTCTGACATAGTGCCGGAATGAATTCAATGTGTATACATGCAGGGGCAGATCTACTGATATTTCAAACAATGCATTGCAGCAAGGCAACCTGCAAAGGATGACAGCAAAAATACGCCATATTTACAAAGATATGGCACATTTCTTTTGCCTCCTTGCACTGGTCCAGTGTGCTGCCTAATGCCATAGAGGCACCCTTGCACTATGGTGCAAGGTTGCCTGTGTTACGAGCAGGATTGTTGTTCTGCAGGAAGGGAAAACTTCCTGCAGCAAAACAATCCTTAAGATATTTTGATATTTGATATTTGAGGGGGTATTTCTAAAGCGCAGAGGTCGCTCCGAAGGGAGCATCATGGCGCTGAAAAATCCTGAAGGCCTAGTCATGTTAGCGGAAGGAGGGCTAGATGGCAGCTTTAGTCCAGTCGTCGGGGAGGCTAAAGATCCAGGTCTTGAGAAGTTTCCTGAAAGGTTTCTCAAGGACCTGTTGTCTCAAGTGTTTGGGCATGCTGTTCCAGGCTTTGATGGCCAGGGAATTTAAAGTTTTTCCACATTTAGTCTTCAAGTTGTAACTGGCGGGAGACATGAGATTGTCTTGGGCAGAACGGAGGGAACGACTCGGTTTGTAGTGGGGGAAGCGTTTGGTAAGGTATTTAGGACCAGTCTTGTTGAACGCCCGAAAGGCGATGGTAAGTATTTTGAAAAGAATTCTTTTATGGAGGAGGAGCCAATGCAGGGATTTTAGGGCTGCAGAGACAGAAGATTTGCGGGGTAATTTCAAGACCAGTCGGGCAGCCGTGTGAAGGACGCTTTGGAGTTTGGTTTGTGTGGACTTTTTTGTCCCTGCCAAGAGGCCGTTACAGTAATCAAGGCGTGAAATTATGAGGGCCACTGTTACTGTTTTTGTGGCCTCAAGGGGGAGAAAGTCAAAAAACTTTCTGAGTGATTTTATTATGCCGAAGCATCTGCCGGCAACATTCTTGGCGTGCTGGTCGAATGATAGGTCCGAGTCAAATGTTACACCGAGGTTTCTAGCTGTTGTTAAAGTCTGCGGAGGGGCAACAGAGTTGTCTGGCCACCAGAGGGCTGGGCAGAAGGAGGTGTTCTTTCCGATGGGGAGAATCTCTGTTTTGCTGGAGTTACATCTGAGATGGTTAGTGTCCATCCAGTGGAAGACCGCAGTTAAACAGTTTTTGAGATTGAGTTCAGCTTTGGTTGAGTTATCCTCAAGGGGTACAATCAACTGCGTATCATCGGCATACGAGGTTACTGGTATGCCGTATGATTCAATCAGGGAAAGGAGTGGGATAAGGTAAATATTAAAAAGGAGGGGACTTAGGATGGACCCTTGGGGTACTCCGGAGGATACCTTTTTTTCTTTGGACTGAAAAGGACCAAGAGCGACAGTTTGGAATCTGTCGCTGAGGAATGATTTTATCCATAATAGGGCCGTATCAGAAATCCCTATGTCCATCAGTCGGTTGATAAGGATAGAGTGGGAAATGGTGTTGAACGCTGCTGTGAGGTCGAGAAGTATGAGAATAGCCTTCTTCCTCTGGTCTTGCAGCGTTTTTATGGTATCTGACAGTTCGATCAGAGCGGTCTCAGTTGAGTGTTTAGGACGGAAACCAGACTGTTGGGGGTGAAGTATGTTGTGGGCTTCCAAGTGGATCTTAAGTTCTTTGTAGACCAGCTGTTCTGTTATTTCACCCAAGGCAGGGAGAAGGGTGATCGGGCGGAGATTGGTCAGGTCCTCCGGAGATTTGTTAGCTTTCTTCATGAGCGGTTAGATTATGCCATTTTTCCATATACGAGGGACAGATCCGGTGCTAAGTGACGAGTTGACTATGTCATTGATGACAGGGTTAACAATGTCAATGAGTTGAAGAAGAATCTTGGGAGGGCATGGGTCAGAGGGGGAGCCGGACTTACACGATAGAATGACTTCTCTGGTTTGGGCTAGAGTGACAGGGGTGAAATGTTTGAGACTCCCAACTGGGGGTTCTGATTTGTCAGGGATAGGGGGCCCTTAATGGGTTTGTGGAGGGGGGAAGTTCATTTGGATGGAGGCGATTTTTTTCGTCAAAATAGTCTGACATTTTATCGCAAAGATCTTGGGATGGGGTATTTCGGGTTGGAGTGCTTTGGGCTGGGTAAACGATTTTACTATTGAGAACAAGGTTTTTTGTTTCTGATTAGCTTGATTGATGGCATTGACGTAGAAGGTTTTCTTAGCAGATTTGATGCTAGAAAGGTAGATATTTCTTTGTTGGATATAGGAGAGACGATCGTCATTATCGTATGTTCTGCGCCATTTTCGCTCAGCTTTTCTGCAGAGTAGGTGAGCGGTTGCTAAGGCAGGTGTGAACCAAGGGGCGTTATTTTTCGTATTTTTTAGAGCTCTGCGGGGGCGATTAGTGGGGTTCCGATTTTTGATTTCGTGAGAAATCCAATTATTCTCTGCGTCCAATTCAATGTTACCGGATAGGACGGGGGAATGTGATTGGAGAATGGGGTTAAGCGTAAGGTTTTCCTGGACTGTTTTCCAGTTGACAAAGTGGTCACGGTGAGAAATTGCTTTGTTGACGGTAGGGTGTGAGATAGTAATATGGAATGGGATCAGGCTATGATCTGTCCATATTTGGGGGAGGGGGGGTAGGGAAGTGAGAGATGGGAGATTGGTGCAAACACCATCGAGGGTGTGACCTAGTGAATGGGCGGCAAGATGACACTTTGTTGAAGATTGAAGATTTCGAGTGTCTGTAAAAAACTATTAGTTTGTAGGTCAGTTGGAGACTCAAGGTGTAGATTAAAGTCTCCAAGAAGGGTAAAATGAGGGTAACGGAGTAGGAAGTGTCCCAGAGAGTCACTCAGGGAGGCTAGAAATTTGGAAGCAGAGTATTTCCGCTTTTCTATATGTGATGATGCATGCATCACACAAAGAAAAAGGAAGGAAGAAGAAAAAATAAAGATATTTCTCCATGTTACGCATAGGTTTGGGAGGCACACCATTTTTTTCCCAGGTTTACAACACTTTGTAAATCTGAGAATGCACCAAAATCCAGCCAAATGTACTGCATTGCATTAGTTTCAATTTACTAAACAATGCAGAGCCATGTAAAGATGCTTTGTGTGGCTAAGTAAATCCCAGTTAGGGGCATGTGCTGTCCATGGCTTCTCTTGGGTGATGCAAGAGCACACATATACTTACCCATAAGTTGGCAGGGTATGCTCAGACGTGAGTCCCTTGCTCACTTTGCCACTGGATTCAAGCAAGCCGGGCTGAAGACGGCTGTAATGCCAGAAACCGGTCCTCGGAAGCTTGTTTCCGGTCCACGGAAGGCATGGCTTGGCAGTTCGGGCTGGACTGTTCCCATGAGGCACAGGGTCAGACTGATTTGCTTATGGCCATGTCTGAACTGGGGTGGCAGAGTGGGCTAAAGAATGGTGATGGATTAAACCCAGATCTGTTGATTGGGTGTGAGTGTTTGATTGGTTCAGATGCTCCGTCCATCCCCACCACCTTTTGTACGACTTTGTTCACCATAAGTTGGCGGGGTATGCTCAGACGTGAGTCCCTTGCTCACTTTGCCACTGGATTCAAGCAAGCCGGGCTGAAGACGACTGTAATGCCAGAAACCGGTCCTCAGAAGCTTGTTTCGGGTCCAGGGAAGGCATGGCTTGTCAGTTCGACCTGGACTGTTCCCATGAGGCACAGGGTCAGACTGATTTGCATATGGTCATGTCTAAACTGGGGTGGCAGAGTGGGCTAAAGAACGGTGATGGATTAAACCCAGATCTGTTGACTGGGTGTGAGTGTTTGGTTCAGATACTCTGTCCCTTACCACCCCCTTTTGTACCGCTTTGTTCGCCATAAGTTGGCAGGATATGTTCAGACGTGAGTCCCTTGCTCACTTTGCCACTGGATTCAAGCAAGCCGGGCTGAAGACGGCTGTAATGCCAGAAACCAGTCCTCGGAAGCTTGTTTCCGGTCCAGGGAAGGCATGGCTTGGCAGTTTGGGCTGGACTGTTCCCATGAGGCACAGGGTCAGACTGATTTGCATATGGTCATGTCTGAACTGGGGTGGCAGAGTGGGCTAAAGAACGTGATGGATTAAACCCAGATCTGTTGACTGGGTGTGAGTGTTTGATTGGTTCAGAGCGTCTGTCCATCACCACCCCCTTTTGTACCGCTTTATCTCCTATGCAGGCACTTTTGCACTATAGTGCAAGGGTGCTTGTGTTGCAGGGAATAATTATTTATGTGAAG
Source organism: Lissotriton vulgaris (assembly GCF_964263255.1). NCBI lineage: Eukaryota > Metazoa > Chordata > Amphibia > Caudata > Salamandridae > Lissotriton > Lissotriton vulgaris. Next base: position 1,044,590,453 of record NC_141696.1, read on the forward strand.
GAAGGTATCCCTTCCTGAACAATAATGGCTCCTACGCTTGCTTTTAAATAACCCCCGGGTGGGCCAGGTCCCGGGGGCATGTAATAAATAAAGAAGGAGACACACAGGCAGCCTTCCTAGGGCTTCTCAAAGCCCTGGGCACTGCCACCTACCCGGGGCACTTTACATTATTAATGTGGATGGGTCCACTGGACCCGACCGCACCCCCAGGGCCTGTCACCTTTCCAGGGCTCTTTCCAAATAATATTGGGGGGCCCCCCATACATCCCTTGGGACCACCTCTTCCACAGGCACAAATATATGAATGAAGGGGACCACAACCTCTTGGAGGCACATTTGAATAAAAGAGGGGGGTGTAGCCCCCTTCCTATAGCCCTACATGGCCCTGGGAACCACCACCACCCAGGGCCAAATCCAGCAATATTCTGGGTTGCCCATCCCCTGGACATTGCAGTTTGCTATGGCATGGCGGGAGCCTTCCAGAACAAACAGGGTGCTCTGTATTCAGTAGGCAAGAGCATTTTGCTTCCACTTTTTACATGTCAGCAGCTCCCTGTGTGTAAAAAGCAATGCCGGCTTCCGCAGGAGGTGGGAGCCGGCAGGGACTGCTGGGACCTTCAGGCTCCCTGTGGTCCCTAATAAGGTGGCCATGCCCCAGGGCATTGGGTCCCTGGGCCTGGGGAGGGGGCCTGCGAAGCACGCCTCCCCTTTTTATGAATAAAAATAAAGGCCTGGCCCCGGGGATGGGGTCTCCGGGGCCAAAAATTGGCTCCTCCCTTTTTTAGGAAAAAGAGCAGGCAACAGGGGACTGGTCCCCTGAGTGGAGAGTGGCCTGGGAGGGGAGCTGCTAAGCCCCCTCCCTTTGAATTAAAAAAAGGATAAAAAATACAGTCTTGACCCCTGGTACTGGGGGGTCCCGGGGGCTAAAACAGCCCAGGAGGGGGCCCACACAGCCACCTCAGCTTTTTTAAATTAAAACAAGGTTCAGGTTCCGGAATATGGGTCCCCGGGGATGAAAATGGTCCAGCAAAGGGGGCGGGGCACGTGGCCCCCATTCCTTAAAAAGAAAAAAATCAGCAAAAAAATCCAGCAACTTACCTCCTGGTGCGCTCCCGGTTGGGGGATAAATTCCCCTTGGCTGCTGAGGGTCCTTAGGGGCCACAAAGACCTCATGTTACCTCCAGTAAGCCCCAGAGATGGTCAGAGGCCATGCCCCCTTTCTACACCACCCTGCAAACGCATCTCTTGATGCACTGATGGTGGAGGGATGAGGTGCCTTTGCCTCCGGAGAGCCTCAGGACTAAAGTGGACTTCATCCCCGAAGCAGCAGTGCACCAGGAGCTTCATTTGCTGAGTGGTGGAGAAAGTGATTGTGTCCCCTGCTGATCTCTAAGAAATGCAGCTGGGTACAAGAAGGGCTAGTTGGCCCCCAAGAACCCCGAAGAGACAAGGAGACTTCATCCCCTGACTAGTTGTGCACCGGGAGGTGCATTTTAGAGTGGTGGAGAAAGGGGCATTGCCACTGAAACCTCTCAGCATACCCACTGTGTGGGACTTACTGGAGATAAAAGGAAGACTTGTTGGCCCCCAAGGACACTCTGGAGCCAAGGGAACTTCATCCCCCAACTAGTGGTGCACTGGGAGGTGCGTTTGCAGAGTAGTGGAGAAATGGGCGTGGCCTCTGACACCTTCTGAGCAATCCTGCTGAGTGTGACCTACTGGAACTAACAGGAGGGGTAGTTGGCCCCCAAGGATGTCCTTGGGGTCCAACTACCCCTCCTGTTACCTTTAGTATGTTCCATACAGCGGGATTGCTAAAAGATCATCGGGGTCCTTGCCCCCTTTCTCAACCACTCTGCAAACATTTTTTGCTTGGGGGCTCAAGCCCACATTACTCCCAAGGGTCTTGGGGGGTCGATAAGCCCTCCTGGTACCTCCTATAAGTCTTACACAGCAGAATTCCTGAGGACTGGTTGAAGGCCCCATACCCTTTCTCCACCACTCTGCAAACATGATTTCTACTTTAAAAGATTCACTGAAAAAAACAAAGCTTACATGGACGTTGTAGTTAGGGATTAGTGTTTAGAAAACCTTTCGAAATTCACTGAAAAAAACTAAGGTTTCAGGGACATCATAGTTAGGAAATATAGGGGCATATTATCAAGGGGGTTTATCTCCGCTTTTTTGGCTTTAAAAGCCAAGAAAGCGGAGATAAAATTATCTCCCTATTACCTAGCTGTCGCTAACACCAGTTAGCGACAGCTAGTAGGAGATAGCGACCATCTTGGCCCCCACTTTGCATGTCAGTGATATTTATCACTAATGACATGCAAAGTGGGCGTGCCAAGATGTTAGCGACTGAAAACAGTCGCTAACATCGCTATCTCCTATTACCAACTTTTGGAGATATTTGCGCTAAGCGCGAATATCTCCAAAAGCTAACACCTGCCCATAGCAGTTCTTAGCCATGTTATCCAATGGGAGGTGGATAACATGACTAAGAGCATTAGCTCGGTAATGCGTGAATATCGCTTACTTTTCAGCGATATTCATGCATTGCAGCGATTTTTATCGCTTTTGCGATAAACCTTGGCAATACCAAGGTTTATTTGCGGTAAAAATCGCCGCAGCTCAGCAGTAAATTTTTGTCTCTAACCAAGCAATAGCGATAATTATCGCTATTGCTTGGTAATATGCCCCCTAATTTTAAAAACCTTAGAAATTCACTGGAAAAACCAAAGGTTACAGGGACATTATAGTTAGGCTGACATTTCACTCATACAGAACCTGAGAAATTCAAAAGTTATAGTTAGCTTAGCTAACTATAACTTGTGTACCCGCAATGCAATGCTTCTAGACTGGGCAGTCTTGTCACTGCCAGACTACAAGCATAAGTGTGGAAAGGGAAAAGCATAAGTATACATAACCATTTTGCTCCTTAGCTGCATTTTGTTTTGCATTACAAATCCAAAACAGTTAAACTTTACCATATATATCTATTAAATAATGAGTGGCTCTTGTATCATGCATCTCATGCATCTCTTCCAATACTAACATTCTCACTTTGATTCAATACTTCTTCTATTCCACCTTGTATTGGTTTTGAAATATAAATGTAATGGCCATAGCCACTGCTTACTTCCATGTACCTGCATCAAAGTGGTTTCCGAAACTTGTCATATGACAGTTATGCCTTTAAAATTTGCTTTATAACTAAAATTACCATATCCTCATTGCAAGGTGCTTTGTTATAGAAGGGAGACTATGTGAGCCCATTCTTCTTTGGGTACCTAGTTACACAAGAGTTGAGTAGCCATTATGAGACAATCTTTTTGTTATGGTTGTTCCCCACTTGCAGCATATTTCAACTGTACATCATCCCTCCACCAGTCTCTGGCCATTTCTGAAATCTATAGCAATCCCTGCAAAACACCAACTATTCAGGATTTCATCTCAAATACCTTCTTGATTAGATGTTTTTGTCATCACCACATCTCATATAACGACTAGGCTCGTGTTAGACCTGTCAGCGTTAGGGTTGTCTTTTCCCAAACCTTTTGCCTCCTTACCTCCTATTAAGACTCTGAGCACTTTACCATTGCTGGACAGTGCTAAAGTGCATGTTCTTCTCCCCTAAACATTGCAACGTTTGAATTGGACTTGGACTTGGCACTTTTTTGCAGGGTCATCCCCGAACTTTTTGTCTTCCTCCTGTATTTTTTTCTGAACTTTGGTTTGTGGATTTAAGGACTCTGGGCACTTTATTACTGCTGTTCAGTGCTAAAGTGCATGTGCTCTCTATGGTAAACGTGGTAAGATTGGTCTACACCATATTTAATTCACCTGTCAGTTCCTTGTACAGTGGTATCTCATATACCCAGGGCCAGAAAATGAAATGCTACTGGTGGGCTTGCAGCACTGCTTGCGCCACCCACCAAAGTAGCCTTTCAAACCTGTCTCAGGCCTCTGCCACTGCAGGACCTGCACATCCAGTTTACTGTTGCTGTGACGTGGCACATAAAGAGGTTGCCACATCTGTGACTCCCCTTTTACTACATATCAGTCACCCCCAAGGTAGGCCCAAGCTAGCCCTATGGGCAGGGTGCGGTGTAGGTAAAAGGTAGGACACGTGCCTTAACTGTGTGGCATGTCCTGGTAGTGACAAAACGCCTATTTGGTTTCTCACTGCTGTGAGGCTGATATATCATAGGATGTATTCCCCGATACATGCTTCAGTGGTAATTCCTGACATGAGAATAGTAGCGATATAACGTTTAGTATGTTTGGAACAGTGGTGATAAATGCTGCATATTGGTGTTTGCAGATTTATTATTACTATTTTAGAAATACCAATCTTAGAAGTGGTCATTTGTGTGTGCTATGTGTCTTTGTGCCTGCCTGTTGTGCCTTGACTGTCTGGCCTCAGAGTGACAGGGCCTGGAGAGGTGCAGTGGCTCCAGAGAGTCTGGGTGAGTCAGCACTAGCCTGAATAGGTCTGGTCTGCATTTGGAGTGGTGGGAAGAGTAGCACCTGCACCTGATTAGGGCTGTGCCTGCCTTCCACAATGAGGGCTTACACATACAATGGGGAGTGTTGTGCACTGAAAAGATATTTTTAAGTGCCCCCTGAACTGGTTTGGACTGGGCTCAGAGCCCTGTGCCAGGGGCGGACAAATACACATACTGGTGTATGTGCTGGGGCTGTGACCACATCTTTTGAGCTGACTTTGAACTTTGGGACCTGCTTGGACTTGCGGCCGGCAGACTGCTGGGTGCCAGGAGGTACCACCGCCTGGGACTACCTGCTGGGGGCTGAGAGGACTTCCCTCTGTTAGGGGACCAGGTGAATATGTAAATGTACATGTAAATGTACAGGAATTTATATAGCGCAAATCACCAAGCAGTTTCTAAGCGCTTGCTTAGGGAATCCGTCCTGGTATTCCCCTGTGAGATAACCCCGGCAGGGTATCCGCAAGGTGAAAGCCAGGCATCCCGCCGCGAGGGGCCGTTGTGGAGATTAAGCAAGCTATTGCCCAGAGTCGCAGAGTGTGAACCCTTGAATCGAGTAGGTACCGGAGCGAGAATTGTCGAGTCCATGGACATTTTTGGACTCAAGACCCCGCCGAGCCGGGAATGGAACCCTGGTCCCGGGCTGACCTCTGCTTCCAGGTCTGCCTCCTCTAACCAGTGAGCCACACTTCTCCACTCAATAGGCCTGCCTGGGACCTAGCCACTGCCCCAAGTGGTCTATTAGGTCTTGGGAGCCTGCCTTGCCGTTGGGCCCGTGTCTGCGAGCAGAGGTCTCATTACAGACCGACCGGGGGGGTGGGGGGACATTACTTGACACTTTGTGCAGTCGGGTGCCAGGTCTGCACTCCCGTTGTGGTTTGGGCCTAAGGATCACAGCACTTGCAGGGGCATCTAGGGGATGATTTGGAGGCCTTGTGCAGTGTGACGTAAAGGGGATCTCCGCCACACCTGTGGGGAAGTACAAGCCCGGAACATGCCCGACCAGGAGGGCTCTAGGCACTTTCGGACTACATAACTGTTGCATTTTCCCTCCTCATATGAGAGGTCAGTTCAGTAATTATGATTATGCCTAATGTCTGATGTCCACATGTTCTGAAAGGATGGTATGCATATTTGATGGCATGAGAGTTCCCTAAACCTGCGCACGTTACAAGTATTTAGTTTGGTGCACTGCTTCTGATGTTGTCAATGCATAATGTGTTATGCTGAAATGTGATCCTACCAGTATTTACTGGTTGTCCCCACTAACTGTGATGTAGGTGATGTTTATTACAGTGGCTCAATTGTACTATTGATGTATAAGTGTGTTGCGCAAATGCTGTACACATTGCCTCTGGGATAAGCCTAACTGTTCTGCCTAGCTACCAATGGCATAAACATGGGTTAACTGTAGTGTGTAACTCCCTTGTCCTGACTAGAGTGGTGGTTTCTGCCTGGCTTAGGTGCATGCTCTAGCCAACCAGAAACAACATTTCTAACAGTTGGTTTATCCACAATCGAGATATTTACCTTATATGAAAGCTCCTAGTGGAGTGCATTACCTGTGGCCAGTACCTATAATTTAAATGCGCCTACTGGGTCTTTAACACTGATTGTGCCACCTGCACAAGTAGCCCTTTAAACATGTTGCAGGCTTGCCACTGCAGAGCCGGTGTGTGCAGATTTACTGCCATGTTAACTTGGCATTTAAAACCCCTTGCCAAGCTTTAAACTCCCCTTTCATTACACATAAGTCACCCCTAATGTAGGCCCTTGCTATTCCAAATGGCAGGGTGCTTTATAAGAAAAAGGTAGGACATGCACTTTTATGTTTTGCATGTTTTGATAGTGAAAAACACCTCAAATGTATTTTCACTACTGTTAGGCCTATTTCTCTCCTAGGTTAACATTGGGAAGAAGTAGTTCTGCAATTTTTATATCTTTGGAATGGTAATGATAAATGCTCTTTACTGGTAAGGTTGGATTTAACATTACTATTTTAGAAATACCACTTTCAGAAATTGACGTTTCCCTACTCTCAAAGCTCAGTCTGCCTTCATCCTTTCTCTAATATATGACTGGGGTAGGTGACAGTTTGACTCTGTGCAGTGCCACTAGACAGCCACATACAAGGAAGGCAAGGTGTGTCTGAGTGTCTGCTTGGATCTGCCCGTCATCTTCGGAATCAAGGCAGTACCACCACTTAGTGAAGAAAATCAATGCACCTCCTCGACTGCAGGATAGACATCAACACATCAGTTGGCTTCACCCCACATCTCGCTTTTGTGACCAGGATGAAGGTACTTTGTTCAGTGGGCCTTGCTTGGCTCCTGTATCTGGCCCATTCTCCGTCACGGTTGACCTGAACCCTTGACTTTGTCCAGGTCCAGTGCAACTAGATAAGCCCCATAGGCGCTTATTGCTTTTAAGTGCCATTTTTACATTCAATCTTTAAAAAATCATATCTCGACTTCTACTTATTGGATTTTTTGTCATTTGGTCTTGCTTTAAATATTAAAATCATATCTATTTTTGTAATCGGGTGTGTGGTCTTTTTGTGGTGTTTTCACTGTGTTACTGTTTAAAGTATTGCACAAATACTTTACCCATTGCCTCTTAAGTTAAGCCTGACTACTCTGTGCCAATCTCCCGGAGAGTGAGCACAGGTTAATTTAAGGTCTGGGTCTGACTGACCCAGACTAGGATTAAGGTTCCGGCTTGGACACAGTGCTTGCCTCTGCTAACCAGAAACCTAATTTCTCACAGCTCCACATCTATTTTCCCAGAGTGTACACTTAATGTAGCTAAAAACACCTTTGTCATCTTAATGAGATTGATATACTCCATTATATAGACATACTACATTTTCCATGGTTTTAACATTATGTGGTTCCTTGCAGTTTTTATAGTTTCTGCCAACCATGAAATGTTGACCAAACATTGGATTTCACTATCATAGACCTTGAAAGATAGCATTGATAAGACGTACAACTCCCTCTATTTTATGTTTGATTTAAGAAACACAATTAGACACCACTCACCTAATCTACTTTCCAGGATCTGGTGAGTCATTTTATTTGTGAGGAACATCAGAATATTTCAAATAGATCATCAAGCATCAAAACACAGGGAAAGAGAATTAAAAAGATGTGACATCTGGAAGTCAAAACAATATCTAAGCTATGAGGAGCGTGGTCTATTAACTTGCCAACATGGCATATCAGCCAATGGCTTAGATTAGCTGAAGTTTAAGAATCAGATATTGAAGCATGCATAAGTGCAGGTTATGATAAAGGCATGTTGAAAAAATGGCATTTTCTCCCTGGATATGCCCGTCTCTGGGTTGGAATGAAAGGGTGTCATTTGACTTTTTTGTTGCTGACATGTAAAGCTGGATTGCAGTTTAGCAGTGTCAAATATGCTGACTAAATGTACATGTGACAGACATAGAGGGATCCACCAACAGTTACTCGCTTCAGATCTGAAATTGAGTTAACTCAATTACACAAGATGGTAATAATCTCATGTGGTATGCATCAATAACATCCACATTGCTTTGTATGCATTTAGTCAACAGATTACAGTAAAAGTCTTGTAATATACAACTATGCATATTAACTCTGTGCAACATCTTTCACACTAGTTCTATGGTTCAGAAAGTTGGCGATAGAGACATGTGTTTGGCCTCCCTTTACTGCCCCTGCCTCTATCAAAGACCACCTTTTTCAAAAAATAACCTTCCAGAGGTGATGGGGCTAGCACTCAGGGCTGGACATCAACGTTTTGTACAGATCAAGACTGCTTTTAATATGGCTGGCCTCTGTATGTAATAGACGAACTTCATATGATACAGTTACAAGTGACCAGAACAAGCTCTTAAGGACTCCAGGGTCACCTCACAGATTCAGCCCATTGCAGCTGAAATGTCCCTTGCATTGCCTTTGTTTCTATTCAGTGCAAATGTGAAGTCACACTTTATGACTGCCTGGCCATTTGTGGGGCTGAGGTGAAATGACCTGATTTGCTCAAACTTGAGCTCTCTAATCGTACAATAAGCAAAACAAATTTGTTGAAAGTGTCCAACATAATCTGTGAGGTTAAGATTATTTCAAGTAATTCCATCCATCACCTTTTGTTTTTTTTCAGTGAGTCACCCTCTGTTATGCAGATATGCTCAGACATCTGCCCACTAATGAATCTAAACAAACTGAAAAGCATTTATTATTTTTTTCATTACTCATAGGTCCTAATCTTTCCATACAGTTGGTATCTGACTGTAATGTCAAAGTGAACAATGAAATGTAGGTATGAACACAGGTAATTACTAGGAGATAGCGTTGTGTCTTAGTAACTGGGTTGCTAACCACATTGGATTCTAGAATAGAGATTCCAAGGTGGATAAGGTAGCCAGTTACTGAGGTGAGAGGATGTGTACAGGGGTCGCTATTACCAACTATTTATACGCTTTTAACATTATAATATATATGTTTTTAAATTTTCAATGTTAAATATATTTCTATTTTAATTTTGAATATATTTACATATTTGTTTGTTTATTTCGTTTTTTAAAATATTTTTGTTGTTGCTAATATTTTGTTTGTTATTCATTTTGAACTGACTGGAGTGAGAATATTATTTTCTACCCCTCTGCAATCCAATGCTTTCCCTAAGGTTGCAATCACTGGAGTGGGAATAGTAATTTTTACCCCTCCGCTATCCAACACTTTCCCCACTGTTGCACTGATTTGAGTGGGAATAGTACATGTTATCCTACAACTATCCACACTTTCCCTACTGTTGTACTCACTGGTGTCATGAATCTGTAATCCCAACACATCCCAACACACTATGCTCTAGAAGAGAGCAGTTTATTCCTTCAGAAAACCCACCCCTGTCCCGTGCATCCAGCACGCCATAGTGAAAGGTATGATGGTTTGATGTGACTATAAATGTTTTCTGTTTATAATATTGTGCGTATCATTTAACTTCACATTCTTACTCATGGTAAATTACTATATCGAGTTCTGATGTATAGAATTGCCAAGTAGTAACCTAATTTGATTTTGGGGATCCGCTCTGGGAGGCTTATTGCAGACGGACAGCTTGGGGCAGACCGGCAAGATAAAGAACTTTCCAGAATTGCACACGCACGCAAAGAAAGGGTGCGCGGTGCGTCATCATCCTTCGGGTGTGGCTCGACTATAAATAGCCACACTCGACATTTCTCGACGCTTTGCCTGCTGCCGCCCTCGAGAGGAACTCACCTCAGAAGAGCCCTGGGAGCCTGATCGCCTGGCAACGCCCAAAAACGTCCGGACTGGAATCCTTTCTCCTTCGCGCTGCGCTGCAAGAGAAAATACAGAACTTAAACTAAGTGAAATCTTTTCTTATTTGTTTCAAGGCGCCCAACGCAAGCAAGCAGCAATAGTTGAAAAGACTAAAGACTTACCTGAAAGCATATCCGAAGGCTTGGTTGAATCCTCTAAAGGAGATAACTTGACTTTGAATTTCCTGAAAAGAAACAAAAGACTTTGAGATTAATCAAAGAGAAAACTTGGGAAAAGTACATTTGATGTTATGTTTGGTTTTTTTTTTTTTTTTTTTTGTGTGTCCTCATTTTCGCCCTTGGTGATCAACTAGTAGCATGTGGAAACGATCTTACTGTCTCAGATATACTGGAAGGAGCTCCGGGGTATGCAGCTCTAATTGCTCCACAGCAAGTAGAATCGTAGTCCAACATAGCCACATTGAATAACCATATGGGACCCATGCTGCGTTCATATACCCATCGTGTTGGAATATATTGGGTATAGTCAAATGGAAAAAAGAAGAGGATGCCAAGCAGCGTAATCATTGGACCTTGGGGAAGAAAAAAAAAACCAAAAAAAAAAAAACCCAAGATCAACCATAGCTCTTTACCAATTTAGCAGACTCCAGAATTTTCTCTTGCTTTGATTTCCTGATCTTAAGAGGTCCATCTTTGATGTTTGTAGAACTGACCTTTTCCAATCCAGCAAAATTGGAGGTGATGGATCTTTCCATTTTTTACATATTTCCCTTCTTGCCAACAATATACAAAAAAAAAGTAAATGTTTTGCTGGACCAGTAAACTCTGGTGAAATTCCAAAAATAACAAGAGCAGGTGTCAAAATTAGTGGAGATCCCAAAGAGGTAGATATTGAACTCGAGACGGAGTCCCAAAATGATGTTAGCAGTGGGCATTCCAAGAACATGTGTAAGTCCGAGGCCTCTGCCAAACCACATTTAGGGCATAAAACCTGCGTGTTCTCTATAAACTTTGACAGGCGTTGGGGCGAATAGTAGGCCCTATGCAGTGTGAACAGATGATTTCGGCGTAACCACGATGGTTTTACTATGTTCCACAGGATTTTAAATGATTCATGCCACATATTCTCAACACTAATACCAGTCGTATGTGTGGACCATAACTGATCTGGTAATAGGAACTCACCTAGTAATTTTTACCGCTCCACTATCCAACACTTTCCCTACTGTTGCACTGACTGGGGTGGGAAATTTAAGGCTGAAGATTTTTAAATTGTTTAATGTTCTAATTTATAATATATTTTTTTATTTTATTAGATTTTATGCTATTGGTACATATATACATATGTATATTGTTATATATTTTACAATTAAAAACACATTACAATTAATAGGTTTTTATTTTTTCGTAAATATATATACTAATGACTATGTAAGTCTGTTTAACATGTTTAAAGTTTGTTATATTTTTAATTTATATTATATCTACTTATTTTTTTATATTAATTTTATTACTTAACATATTTATTTTATATATATATATATTCACTGAAAAAACCATAGGTTATAGACCATATATAGTTAGGAATTAGCATTTACAAAACCTTGAAAATTCACTGAAAAAACCATAGGTTATAGACCATATATAGTTAGGAATTAGCATTTACAAAACCTTATTTTACTCAGACAAAACCATTGAAATTCCATATATAGTTAGTTGCACTAACTATATATCGCGCACCCGCAATCCACTGCTGATGATGTCACATATTACATCATTCATGACATGGTCAGTGACATCACTGATGACATCACTGATGACATCTCAAATGACATCACTGATGACATCTCAAATGACATCACTGATGACATCACTGATGACATCTCATTTGACATTACTGATCACATCACTGATGATATCATTCATGTGATAATACGATGAACCTCTTCAGACTCTAATATAACCTTAGATACAATCAGTGTAAACAGACACTCACAGACTGTCACTCATCCATGGAGTTACTCACACACCTAGTCAGTCATGCAAAGAATCAATCACACCTCCATTTCCTCAACTATACAGTTATACAAAATTTACTTATTCAAACATATACTAACACATATTTACTCTCTTATACAATCCCTGATACAAGTTCACAATGATCCATACAGCCACTCACACATTCACTGGCTCTTATGCACAGTTATTTATATATGTCAACTCTCACATGTACTGTGTTTTACATATGTACTTACTTTGACATGTAGCACTGAGATATCCATTCACTCACCAATACACTCATGCACAAAGTCAACCGCCCATACAGCTGTTTCCACATGCACTTTTGAAACCATACATCTAGTGAATCAACTGCTCACACATCTATGCACAGAGTCATACACCTCCCAGCCACCCACACACACACTCAGTCTCCCATACAAATACTTGGGCAACCAATCAATAACCCATATAGTTACTCATATAGCTACTTATCAACACATGCAACAGTTTACAGAACAACAGACATAATGATGCACAAATTAAGACAGTTTAGTCACTAACCCATGCACTCAGTGAGACACATTTAATCACTCACTCATACAGTCAGTCATGCACCTACTAAATCCTTCATCCAGACACTTATACATCCACTCATTCTTCAATATGTAAGACATATTTTAACTTTACAGAAACATACAGTCACTGGATGTTGTCATCAGTGATGTCATCAGTGATGTCATTTGAGATGTCATCAGTGATGTCATCAGTGATGTCACTGACCATGTCATGAATGATGTAATATGTGACATCATCAGCAGTGGATTGCGGGTGCGCGATATATAGTTAGTGCAACTAACTATATATGGAATTTCAATGGTTTTGTGTGAGTAAAATAAGGTTTTGTAAATGCTAATTCCTAACTATATATGGTCTATAACCTATGGTTTTTTCAGTGAATTTTCAAGGTTTTGTAAATGCTAATTCCTAACTATATATGGTCTATAACCTATGGTTTTTTCAGTGAATTTTCAAGGTTTTGTAAATGCTAATTCCTAACTATGGGGGTCATTATGATTGCAGACACCTGCCCTGAGCAGTTCTTAGCCATGTTATCCAATGGGAGGTGGATAACATGGCTAAGAGCATTTGCTCGATAATGCATGAATATCGCTGACTTTTCAGCGATATTCATGCATTGCGGCCGTTTTTTATCGCATTTGCGATAAACCTTGCTAATAGCAAGGTTTATCTGCGATAAAAATCGCCGATGTGCGGCGATAATTTTTGTCTCTAAACAAGTTAGAGAAAAAAATTATCGCTAGTTGTTGGTAATATGCCCCCGGGTTTTTGCTTGCAGAAATCGGGAGGCGGGAGACTAGCACTGAAATCAGTAGTCTCACGCCTGAATCGGGAGGGTTGGCATGTCTGGATTCTCTACAGCTGGGGCCATAAACTACATCCGCAGGGCTAGGTGATAGCCTGGGACCGGCCTGGCATCTAAAATGGCTGCCGTGCACGACAAAATTGTGGCATTGGAAAAAAGGCAAGATGGCGCAGACAATGTTTATCAATAAGGATTCATTTATAACAAAATATTTTATCGCACTGACAAATTGGCGGTCAACACTTCCTGATTTCCATCGAATCGAACGTTAACAGACGTCACGCAGCAAAAAAAAAAAAAAGCTCACGCACAGCCGCTGGAAGACATGTATCAACATATATGAGCCTCCTCAGCCACCCTCAGAAAACATAAGGGATTAGGATACGTCTCCCGCACCCCCTTATACCTAGTAATTTAATTAAAACGAAGCACAAAATGGCGAATTCCCGTTTCGCTACCAGTTTGCGGCCCAGTTCGCGGCCCGTGAAGCGCTTCTACCGTGAAAATTTTTTTTTTTTTATTTTCCCCACGGGACCCTTTAATAACCCCAACAACATTCCTAGGGGGTCAAGAGGGGTATACCTTGCCCCCTTTCATTAAATTCCCCCTTCGTTTTTCACCTCTTCTTCTCTCTCGATCCTACCGAGAGATAAGATGGCGGCCGCTCAGGACTGTTTAGAATGTTGACAGACACCGGGGAGCCAATCAGCTTCGCATCGCAAAGTTCCGTTTCGCGAAAAGTAAGCGGACCGGAGCGCAGCCCGGAGCGCTGTTACAGATATATATCTTGTTTTGAACGTTAATTTCTCAAAATCCACTGGAGCACATATATTGAGACCTAGCAAAGGCACATCGGGCTAACAGTCCCTACAATTTTGCCAAGTTTCGTGCAAATCCATTCAGCCGTTCGAGGTAAAAGTGAGGCCAAAGGCCCTATGGAAATTAACATGGGAAAAACGCGTTTTGGGACCCCCCTTTTTTCTCGGCCCCCCCTTGATGAAACCCCCCCAAATTTTCAGGGGCTGCTCAGAAACAAAATGTGCCATTTTCCTGAAAATTTCAGCCGATTCCGTCCACAAACGCCAAAGTTATTAGACATAGAATTTTCAAAAATCCCATAGGGAAAAAATCCTAACTATATATACCTACTGGCGACCGCCAGTAGGTAATATATATATATATATATTCACTGAAAAAACCATAGGTTTCACACCAGTTATAGTTAGGAATTAGCATTTAAAAAACCTATGAAATTCACTGAAAAAACCATAGGTTTCACACCAGTTATAGTTAGGAATTAGCATTTAAAAAACCTATTAAATTCACTGAAAAAACCATAGGTTTCACACCAGTTATAGTTAGCTGGAAATTTTACTGATATAAAACCATTGAAATTCCCACGTTATAGTTAGATGGACTCACTATAACTTGCGCGTGCAATGCACTGCTGATGACATCACATATTACATCACTCATGACATGGTGAGTGACATCACTCATGACATCACTGATGACACCATCCAGTGAATGTGTGTCTTTCTGAAAAATAAATATATTTTATATATGTATATGTAAAAGTTGATGGAAGAATAAATGTTTAAATAAGTGTCTAAATGGATGGTTTTTAAAAATTGATTGGTTAACTGGCTTAATAAGACATCATCAGCAGTGCATTGCACGCGCAAGTTATAGTGAGTCCATCTAACTATAACGTGGGAATTTCAATGGTTTTATATCAGTAAAATTTCCAGCTAACTATAACTGGTGTGAAACCTATGGTTTTTTCAGTGAATTTAATAGGTTTTTTAAATGCTAATTCCTAACTATAACTGGTGTGAAACCTATGGTTTTTTCAGTGAATTTCATAGGTTTTTTAAATGCTAATTCCTAACTATAACTGGTGTGAAACCTATGGTTTTTTCAGTGAATTTCATAGGTTTTTTAAATGCTAATTCCTTTGTATATCGAGTTTCTAACCTTTTTTTTTTTTACAATTTGCTGTTTTTTTTTAAGTATTCATTTTTTTTATATAATTTTTTTCTTTTGCGCTCTGGGTGCGCGCTCCGGGAAGCTTTCAGCTAAGCTCTCCTGTAAGCTTCTCCGAGAGCTCATCTGAAAGCGCACCCAGAGCGCAACTGTCGTTCGTGAAAAAAAAATATGAATGAAAAGTTAATAATAATGCAAAACATTTCGTACCATACAAATAAAATTTGTTTTTTTTAATATGGAAAATGATTATGCATTTCTATAAAAGATTGATGACGTCACTTCGGCGCGCAACGTAAGTGCCCTCGGAAGCGCCTACGTGCGCGGCGCCTAAACGCACGCAAAAGCGCCTACGATCGCGCCACGTTTGCGCCCCGGAAGCGCCTACGATCGCGCTGCGTAAACGCACCGGAAGTGCTCCGGAGCGCGCAGCGTAAACGCGTCGGGTCATGTGACCCTAAAATAACACTTTTCATTGGTTGCTAACAGTTTTTTTTTACAATGAATGAAATCCCCACCCATTTCCTTCACTTCTTCTTTCACTTTTGTGACTGAAAGACCTGCCTTTTTTGCTGCTCCATATTCCTGGATTCATCATGGCTGCCAGACCATCCAGCAGTGAAGATGACTCCAATGATTTCATTGATGAAGAGCCTCCTCAGCCGAAGGTCAAAGAACATTTCATCTGGAAATTTTTTAAGTTTCCAGCAGACCAGAAGAAGGTGAATGCACCAAAAGTAGAGTGCAGGATCTGCAAACAGGTCCTGTCACGGGGTAACCCCCCAAAAAAATACTCTTTTGGCAACTTCACCATGATTCGCCATGTGGAGAGGAGGCACCCCCAGAATTTTGCCCGGGAAAGTGTCAGGGCTCTGGCACAAGAGGTTCCCAGAGATGGGGCCTCTACATCAACAGGAGGAGCAACTTCTTCTGGAAGAGAACAATCACAGGGGCAGGTAGCAAACATTCAACCTGCATTCAACCATGGGGTCGTCAGATGCAGATACTGCAATCAACTCCTCACCTATGGGGAGCAAAGTGTCCTGCTCATGGTTCGGGCATTGGAGAACCATCACTGCCCTTCCCACCCCTAATTTTTTTCTTTTCTTTTTGCTCCTGTTGAGCAGTTTCTATTCCCTGTTTTTGTTCCTGTTCAGTTAAAAGAAGAAAACCAAAAGTTCTTTTCAGAACTACCTCCAATTCTCATCAAAGAGCTATAATCTTAAAAAATGAAGAGTAAGTGAAATATAGTGCATTGATAATTGAAAGGAGAATGAGTAAGAAAGAACAGAAAGGTATGAGAGGTGAAAGGAAGTGAAGTAGGAGGAATGAAAGAAGGTGAGTGTTAGAAAAGAAAGTTATGACACAGTGAATAAACTGGAGGCCTCATTTCTGAAAAGTGACGCATCGCTACGTGAAAACAGCGATGCGTCACTTTTCTGGACGCACTCCTTATGACATTCCAGATATGTCATATTTAATATATGACTAATCAATTCGCAAGGAGTTACAGATATGTCAGTATTTCTGACATATCTGTAAACACAAAAGTAACGCATTGCAGGAGTGTGTCACAAAAGTGACGCAACTCCAGTAATGTGTCCTTTCACATGGAAAAAGCACCATGTGAAAGGTTTGCTGTGAAGCAGGCGCAAGATTTTGGCGCAACTGCATCCTAAAAGTGACGCACTGCGTCATTATTACCAAGCTTTTTGCAAGGAACACCCCCTCTGCATGCATTATACCTGACACTATTTTTTAAAAAGTGACGCATCTAGGTACATGGGTCACTTTTTAAAACTCTGCGCCATATTGTATCTGCATCAGGTATAATGTATGCAGAGGGGGCAATCCCTCGCAAAAAGCTTGGTAATAACGACGTACTGAAATCTATGAGATTTCTCTGCGTCACTTTTAGGATGCTGTTGCGTCAAAATCTTGCGCCGGCCTCGCATCACTTTTATGTTTACAGATATGTCAGAAATACTGACGTATCTGTAACTCCTTGCAACATGATTCGTCATACATTAAATATGACACATCTGGAATGTCATAAGGACTGTGGACAGAAAAGTGACGCATCACACCAGCAGTGTAATAAAATGTGCCTCGTTGCACTATATTTAAAGGATGCAACAGCATCCTAAAAGTGACGCAGTGAAATCTCAAACATTTCACTGCGTCGCTATTACAAAGCTTTTAGTGGGGGAACACCCCCTCTGCATGCATTATACCTCACGCAGATATAATGTGGCGCTTGATTTTAAAAAGTGACCCATCTACCTAAATACCTCACTTTTTAAATATAACGCAACGAGGCACATTTTTTTACACTACTGGTGCGATGCGTCACTTTTCTGTGCGCACTCCTTATGACATTCCAAGTAACGCATTGCTGGAGTGCGTCACAAAAGTGACGCAACTCCAGTAATGTGTCCTTTCAAATGTGGAAAGCAGCATGTGAAAGGTCTTGCCTCAGTCTAATACCTGCTGTAAAGCAGGCACAAGATTTTGACGCAACAGCATCCTAAAACTGACGCAGTGAAATCTCAAAGATTTCACTGCGTCGCTATTACAAAGCTTTTTGCGGGAGAACACCCCCTCTGCATGCATTATACCTGACGCTATTTTTAAAAAGTGACGCATTTAGGTACATGGGTCACTTTTTAAAACTCTGCGCCACATTATATCTGCGTCAGGTATAATGTATGCAAAGGGGGCATTCCCCCGCAAAAAGCTTGGTAATAACGACGTACTGAAATCTATAAGATTTCTCTGCGTCACTTTTAGGATGCTGTTGCGTCAAAATCTTGCACCTGCCTCGCATCACTTTTATGTTTACAGATATGTCAGAAATACTGACGTATCTGTAACTCCTTGCAACATGATTCGTCATACATTAAATATGACACATCTGGAATGTCATAAGGAGTGCGCACAGAAAAGTGACGCATAACACCAGCAGTGTAATAAAATGTACCTCGTTGCACTATATTTAAAAAGTGACGCATCTAGATAGATGCGTCACTTTTTAAATATTGCATAACAATGCGCATTTTTTTACACCGCTGGTGCGTCACAAAAATTGACGCACAAGAAGCGCAAAACTAACAGCGCAAGGCCTTCATAAATATGGTCCTGGATTTTCCCCGTGCTTCGCCGGTGCGCGTACAATGCGCTTCCCCCGCGCAAAACGAAAAAATTTTTTTAATGCCCTGCAGGACCCTATTTTAGTCCCTACATCAAACCTAGGGGGTCAGAGGGGGTCTACTCTTCCCCCTTATGGTCATTTGCCCCTTTTTTTTTCAAACCCCTTGTGTCTCGATTTTACCGAGACACAAGATGGCGGCCGCTCCGGACTGTTTAGAATGTTTACAGACAACTGAGAGCCAATCAGCTTCCTGCGCGCAAGTCGCGTGTCGCGCCTGGAGCGCACTCCGGTGCGCGCACGGGAGAGCGCCTATAGATATATATATTTTTTTGAACCTAAATTACTCAAAATCCACTGGAGCACATATCTTGAGACATAGCAAAGGCACATCGGGCTACCAGTCCCTACAATTTTGCCAAGTTTCGTGGAAATCCATTCAGCCGTTCGGGCTAAAAGTGAAATCGACCGCCCTATGGAAATTAACATGGGGAAAACGCGTTTTGGGACCCCCCTTTTATCTCGGCCCCCACTTGACGTATCCCCCCCAAACTTTCAGGGAAGGACCGGAACCCCGGGAGGCCATTTTCAGGAAATTTTCAGGCAGATTCGTCAACCGGCGCCAAAGTTATTCCAAATAGAATTTTGAGATTTAACATTGAAAAAAATCCTAACTATAACTACCTACTGCCGACCGCCAGTAGGTAATATATATATATATATATATATATATATATATATATATATATATATATTTTCTACAACTAGATTGTTTACATCGATATTTTGTGTGTGATAGTTTTGTACTTACCTGCTTAAGTATAGGGAGTCGATATTTTTGCATTCTATATTTTTTCATCGATATTTTTCGCTTCTATATTTTTTACATCAATATTCTGTCAGTGAACCGAATAGTGGGATTTCCACCTAAAGGGTAGTTCCAAAGAATCACATTTGTTATAGGTGTGGCAAATCTAAACACACAGCTGATTCTGAAAAATGTTCAGCTACAAAAGGAAGTTGAATTTAACGCAAGAAGTTTGGACATTTTTCCCTTGTGTGCAAGTCAGGGTCCGAAGATGGGTGGAAGCACTCTGCACACATGGTCAATTATAAAGTGAATAATGATGAGGAGGAAGACAATATAGAAGTTTTAGTGGTATGTGTAGATATCATAAATGACATAGTTAAAATTCATGAAGAGTAAAATCCACCAAAGTGCACTATGGAGATCATTGGAACAAAGGTATTAGTTTGGCCCGATTTGTGCTCACCTTACAACATCATTGACAAGAATGCATGGGAAGGTGTAGGGACATGTAAATTGTTTTCTCCTGACATACAGCCTGTGGTGTATTGTGGATAAAACTTCTTTTGTTAGGATTTTTTAATTGCAAATTAGCTTATAAGAATAAGGAGTTATGTAGCAAAGAATATGTAATAGAGAAATTGTGAGCACTTTTAGGCTGTTGTGAACAAAAAGTGTTAGGTATTGTTCTAGACACATATCGTCCTCAACAAGTATTGTTGACTGAGGATGATGAAAGGTTAAAGTGGAGCATCAAGTATCCCAAGATGTTCGGGGATGACTTGGGATGTGTAACCAAATCTGCACCCTATTGTTTTGAAACCTGGCATTGTTCCAGTGTTCACACGGTGAGAAATGTGCTGTTTGTGCTGAGAGAACAATTGAAAGATGAATTAAACAGACTGTGTAAAGCACAAGTGATTAAACCTTTAGAGTTATCTGAGTGGTTCAGTCCCTTAGTTTTGGTGCGCAAATCTAATGGAAATTTGTGCATGTGTGTTGACTTGAGGGGTCTCAGTTATAATAGTTGGGTGGACCGTCATACATTACCACACATAAATGCAATGGTGTCCTCTGTGGTAAATGCAATGTATTTGTCTTTGATTTGTCTAATGCCTATCACCACATCTGGCTACATCCTTCATCTAAGCACCTTACCTCGTTCATTACACCGGAAGGTGCTTTCCAATTTATACGGATGCTTTTCGCAATGGCTTCAGCTTCCACTATTTTACAACGAATGATGAACAGCAGTTTGGAAAAAATCTCTAATGACATGGTTTTCCAGGATGATATCTTAGTATGGGGTGCCAGCTTGGAAGAGCATGACCCTACATTGGACAGCACTCTGGGGAAGTTGCAGGAAGCAGGGTTAATCGTGGGTGCTAGCAAATGTAAGTTTGGTGTCAAACAGGTTAAGTATTTAGGTTGCACTTTATTTGGTTAAGGTGTGAAACCAAAGAAGAAATTGTTGGATGCCATTTAAAATGCAACTTTACCCAGTGGTAAGGAACAATTATGTTCTGTCCTCAAACTTGCAGAGTTTTATTCAAAACGTATACTGAATTTTACGCATAAAGTTCATGTTTTAAGGGCATTAATGTAGAAGGTGATGTAACTTGAATGGACGGACGAATGCCAGAGCGCCTTTAGGGAAATCAAGAACAAATAGTCAAGGCTGTGGCACTCAAACCCACAAGATCATAGCATAATTTTGGTTGATGCCAGTGCGTATGGTTTAGGAGCTGTGTTGGTGCAGAGGAAACACAGACAGGACCGGATAGTTGCATTTGTTTCATGAACCCTTAAGGGAGCAGAAGCCACTTATTCAGTCATAGAAAGGGAAGCACTAGCATTTAGTGGGGAGTCTACTATTTTCAAAGTTATTTGTGGGGCACCAATTTTGAAGTTAGAATGGACTGAAGACCGCTAATAGATATGTTTGCAACAAAGGGAGCAGGCAAGGCAACCCCAAGAATTGCCAAGTGATTGTACAGGCTCAAAGGTTATGATTTCATATTGAACTATGTGCCTGGAAATCGTAACATGAATGCTGCTTTTGTTTTCCACTTACCATTACAGTGTATGGATGAGGAGAATGATATGAATGATGGATGTGTGGTAGCTTAATGGAGAAGTGTGGCTCAATGCTTAGAGCGGCAGACCTTGATGCAGAACGCTGGCCAGGGACCAGGGTTCGATCCCCGCCTCGGCGGGTTTCGGGCTTAAATTCCTCTGACCAGATATTCTCGCCTCAGTGCCGATTCTAAGCATGGGTCCCACGCTGCAACTCTGGGCAATAGCTTGCTTAGTCTCCACAAAGGCCCCCGATACACAAAGGATGCCTGGTTTCACCATGGGATGCCCAGGAGTGGACACCCCGCAAGGAAAAGCCAGGCGGGGTTCCCTTGTGGTAGGAGTACAAGCGCCGGGATGCCTCTGGGTCACTGTTCGCGCTATACAAATACGCCACACACACACACACACACATTAATGTGTCAGAGTCTTGTGAAGGTGCCATAAGTGAGGAAGAGTGGAAAGATATGTTGTGGAGGACTAAATCATAAAGGAACTGCTACCTAAGTAATCCTAGTCTTCCAGATCTGACCTCAGTATTAAAAAGGAATTTAGTGAGTTCAGGATGGTATGGTCAGAGCTTTCAGTCGAGGATGGAGTTGTAAGGAGAAATGGGAGACTAGTGGTGCAAGTAGGGTTGCGACCTAGACTACTTAAGCGGTTACATGCGGGGCATAGCAGCATGTCAGGCATTAAAAGGAGGGGAAGGGAACATTTCTGGTAGCCAGTCATAAACAAAGAGGATTTGAGGTGTGTATGAAGTTTTGTTGATTGTATGTTCAGCAACAAATCTCACCGATCAGAGGAATCTTCCATCACATCGACAAAACTAACCAACAGACCATGGCAGAAGATAGCTATGGACATTTGTGGCCCATTCACATCCAGAGGATTAGCGAATAAGTATGTGGTTGTATTAATAGATTATTATTCGAAATGGCCAGAGGTGGCTTTCACAAGAGAGATCAAAGCATTTAACATCATGGAATTTTGTGACAAAGTTTTCCACAGGGAGGGGTGTCCTGAAATTTTGGTCACGTACAACGGTCCCCAATTTACAACAGATGAATTAAAGAGATATTTGGGGAAGGATGGGAGTTCTGCTTAATACTATAGCTGTATATAATTTCAGGGAAAATGGTCTTGTTGAGAGGTTCAACTGTATGTTGAAGGAATGTATACAGTTGTGTGAGGAAAGTGTTGGTGAGTGCAAGGACGAGGTCAAGGAGAACCTTGTGGAGTTACTGCAGTATACCCCATTCTTTTACAATGGAAACTCTGTTTAAGCTTCTGAAGGGAAGGCAAGCAATTACCAGAGTCCCTTCGGCTTGGATGTGCAAACTTGACACGAGTAGTGTGAGCAAGAAGGATTTAGAGTGTAGAGTCAAGGATTTTCAAGAAAAGTATGTGAGGAGACACAAAGACAGTCTGAAAAAGAAAATACGCAAGTTTGTGATTAGATATTGGGTGAGGAAAAGTGTTATGGATGTTCAGAAGGTGGTTTTGTCTAAGTGGTCCGAGCCCAAGTGGGTTAGAAAAGTAGTGGATAAAAATGCATGGTTGGGCGATAGGAAAAGATCGAATATCCGCTGGGTCACATCTTGCAATGAGCTTGAACACAAAGCATGGTTAAGGAAGTTGGACAAATGTGTTGATGATCAGTGCAGATTCACTGGCACAAGAAGTGATGATAAATGTGTCAAGACAAAACCCTAGTGGCATCAAGATCGTGTGCTCGTAAGTTGGGTGGTGGCTTTGGCCAATGATGTTTGGTTTAGTGCCACATCAATTGCTCTGTACTTTGGTTTTTTGTTACAATAGTTATTAGTACATTTAGTTGTTTTATTTTGTATTTCCAAGCACTTGTACTTGTGCAATGTTATATGCAAGCTCTCAGTTGGAATTCCACTCTGTGTCAGTCGAAGTATTATAGCAACCTGTAAGTGTTTACAACTATGTTGTTAATATTACATGTTTGTTTTGGTGGAAAAAGAAGATGGGTTGTGTCTTAGCAACTGTTTGGTAAGCACATTGGATTCTAGAATGTAGATTTCAAGGTAGATAATGTAGCCAGTTGCTGAGGTGAGAGGACTTGCACAGGGTCATTACTACCAACTAAATAAACCCTTCAACCACTAGCATTGGATTCTGGAATGAAGATTCCAAATAGATAAGTTAGCCAGTTGCTGGGGTGAGAGGAGGGGTACAGGGGTCGTTACTATCAACTAAATAAACCCTTCAACCACTACCAACTATTTCCAGGTATCTTAAAAGATAGTAATTTGAATCCATCACAGTTTACTTTTTTTCATTGAGCCACAATAAATAGCATGGATATACCCATATGTGGGTACTGTAACTGATTGTGTCATGGATACAAGCTTTAACTTTCCTTTTAGGATGAAAATATTTTAGAATTTCTTATACTCACAATCGAAGGACCATAATCTAGAAGTGAGCTGTGCTGCCCTATATTTGACAGTGACAAACCTAAATTATAAATGGTTCCTCCCTTATTCCAATGGAACAGTGTGTAAAAAAAATGAATAGACTTGGATTCATTTCAATCCATCACATTTTTCTTTTTTGAGCTTATATAACTAATTACAATTTGAAAGACAAACTAAAGCATTAGTCTCAACGTTTAAAGTAAAGGCCCGAATGCCATTTTAAAGAGTCACACTCCCTCCTCGTATGGATGAAAGAAACTTGCTGCGTTCCTACTTCATTTTTCCTAAGAGTATCAAAATGGAGCTGGCAGCTAAAGCTGAGCTAAAGTAATTTAAAATGGACCTCTTACTAATTAAATACTTTAGTCAGACATGCCTAGCCATTTTTATATTGAAATGTGAAGAAGGTTAACATTGCAACATACTCAATGTACTCTGTGATCCCATTATCCGTCTGAAATTGTCATTATAGAAAACTGAAATATTGTATACCTAAGTCTGCATGATGTCTCAAGGGAATAATTGGTTGCATTCCACTGGAGTGTTTATTCCTTCACATCACACCAACAGGAATGCTAGATGCCATGTAATTAACCTTGGGCGGCCAACTACGCTACACTTGCGAAGTTTGCGTAGTTTGTGCTACTTCGCGCTACGTGAATTGCACGTAGAACAGTGCAAAATCTCGTAGCATAGCGTAGTTGGCATTTTTTGCTCACTCGCAGTCCTCAACATCAAGTTGGCGACCATGAGCGAGCAAAATGACAGCCCGGTGAGACTTTTTCCTCATTCACGATCAGCAACATCAAGATGGCGATCGCGAATGAGGAAAATAAACCTCCCGGCGAGATTCTCAACATGGGGAGGTCAAGTTTCTCATTGCGAGTGGTTGCGTATGCTCGTGACCGCTCGTGATGAGAAACTACCAGTCCGCGTTGAGAAAGCTGTTGCTCGAGTAAAAATCTACTCGAGCAGCAGAAAACGACAGCTGACACTGTGCGAGATGACGTTTTCAATGATTGCACAGTGCGGACAAGCATCCGGCACTGTGCAATCATCGCGAACAGCACACTACACAGTTCGCTAAGCGCTACGCGTAGCTCGCATAGTGCAAAGTGCACTTTGTGTAGCTACGCGTAGAGCAACTACGCAAACTACGCCCAGTGTTATATGTAATCCAACCTTGGTCTACAGAAAGTTACTTAGGTTAATTCTGTGGTTTTAAATTAGTTAGGGTACAGAGCAACAGGGTTCGGGAACATAGGAGGCTATTGATAGGCTATTGTGGGTTCCTAGAATTTAATGCAAATACTTCCTATTTTTAAAAAAGGGGATCACACTCAACCAGAGAATTATAGGCCCATAATCCTCATCGACTGTATACAAAAAATATCGGTTAGACTGGTACTAAGTAGAATTCAGACCTGGTTGGAGGAATGCGGCATCCTGTCTAACCTTCAGGCGGGATTTCGGTCATGTACTAGCACCATCGACCAGGTTCACCCTTATTTACTGGCGTACCGTAGTTTTAGCGGGAGGCACCATCTATGCAGCCTTCATCAATCTTAAGTCAGCTTTCGACCTTGTCCACCGAATTAAGATGTGACACATTTTTTTGAAGCTAGGTATGCCGTTTTGGCACTCCTGCTCAAGTTACATGCCGCTAACTACGCGCAGGTGAGATGGGACGCGCAGGGAAGTATCACTCACAAGTTTCCTGTAGAGATGAGGGTTAGACAGGGGTGGGTTTTAGCTCCAACTTTCTTCTCCCTATTCATAAACGGGGTGGTGAACTACTTTGAGAACTTCCCAACCGATGCGCCGGCATTAGCAGGGCACAAGATCCCGTTACTCATGTTTGCAGACAACACCCTCATCCTTTCCAAGACAAGATAGGGCCTTCAATGTGCTCTCTCAAGATTCTAGGAGTTTTTTGAGGACCATGACTTAATTGTTAACGTGGACAAAACTAAATATATGGTCCTGCACAAACACAAGAAGATTGTGGGTAGAGTTGAAATGAAGGGAGGCACTCTGAAACAAACGGAGATTTTTTCCTATTTAGGGTAAACATCGACAAAAAAATAAGCTGGAAGCCCCAAATAGATTTGCTTACTATTAAGCATGCCCAACTTTCAGGTGCATTGCTAAAGGAGCAGAGATCTTCATACACCAAGCCTATTGCTCCTGTACTACAAATCTATCACACCAAAATTGGCGCCTCGATCCTTTACGGGTCAGAGCTGTGGGGATACGCCAATCTGGCCTCTTTAGTGATAGCAGAAAACAAATTCCTGAGCTCCTTAACCGGCTTCTCACATTCCACCCCGTTACTTCCCTTATATTTAGATCTGGGCTGCCATTCTATTAGGGACGCGGCACACTATAAGCCAGTAGCATACTGGAGAAGTCTAAGGGTGACCCCTGAACTTTCACACTATGCCCCGGCTCTAAAAGATGTAAAAGAGGCTGCTGTTACGAATAAAATCCCATCATTAAGGTGGGTTAGAACGGCACTCTGAGATGGGGATGAGTCACCTATGGACTTCTCCCACCGACACTGTTTTTCCAACTAAAACAGAGCTCAAGGCAGCTTATTGGAACTTGATAATAATGAGGCGTTTGCAGCCCATACTGTATCTTCTATGTCCAGAGCCTTCCTCGATTACAAGCTTGAAGTAAAATATAAAGGTTATTGGGATTTAGTCACCACCCCCATAGGTAGGAAACTGTATCCTCAGTTTAGAGTGGGCTCACTCCCTACCAATGCATTTACCAATAAATGGTGTAGCTCAAACAGCAGTAGTTGCCAACACTGCCCAAATTCGTTTGAATTAGCGATACGCATTTTATTTGCCTGCCCAGCCTATTATAAACCGAGGTCAAGATGGTTGCACCGCTATGTTCGAACCTGGGGACCCGGTCTAGCAGTGAGGCATTTAGGATTCTAAATACATCTATGGGAGATTACACTGTGATCGCTGTAGCAAAGTTTTTGGGATGGGTGTGAGTAATTCGCCAGAAAGAAAGGATCTCAAGGTAGATGCTCAGGTTCTGCAGTGGCACTATGCACTTTACAACTTTGATATAGTATGTTGATATAAAAGCAGCAGTTTTGCAAAGTGAGATAATGATAGCTGGTACCCCAAGCATTAGTTTTGGTAGGATGTGTTTTTTATATATTTATGGTATAGCTTCGTAATTTTATAGTGGTTGTTCTAATATTAGACAAACCATTTTAACAGGTAAACTGGAAATATTTTATCTTCACCACTATGTGCATTTTGTATCAACTTTTGTGATTTTTTTAAAATCGAAATAAAGTTTATGACTTGACTTGACTAGATACGTTTGCTTAAGCCATAGAGTGCGTGTTAACTTTGATGGATGGCAGTGGGCAATTGGGGTTCAGTTTCCACATGTTGGTTTAGTTGGTGTGTTTGTTTACACATTTATGTAAGCTTGCATGGCACAATCGTCAATAGATAGCACAAAGAGTAGAAAAAATACAAAAAGAAAGTTCAAATTCAACGCCTATTTTAAATGAGCAAAAGGACTACAAGAAAAACATTTAAAAGGTCGACATTTGCCTGGGACAACAAAAGAAAGAGGGATACTTTTCAGAATATAAGGGTATGGAGCCAGATTGGGGGCAGAGCATTAGGTGAAGGGGAGATTATTCCAGAATTGATGGGTTTTCAATCAAGTAGCTGTACATCTAAATTTGAGTGAGGTGTGGACACCAGTGAGACCTGAATAGTGGAGCAATTAGAATAATGGTATAAAATAAAATTAGATCATAGATGAGGGACTGGTTAATATAAGGCCGTGGAAACACTAAAACACAATGCACAAAAACAAGAAATAACAGTGAAAATTTAAAGTGGTAGTGCAGGGAAATGAAATCCTGAGAGATTAGAAAAGAGATAGGAAATGAGATGAAGAGATGTGGAAGAGGAGGGGAATGAAAAGAATAATGATTTGTTAAAGACGGACAAATGAAGGTCCAAGATGAAAAAAAAGCTGTAATCGACATGGAAAAAGTGACGATTGTGAAAATGTGTTTTGGGAGTGGATGTCCTGATGTTAGTCTTTGAAGAGTGTGAAAACCGGTGAGATGTGAGGGGAGAATAAGAGTGGAGGTCAAGAATGACTTTTCACTTTTGGGGTGAGGAAGAACTTTGCAGTTGGGAAGGATAGGAAAATATAGCATGTGTGGAAGGACAGTCACAGGGTGACAAGGCATGAAATTCCCCTATTTTTAAAGTTAAGGTTGTGCGATAACCTGCAGTTGGTGATAGTCGAAAGACTTTCAGTTAAAAACAGTGATATCGAGGTGAATTAGACTGATGGGAAGAGTGATGGAAAGATTTAAGCTCACCATCACAAAATGGGAAATTTCAAACAAACAGTATTGAAATAAAGTAAAGTATAGAGAAATGTAAAAGGCCCAGTGAAGCCCCCCATAGCACTCTTTATTGGGGATTGAAAGAGAGGGAACACGGTTTCCGAGAACATTGGAAATAATTGTTTAGGCATAGCATTGAAAATTGGTATTCGATCAAAGGACAACAGGCTGAAAGAGAAGGGAGGGCAACAGTGTTAACAGTAGCATATATATCATGATGGATAAATAATCGGTTTAGAGTAAAAGGAAGTGATTCTGGCAAACAGAAGGGCTGCCCTGTATAGTTTAGAGTTTTAACACAAGTTTAAAAGGTGAAGAGTAGAATGGGAATCATGTAAAGCAGAATGTGGTAAAAAAACAATACATTTAAGAAGTTAAAGGGGGTGTGGCAGAAAAAAATAAACAACGGTTGCCAATTATCTGGAAAGGAATAGTAAAGTGCGATAATCCTTTGCTTAAATATTAAGAAAATATTTTTCTATAGTGCTTCATATACTGTCTTTTTCAGCAACAAATACCAGGTGTAATTATGACTGATAAACGAAATGAAACTTCGTTTATTAGCCTTCGAATGAAAGTGTTTCTTGCTCCACATTGTTTGCATAGGTGATAATCGTGTCATGCACTTTTGTTATAACCTACTGCCCTGATTACTTATTATATATACTCTTTTCTTTTCTTACATTTATGCTGATTATCCTATAATATGCGACACGTTTTATATGATACGATAGTGTGCTTTTAAGTCATGTATTTGTCAAAATATGTAGTATTATATGTGGTCTAGTGTTTTTAAATATGGACAATTAATGGTAAGGCGTTCGTCTCACAGTACAACATGAATCGCAGGGTTGGTGTCTCATAATAGCTCTGAGAGACAGTGTAGATACAGCAACTGACACTCTCACATGGAGAGAAGTGAATATTGGATATCAAAGTCCGGCTGGCCTATAGAGCAATCAGGTAGTGCCTGAAAGGCTGGTCTGACAGGTCAGCTTCTGGACCATTTAGTTGGCTTTTTGTTGGCCTGTTTTATTGTCTTTTGGGACAGTTTTTACTGTTTCCCTGATATATAAACAGCATTGCTTGTAGCAAGCTCAAATCCATGCAGTCATTCATGCCTTGCAAAAAACCCCTATTCAACGTTTTATTCACTGTACACTTATTCCTTTCACCAGAGGCTTACCTGACACTCGCCGAGGACACCGAGGGCAGATTCAGCCCTACTGCTCGCCGCACCCGCTCCGCGGGTGCCGCTTCGCACGGGAGTGCGTTTTCCAGCAATCACCGGCACCTGATCCCTGAAGGCGGAGGTAAGGGCTAGAGGCTAGGCGGGGCTGCGAGTGTGCAGGGACTCCAACAACCAGGAGTCCCTGCGAGACCACGGATACACCATCCGGTCCGCTCTCCCCGCCGGCCCGCCCCCCGCCCGCCTGAGGCTCTAAAAGGCGTCTCCCAAGACTAACAGTTGGGACACTTATTCCTTTCACCAGAGGCTTACCTGGCACTCGCCGAGGACACCGAGGGCAGATTCAGCCCTACTGCTCGCCGCACCCGCACCGCGGGTGCCGCTTCGCACGGGAGTGCGTTTTCCAGCAATCACCGGCACCTGATCCCTGAAGGCGGAGGTAAGGGCGAGAGGCTAGGCGGGGCTGCGAGTGTGCAGGGACTCCAACAACCAGGAGTCCCTGCGAGACCACGGATACACCATCCGGTCCGCTCTCCCCGCCGGCCCGCCCCCCGCCCGCCTGAGGCTCTAAAAGGCGTCTCCCAAGACTAACAGTTGGGACACTTATTCCTTTCACCAGAGGCTTACCTGACACTCGCCGAGGACACCGAGGGCAGATTCAGCCCTACTGCTCGCCGCACCCGCTCCGCGGGTGCCGCTTCGCACGGGAGTGCGTTTTCCAGCAATCACCGGCACCTGATCCCTGAAGGCGGAGGTAAGGGCGAGAGGCTAGGCGGGGCTGCGAGTGTGCAGGGACTCCAACAACCAGGAGTCCCTGCGAGACCACGGATACACCATCCGGTCCGCTCTCCCCACCGGCCCGCCCCCCGCCCATCACGCCCACTATATCATAGCACTACACTCCCGCAGCGCGGGACGCAGCTCGGGCGAAGACCGGGCTAAGAGCGGGTCGTTTGAGGCCGTTCGAGGACGGAGAGGACTGGACTGGCCCACCCCCTTTCGCTTAATATCCTCACAATCCTTCCTAAGCCAATAAAGGTAAACAAATATCCAGACTACCTCATTCTGCCCGCCTATCCTGCGTTTGTCCTTGTGCACTAAGCGCCATGAGTACTAGGGTAACACGTAGCAAGACTTCTAAAGGTGGGCCACAAATTAGTGGCCCCATGGATGACTTTATTACCCGTACTAACATAGCTATAGACGAAGAGATATCAAAACTCCAAACTCGGGTCTCCTTAGAATTGGAAGCTGCTAGAAGGCTGTCTCAAGTCATCGCACTTTCAAAAAAATCCTCCTTAGGCCACATAGCTGCTACGGTTACACCGGAGCGTCCTGTCTGCCCCCACTGTGTAGTCACTCAGGTCGATGTCCATCAGTCCCCGATCCCCGACACCTTTCCCTCAACCTTAGAGCATCCTTCTAACATAGACGAGGTAACCCTACCGACACCTCTTTGTGCACAGAACTCTACCCTCAGCCCATTCCCTCAGACAGCTTTGATTACTACCAACACTAGTGGCAAACAACCAAAAAGAAAACGCCATTCTCGCTCTGCCTACTTTCGTAAAAAAGCAAAAATTGCAGTCCCTCAACATCTGCCGGCAATTAACGCTATAGCAGAGCGTACTTCAAGTACACAGCCACCAAGTAAGGAACAGGGGGAGGGTTCAGTCATTCCCCTTACTATCACCTTAGAGGATGAGGGCTCACAGGTAGAGGGGTTGGGCAAGAATAACAAGGAATTCATAGAGACGGTTTGGGAAACTCTCAAAAAACTTCTCTCACCCCTTGACCTTAGATTGTCAAGGATAGAGAACAACTTGCTTGAAATGGAGAAGAGCATTATTGCCTTGGCTACTCTCGGTTTGAGAACTCTCGAAAACCAGGGCATCAGAGTAGCTGATCCAATACCACTAGCCCCTGCATCCCAAGCCCAGCAACCTCCCCTCCCAGTACCATCCACTGCAAGGCCGGTTCCTAAACCGAGGACTGTGACTGTGGACCAAGCTTGCGCTATTACTAAACCTCAGGTTCCTAAGCGGGGCTCCACGCGTCACTCAATAAACCCCAAACCTGAAGTGGTCCCCAGACCCACTCCTAGTGAAACCCAGGGTCCCCCCGCAAAAGACA
This sequence comes from Lissotriton vulgaris, assembly GCF_964263255.1. Lineage (NCBI taxonomy): Eukaryota > Metazoa > Chordata > Amphibia > Caudata > Salamandridae > Lissotriton > Lissotriton vulgaris. Next base: position 1,044,621,831 of record NC_141696.1, read on the forward strand.
CCTTTAGAGGGGGTTATATTGATCTTCCCCCAGAGGCCAATGATTATGTGGTTGTGCTGACGGGTGTTCCTTCGATCAGCAATGGCCAATATGAGAACCATTGGTCATTGAAAAATAAAATAATGCATTGGCTAAACGTAAACAGACCGATCCCTAATGGCCGAAGAAGTCGTGTCCTGATGGTTCGGAGAACTCCTTGGGTGGGCCCAACGAAGAAAACTAGTTCCGGGGATTGTATAGTGGTGACCTTCGAGGATCCACACACGGCGCACCACATCTGTTCCTGGCCAGGTAGTGATGAGACCTCCGTTATACCTAGGCCGTTGTCTTTCTTTTACCCTCCTCGACCAAGACGCAACCAGGTGGATGATTGGACACTGGTACAACACCATCCATGGATGAACCATCCCCGGAGTCATAAGGACATCCTCCCACATTGGAATGGCCTCTTTACTTATAACAGATTCTGCAGTTTAGAGGAGGTAGATTGACTTCCTATGCAATTGGCCCAACAACAACTGAGGGAAATATCACCATCACAGGAACATTGGCAAATTGCAGGCTTAGCTCCCGACCACTCAGCAAGCCCACCAGGATCATCAAACAGTCTACCTTTTGTTGGGGAGCCACCCATACCCAACATACTAGAACACTGTGATGTGGAAGTATGGACAGATTTACCCTGTATGACCCCTCCTTTATCCATCTCTACTGAAATATCAGGGACTAATCTGTCTGGCTCCGCTGTGACCCCGAACTACCAGCAGATCGAGCCACCTATAAGGTCTTCTAGGTCGGTCATGAACAAACCTCCTCTGCCCACTGACTCTTCCAAGGTTTCTTCGTCTGGCGATCCCGTATTAAAAATTCTAAGCTGGAACGCGGCAGGGCTTGGACGCAACTTTGACATTCCTGAATGGAATGCTTTTCTGGAACCCTATGATATCTGCCTTCTCCAGGAAACCTGGTGTCTAGAACCGAGACACAGAGTGGGCTTTTCAACCTACTTTGTCCCCGCCGTCCAACATCAAGGATCCAAAGGTCGCCCATCTGGCGGCCTTCTCATATGGGTCAGTATTGCACTAGGGCTTAGTGCAAAACAAAGGACCACCCAGTCACCGGATCTCCAGTGGATATCAATAAATTGTAAAGGGGGAAGAAACTTGGAAGTATTTAATATCTACCTGAGGGGTGCCAAAGGCGGTGTATCACGTTTACCCACAACAGGCCTAAACAGCAATCTAGCTGCCTGCAATGCTGACTCTTATGTTCTTCTTGCAGGCGACTTCAATTGCTGCTTTGAGCCACTGGCCAGAGAGGACATTTTGGATACCTTCGAAGAGGACACCTGGAGAGGTATTCCGATTTTGACTCTTGATCCGATCCCTAAATGGACACAAAGCGCAATAGATATCAATGCTCTTTGTATGGAGTACAATCTAAGACCAACAAATGGCCGCTCTAAATCTGACTGTATGGGTGCTCATACATATAACAGGCCGGGCCACTCCTCCAGAATTGATTTTGCAATGCTTAATTATAACCTTTGGTCATTCCACCAAGACATGGAGGTTATAGACTCGGGTGATAGCGACCATAACCCCCTTTCGTTATCCATTACCCCTCCTTGGCAGGCTGGAAACCAAGGCACACTTGATCATAAGTGGAAAACTTCCCACGAAATTGTTCCCACAAACTGTAGCAGGCGCCTAAAGTGGGCCAAAGTTTCAGCAGACGAAGCAAGGATGGCGCAAGCCGGGACTATCTTGTCAGGAGTGGAGCCTCGGCTGGACACCTTAAGTCCCACCAGTAAAAAGGTTTTACCCTTATTTACAGACACTATAGTGGCACTGAGTGACTTGTTCATCGTCCCCCAATCCACTCAAAGGGGTGCCCCGAAAGGTATCCCTAAAGCAAGAGATAAATGGTATACTGTTAAATGTCGTGTAGCTAAGAGGGAACTCATTGCCACACTAAAGACCAAAGACCCAGCTAATATTAGGGCCGTGAGGAAATTTTACAAAAAAACCCTGACTGAGGCCAAGGAGGCCTATGACTCCAACTTCTGGGGGGAGCTAGTAGAGGCAAGCAATGGGAACGATGCTAAGAGGTTTTGGGATCTATTACGAGCTAGGGAAAAGCCTACTGACCAAAAGTTAACTTGTAACATCCCTGGTGAGGTCTGGCTTGCCCATTTCTCGAAACTATACTCTGCTCCTTTGGGGGCACCTCATCTAGTTTGTTCACCTCCGGGTCCACTACCCAACCCTGCAATTGACCTCCCATGCCATGATGGTCTATTTACTAGCCTTGAAGTAGAGAGGGCAATCAGGTGTATCGTCCCAAATAAGGCGGCAGGACCTGATGGAATTCCGGACGATTTGATAAAGAACCACACCTCTTTTTGGAGTAGACTAATCTCCTCCCTCCTAAACGAGGTACTGTTGGGAGGGGTATTCCCCGACTCATGGAGGGGCGCTGAGGTCGTCCCTATTTTTAAGAAAGGCTGCAGGGACGACCCAGCAAACTATCGACCCATTAGTTTACTGGACTCAACCCAAAAGGTAGCGGGTAAGGTGGTATTGGGCAGGATTATCCAGTGGGCTGATGAAAACCGGATTTTGTCTGATCTTCAAGCAGGCTTTAGAACAGGGACAGGTACAATCGAGCAGACATTCCGCCTTCTTATGATTTATTGGAAAGTGGTGGTGCTAGGAGGGGGCAGTTTATATCTAGTCTTTATTGACTTACGAACGGCCTTCGACCTGGTACCACGAGCACTATTATGGAGTGTCCTCGATGGGCTAGGTCTCCCCCCTTATCTGTTGTCCTTGCTTGTAAAATTTCACGATAGCAATTTTGCCCAAATTAGATGGGGTGCCCAGGGGGAGAAAACACCTCGTATCCCTGTTGATAGGGGCGTCCGCCAGGGGTGTGTGCTTGCCCCCACTCTGTTTTCTCTTTATATTAACGGAGTGGTGGAGCACCTCCTCCAGCACCCATCAGATGCACCCACCCTGGCTGGAAGGAAAATCCCAACGCTCCTATTCGCGGATGACACCCTTCTAATTTCGAAATCACCAATGGGCATCCAATCATTGCTCTCTAGTTTCAAGGCCTTCTGCGACACAAGGGGTTTGGCTATAAATATAGGTAAGACTAAATTCTTAGTCCTTAACCCGCCCAAGAAATCTGTCATTCCACCTGTTCTAGACTCTGTTCCACTCAAACGAGTCAAAGAATTTGACTATCTGGGTATACGCATTAGTGACACCATGAGTTGGAAGGCACACCACCAAAAGGTGTTCCTGACTCACAAGAGGGTTGCAGGTGCACTGCTCAAGGAACAGCGTGCCTCATCTTTAAAACCAATTGGGGCTCCCCTAGATATCTATAGGGCAAGGGTTGTGAGTGCGGCACTGTATGGTGCCGAGCTGTGGGGTACTCAAAGAGTTGACACTCTGGTTCATCTTGAGAACAACTTTCACAAAGATCTTATGTGCCTACCCCACAGTACTCCCACAATCCCCCTTCTGCTAGATGCAGGCACCCGGCCAATATGCGACCAAGCTAAACTACGCCCTCTTCTACTATGGTCCAGAATTTGGAATGTTCAAGAACTCAGCAGTTATGCAGAAGCCTTAAGTGACATTTTGTCTCTACCGGGTTGCCATAGGATCATCTGGCTCAGGGAGGTTAAAAGGCTGCTTTATAAACTAGGCTTAGGAGATGCTTGGGCTAACAAATCTGCACCCTCAAAACAACTTTTAAAGAAGGCTTATTGGTCATGGGTGGACATTGAGAGAGCATGTAATACAAACCATTGCAAATCTGTGGCCCTGTTTCTGTTAACCAAAGAGATCCCTTATAGGGAACCCTACCTGGATATTATCCAGAACTCGTGGGATAGATCATTGTATTTTAAATTCAGGGTGGGGGTGCTTCCCTTGTGCCAGTTTACTTCTACCTGGAAACCGCCCGCCCAAACTGTACCTTACTGCCCCTTTTGTGATTTAAGGGTAGAGTCTGTTGCCCACTTGTTGTTCGAGTGCAGCGTTTACGCAGCGCCTAGAGGGAGGTGGTTGAAGCCCCTTTGCAGGAGTTTGGGAACTCGTTCTCATCTGGAAGCCCTACGCATATTGCGTACAGATGCAAGACCTTTCTTTGCCTCCTGTATGGCAAAATTTTTAGGCTGGGCTTGGCGTTTAAGAACCGCAAAAAAACTATTGATTCAGTAAACGAGTTCCCCTTCTATTTTGTTATCTTTAAAGTTGATCTGTTCTTAAAAACTTTTTAATGATGACAATATTCTGACCGAATGTTGATAAACTGTTTTTTATAATGTAAAATGTGCTTTTATGATATGTTTTTTATCGAATAAAGCTATTCAAATATTATTCACTGTAAAACTGCCCCAACTTGCAAGCATGGGTCCATTTTTATGCGATCTAATTTACTAATGGTGTGGCACTTTAATTTTGGTGCCTGGTCCTATTTTGTGTCTCAGTCGGACTCTGTTGGATTCGATGGAACTTGTAACCCCACTAACGAAGACAGTGGCCAACAACAAGATGGAGTCTCATAGACATAGGTTAGCTTTGTGGGCACAAGGCATCTTTCCTGTTTCAAGCAGGTATGGAATTGGGATGCACCGCACACCTCTCAATGACAGAGCGTTCACGGTGAGTTCCTATTAGCAAAGACTTAGTACCAAAGATAATTACATAGAATAATATGTTGCCTATTTTATTTTATGCAATTTGTTTGTTATCCTCACCACAAGTCGTAAGTTACTTTCTACTATAATTTTGCACATAATCTGTACTGGCTTGGCTCTTTATAAATCCTGTTGAGAGTCTACTAGTCTAGATGTCTTTTCTTTGCACACTTTGGGGAAGGGGTGGGGGAACCCAGACAAACATGTGTCTCTGGCTGATTTTAAACATTCTTCTTACGGATTCTGTCCAGGTAAGTTAGAGGGTGATTCATGGGCTATCATCTGCCTTTTTTGCCAGTTTCATATGGTAAATTGCTTTACCTGCAATGTTTGGGGCCTAGGGAAATATATTAGGTGTGGCCAGGACTGACTCTAGCATGCAACACAAGGAAAGCTGAATCGGCCATGCTGAGGTTTAAAAGTGTGACCTGAAGATCACCACTCAAGTAAAATGGGAACGCTGAAGATAAACGAGTAATTAGCACCTGGTTTTGAACGGTGCTAATTTGATGAACTAATTTCAGAAAAAGCTAACTTTAAATCATCTCAGTCTAGTGTATGTGTTAAAATCACATACTGAAAAAATGCATGTGATCATTCCTGATGTGCTAATGGCTCATGGTCACATTCAGCAACCAATTAAACCTTGTGTGCCAATTACACTTGTGATGTTTATTTTTATATTTCAATGCGAAGATGCATTGTTTTCAAAAGCTACTTTAGAGAGCACTGCTTTTCCACATTTTCAACAACTCTATTGTTATAAATAGGACATGTGAATCTTTTCGTTAAGAGCCTGAGCAGTTCATATGGCAGTTGTGCAGCTTCAGGTCCAAAATAGTACATTAAACATGATTCTGAAACCATTGCCGATATGTGGCACACAGGTTCTTGTGGAAAAAAGTAGTTTGCTTATGAGCACAGACTGTGCAAATCAACGGGGGATTTTGAAATAGGACTTCAGGCAGAGCCTGTTGACGCCATTTGCGACAATCATTATTGGTGCCATCCCGCACCCCCACACGTGACCCCCTTCTTGGATTGCCTCACGACTACTGGGCAAAAGTGCCCCTCATCTCTCAAGCCCCTCACTCACAGACATTTCATTTGCTTTATACCACTGGTAAAGCTGGCTTTACTAATGAGAATGTATATCTATCCAACCTATCCCTTTTTAGCTACATTAGGAATAGATCATGAAAGACTGGGGGAAAACATAACATCCGAACCTATTGTATGCAGTTCGATTTCAGCTCTTTAATGACAGTTTATAACAGTCACTGTTCTATATTAGTGTTGTGTCTTATGAACTGTGGTGACAAAAGGATCTATATGACAAAATTAGTGATTCACTTAGCTAGCCACATAAAATACAGATCAGTGATCTGCACGGGTCGTGTTGCAGCAGACATATGAAGCCTCTGGCATACATAATGGTGAGTCAAAACTGCCACAAGAAAAAATTCTGATCTTTCCCTTTAGCAGGAAAATATATCACGATACTTATATTGACATTTTTTGCCTCCTGAAAGCACAAGGAAGTCCGCAGCAGATGTTTTTAAATTGTAAGATATCGCTAAACATAGAGCCCCCCTCTGAGGTCAGTTCCCTGCTCTCCAGGGCAGCACCCTGTGTGGTCACAATGGCCCCGTAAAATACCACTGCAGCCATGCTTCCTAACCAAAGCTGAAGTTGGCAAATGGTGCCAGCCTGGTTCCCAGGCCCTCCAAAGATAAATCCCACCTTGGATTTGCCCTCTGTGGACTTTCAGCCACCGCCTGCAGCCTCTGTTTGCAGGCACCCTCTACTGCAAGTGTTCCCGATGACGACTATCTAACACCTAAAGACATCTCTGCACCCCTCACCCCTGCAGAAGAGGACCAAAGGCGTCTCCATGTCCCTAGGCATCGCAAGAGTTGAGCCACCCTATTGGTTCAGCCCAAATGGTCCCCCAGTCTGAGCCTGCATCCTCTTTTCTGACAGACCATTCTCTGTAGACTTGAATGGGGCACCGACATTATAAGTAAGTATGGGAGAATTTTGCGAATTCGCAGTTCGCGAATTTGCGCGAATTCGCAAAAATACGCGGATTTCCCTGCAAAATCGCGGATTTTATTGCAATTTCACTATACTCAACTGGAGTACTTTCGACTGGCTCATCAGTAAGTGCTACCTCGTTGGGTAAATGTATCGTGCTTTTCCTACACTAAAGCTGCGTAAAGGCCCAGAAGACTTGTCCAGTCACCACGTGTGTCTGTAACTTTACCACCGCGCCCATAGGCGCCGAGGTCCCTCAAATGAGCTGTCCATCACAGTGGGGTAAAGGGCGGGAAGGGGTTGCATAGCCTAGTGTGTGTGGGGCCGGGCTTCTGTGCGAGTTCACATGCCTCTTGTTTAAAAAGGGTCAGAGACCGATCGGAGCAGCAGATGAGGAGAAAGCAGTAAGTGCTACCTTGTTGGGTAAATGTATCGTGCTTTTCCTACACTACAGCTGCGTAAAGGCTCAGAAGAGTTGTTCAGTCACCACGTGTGTCTGTATCTTTTTTGCCGTGCCCATAGGTTCCGAGGTCCCTCGAGTGAGCTGTCCATCACAGTGGGGGAAAGGACGGGAAGAGGTTGCATAGCCTAGTGTGTGTGGGGCCGAGCTTCTGTGCGATTTCACATGCCTCTTGTTTATAAAGGTTAAAGACCGATCAGAGCAGCAGATGAGGAGAAAGCAGTAAGTGCTACCTCGTTGGGTAAATGTTTTGTGCTTTTACTACACTACAGCTGCGTAAAGGCCCGGAAGAGTTGTCCAGTCACCATGTGTGTCTGTAACTTTGCCACCGCACCTATAGGCGCCGAGGTCCCTCGAGTGAGCTGTCTATCACAGTGGGGGAAAGGGCGGGAAGAGGTTGCATAGCCTAGTGTGTGCGGGGCCGGGCTTCTGTGCGAGTTCACATGCTTCTTGTTTATAAAGGGTCAGAGACCGATCAGAGCAGCAGATGAGGTGAAAGCAGTAAGTGCTACCTCGTTGGGTAAATATATCATGCTTTTCCTACACTACAGCTGCGTAAAGGCCCAGAAGAGTTGTCCATTCACCACGTGTGTCTGTAACTTTGCCACCACGCCCATAGGAGCCGAGGTCCCTCGAGTGAGCTAACCATCACAGTGGGGGAAAGGGCGGGGAGAGGTTGCATAGCCTAGTGTTTGTGCGGTCGGGCTTCTGTGCGAGTTCACATGCCTCTTGTTTATAAAGGGTCAGAGACCGATCAGAGCTGCAGATGAGGAGAAAGCAGTAAGTGCTACGTCGTTGGGTAAATGTATCGTGCTTTTCCTACACTACAGCTGCGTAAAGGCGCAGAAGAGTTGTCCATTCACCACGTGTGTCTGTAACTTTGCCATCGCACCCATAGGCACCGAGGTCCCTCGAGTGAGCTGTCCTTCTCAGTGGGGGAAAGGGCGGGAAGAGGTTGCATAGCTTAGTGTGTGTAGGGCTGGGCTTCTGTGCGAGTTCACATGCCTCTTGTTTATAAAGGGTCAGAGACCGATCAGAGCAGCAGATTTGGGGAGAAAGCACACCTGCCTAGCATCGACCGTGCTCACTAGATTCTTGGGCTGATTATAATAATGCGTTACTGAATTTGAGCTTCAACTCAGGCACCTGCTATATTTTTATCTGTAAGTGCTTCCTGCTGAGGTTTAATTTTTGTGACAGGAGCCTCGTTGCCTAATTGTAACTATTCTCTGACCCTGCTTCGAGGGTCAGTGCAGTGTCAGAGAATAGTTGCAAGTAGGCAACGAGGCGCCACTCAGGAAGCCCTTACAGCAGGTGCCCAAGTTGAAGTTAATTTCTTTGTAACCCTTTTGTAAATGGTTACAAAGAAATTAGCTTCAACTTGGGCACTTGCTGTAACCCTGTAAGTGCTTCCTGAACAAAATTCGTCCAGCTCGCGGATTCGATGATTTTGCCGCAATTTCGCGAGATTCGTAGATCGCGAAATTGCGGAAAATCTGCAAATTTCGCGAGCGGAATTAATTTTCGGACCATACTTATTTATAAGGGACCTCTGCACCCAGCCACCTCAGTGCTGTCCTAAGTGGACTGTTGGTGGTGCCTTAGATCTTGCTCCATACACTCCTTAAGACCATAATGATTGGTCCAGTAAGTCGTTGTTGAGTCCTCGAATGCAATACATATTTTTCCTCCAGAGGTTAACATTACCACAAAGTGCCATATTTACGATTTAAAGTATCAAAATCAACTGATGGCGAAAAACACACCTCTGCACCCGAACGCCCAGTACCTCCTGAGGTTATCGTTTGGTGCTGCCTTGGACCTTGCCCCATATGCACCTTAAGATGTGGGGAGGAGTCCTGTAAGTTGTTTTTGATTGATCATATGCAGTGTGGGTTTTCTTCTGAAATCAATAGTCCCGCAACGTGCTTTAATTATGATTTCATGTTTCAAAAACCTATTTTTTTCAAACCTGCTATCTTAGAAAGTACTTACCTGATATTGATGACCTTGGTGCTGAAAGATATATAAAGATAAGTGTTATGTTTATAAACTGGTGTGTATCTCCTTATTGAGTCGTGTGTATCATTTATTGGTGGTGTTTGTGTGCAATGGATGTCTAACACTACTCACTGATAAGCCTAAGACTGCTTGATGATGCTACCCCCTAGAAGAGCACCTGCAATTGCAATTTCTAAAGCAAGTCCCTGTCCACTTTTAAGGAAATACCTGGACTCTTTGCACAGTATACCTCTTTTTGGTATACCATATAAAGAGCCAGCTTCCTACAAAAAGCAATACCTGAGACACTTGACATTAATTTGTCTGAATGAGTCACTTATTTTCTTCCACCTAACATCATAAAAATTCTATTGGAAGCATTTAATTAACTCCCAATAGGAACTTTTGTATTATGTTGAATAGGAGAGTCACTATTAAACAGTTGAGTGCCTTATATAAATTGCCCCTTGTGAGTGTTAAGATACTTGGGTTCAGGACACCTTGATACAAAAGGAATGTGTGATTTTCTCCGATAGAGACGCCCAATATTCGGAATACATTCCCTTTAAAATTTCAGGAATTTTAAAAATAAAAAAGCACATTACAGAGATGTTTAATGCAGTTTGTTTTATTCATTTTGGAACTGAATTGGGAAACTTTAATTGCACATTACCACTGTCCTTTCTAGAGATCGTCTGGTTTCTGGATTGATTTTAACATTTTTCTGTTAGAAATTTTAAAAAAGAATCTCTGAAAATCTTCACTTAATTTTTCCACTAGTTGCATTTCCTCACCCCATCACCTAAGTAATTTACTTACATTTATCGGAAGCTGATTTTACAAACTATGTCCCGAATTTACTACACTTCCATACAATGCAAAGCTGCAAAGGAACTTGCTGCTCTGCATTGCATGAAAGGAAAGATCAGAAATGTGCTATATTTACTAAGACATGGTACACTCCTGCTATTTCCTTCTGCTGACACGCTTGTGGCAGCCAAGCACCAATGCAGGCAGCGCTGTGCCACAATGTCAGGATGCATGTGTTGTGGTCAGAAAAGAAACTATTCCTCTTTGTATGTGGCCAGCAAAATGCAGCACACATGCAAAGAGGAAGTAACAGGGACAAATAAAGATATTTCTTCTTGTTACACCAGCCTCAGGTACGTTTAGGTTTACACTGTAGATCTGTGTTTCCATCAAATAAAAAAGGGTGGATGTACAAGACCGCATATGTTGCTCTCACGTATTGCCTCCCGGTGTAAAGTAACGCAAAGCAGCACAATGCAGTGCATTGCATTACTTTTCTTTTTTTTTACAAAGCCAAATAAATCGGGCTTTGCACGGCTTTGTAAATCCAAAATACATTTTGCATAGTGGCTACCATGAAAAAGTGGCACAGCAGTGAAGCAAAATGTTTGTAAATCTAGGCCTAAGTAATCTATTGCAATGCTCGAAATTCGCTGATACATTCATAGATGTTTCTGCGCATCTCTGTGAATAGAAACAATGGGGCATATTGTCAAGAACGATGTTAAAACTATCTCCGCTTTAGCGGCAGAAAACTGCTGCTTAAGCCGGGTGCCGCTCGTAGCCGTCTCTGGTGTGTGAAATACCTGCAGACTGTCGATATTCCTGGGAGCCCGTGGACTGCTGTAATCCCTGCTTGAAACCTTTGGGGGAGACCTGAGCCAGTCCGGCTAGTGGGAGCGGGACTGCGAGTCCCAGCAGGCTAAGCGCTCAAGTCACCAGCGCACCTGCGACTCTTCCCGCCCCACCCCTCCCTCTGCTGCTGATAAAGGCTCGCGGGACCCACTTCGCAGGAGCCGATCTTAGCCATCTCTAGTGTGTGAAATACCTGCCGACTGTCGATATTCCTGGGAGCCCGTGGACTGCTGTAATCCCTGCTTGAAACCTTTGGGGGAGACCTGAGCCAGTCCAGCTAGTGGGAGCGGGACTGCGAGTCTCAGCAGGCTAAGTGGGCGAGTCACCCGCGCACCTGCGACTCTTCCCGCCCCACCCGCTCCGTTGTATATAGATCAATTCATTCCCGCCCACGCGGGACGTGTGCGGGACGGAGCATGGGGCAAAGCCCGGGCCAAGGGAGGGCCCGTTTGTGCCCGTTCGTGACCGGTCTTGACCGGACCGGGCCCGCCCTCTTGCATTTGCCAAAACCCATCCCAGTATCAACGACAGGAGATGGCCGGTCGTGAAATGAGGAGTAAGACCTCTCTAGCTGGAGGTTCTACAGTCGGAGGTATGGAAAAGTTCCTCATTAGAGCTAATACCCTCATAGACACTGAAATTAATGTCCTTGAAAAACGCTTATCAAAGGAACTATCGGCCATAAAGAGATCACCCCTTGGAACAATAGCTAATGCTAAAACCCCCGAGAGGCCCACTGATACCGTTATCAGCAATGCGGTTGGTCAAGTCCTAACACCCAAGGAGGACAATCTGGCTGCACATGATTTGGACATTTTGGTTAATGAAATTCTTCCAGAAATTGATTTAGTCCTTGATAACAAAGTGTCCATCTCTTCCGAACCTGATGATACTAGTAACAACACTTTGTCTAAGGGGGTTAAAGAAGGGGCCACCTCTAAACGTAAGAGGTCTTATAATAAGAAATCTGGTGGAAAGTGTAAATCAGCTAAGCTTAAACATGACACCATCAATTCTCCAATATGTCTAACCCAACCCCCACTTAGCAATGAGGTATCAATTGAAAACCTGGGAGCTCTATTCAAATTGATCCTATTCCCTATAGAGGCCAAAATAGAGCAAATAGAACTCCTATTAACAAACATTGAGAAAGTCACTGCTGCCATATTGGCTAAATCTAACAAGCCTAATAATTTGAGCAATCCGCCAACTACCCTTACTATTCCCGGTCCCCCTTTAGTAAAAGAGGCCTACAATCTAACCTGCCCTCCCATAGGCCCCCAGGTCCCAACCCAGTCCAATAATAATAACATACCCCCGCTGCTATCATCTTGGTTGCTTCCAACTATTGCAAATGCAAATGGGTTAACAGTTGATGGCCTAATAGGCTCCCCAGCCAAAGAACCCAGATCCCCTAGACCACACTTGCCAGACCTGCCGCCCAAAGCTAATCGTTTCATGGTAGTGTTAGCAGGAGCCCCCACGTTGGAAGCCGGGGAAGCCGAAACCTTTCAATCTCTAAAAAGTAAAGTTGTCAGATGGCTCAATTGGAACAGACCCTTCCCGGCCCACCTTCATAACGAAATCATCATGGGTAGAAGGGTGCCCTGGTTGGGTAAAACTGTGAAGACTATAAATGGGGACTGTATAACGGTCAGTTTTAGAGACCCTAGAACGGTCTCGCATATTTGTGCGAGTTTTAATAGATCCTTTGACTCCACCATTCAGACGCTCCCAGTGTCCTTTTTCTTTCCACCAAATCACATGTATCATGGTAGAGGTAGAGATGACTGGACCAGGGTTAAGCAGAGGGGAAGACATAGAAGATATGATGTAAGACCGATTATGATGCCCTTGTATGCCCCCTTCTGTGATTTCAATCGGTTCAGTTGTTTAGATGGTCTAGATGGAGTTGACTGACTACCCATAGCTCATGACCTTAGTTCTTCTCTCCCTGGCACTGGAAATAGTATACCGGCTGGTGAGGTCGAAACTAATGTAAAAACCCCTGCAAAATGTTTGCCAATAGATGTAGCCCCTATAATGCTACCCTCTCTTACCCCCATTACACCCCTGGATCTATCCTTAAAAGCTGACCCCAGGGTCAACCCACCACCCATTAGTCTCTACGATCACCCCAGAGGAAACACTACCATCTATAGTGCCCACTAGTGCCCTTGGGATTGTAGAGCCTGCCCCTTGTCTCCCTGGCTTCAAATTTGCTAGCTGGAACATTGCCAGTTGGAGACAGAAGGCGTCGTCTCTGGGTTGGAGGGAATCCCTTTCCCAGTTTGACATCCTCTGTTTACAGGAGACCTGGGCAACGTCAGATATTTTTTTTGACGGCTTTGTGTCCTATAACAACCTCGCACAAGAGTCTAACATGGGTAGGGCAAAAGGTGGGCTTGTAATTTTACTCTCTGTGAATTTTACTGCATGTGTAAAATCCCATTCTACCGTGGGCTTCAACTCACAAATTCTAAGGCTGGAACATAGACGGGGTCGCGATACTCTGCTGATTAACCACTATAATAACATGTTTGATGCCACAAGTACTTGTGTAGTGGATAAGCTTGAGACAGCTGTGAAGAAAATTTGTCGAGATACCCATAAGCTTTATGATTTCATTTGGGGTGGGGATTTCAACATCCGCACTTGTCCCTACTCCTTTACTAATGTATGTGGATTCGACGGGGACAATGGGGAGAACCGGGCCCATTTTATTAACACTCTTTACAGCGACTCTCTTAACACCCTTATGTTAAATATTGATTTACTAATCCAACAACCTGCCGCGGATAAAGAGGGTAATTTTGCACCAACCTTTGTTGGGAGGAATTCTGCTTCTGTCATCGATCACTTGTTGTTATCAGTACATATTGCCCCACTTTGTACACTCCCGATTATTGTTGACCTTGGTAATAGTGACCATAATGCCATCACAATGTCGACCTCCATCTGGGGGACCATGTCTAGTGATAAGCGCATGATAGTTGACGAGATCACCCCTTGCTGGTAAAATGGTATCCGGATTAAATGGTGTGGGGATAATTCCGAGAAACTTATGCGGAAAATAGTGGGGGCAGGGTCCGAAGTGTTACTCAGCTGTCTTGATTATGATGCTACCTCCCGGTGCATTATTGCCGATTTTGAGGAACTGGGCATTATAATTAAAAGGTCCCTTACTATTACTAAGGGTATATCCAAGAGGGCAGCCATGGGCTGGTTCGACAGTGCCTGTACGAAATCGTTACATGAACTAAAGAGGGCTCTGTTGAGACAACCCAGAGATAGGGAGGCTATCACACTCCTTAGGACGACTTATAAACAGCAGCGGCTACGTAAAAAACAGGAGCTTAAGGAGCAAGCCTGGGACAACCTGACCAAAGCGGCAGAGCTGCGCGACAGTAAGCTATATTGGAGTACGGTCAACAGCCCCTTCCTTCAAAAGGAAGAATTCCCAGTTTTAACTGCTCATGTTAGTGAGGACAGCTGGGTACAATACTTTACAGGAATTTTCGATCCGGCCAGGGAGGTACAGGATAGTTTTAGTGCCGATTCCATTGAACTTAAGCAACCCCTGGGGATTACTCTCCAAGAAGTAGATATTGCCATCTGTAAGAGTAAAGGGGGAAGGCACCGGGACCGGACGGGGTTCCGGTCGACCTGTATAAAACCTGAATAAAACCGATCTGGCACCCTGGAGCCCCCTCTTGACCCAGGTGTTTAATGCATCTGTTAGCGATAGTACTCTATCTACCTGGAGCGAATCCATAATCCTGCCGATTTATAAGAAGGGGGATAGAGGAGAGGCCAAGAACTACTGCCCTATCTCCCTTCTGGATTCCTCACTAAAAATTATGAGCAGGGTGTTACTGATGCGACTGGAGGAGTGGGCGGAAACCAATAATATCCTTGCGGATTCCCAATTCGGTTTCCGGAGGGGTCTTGGCACAATTGAGCAGTGCATTAACCTAGATCTTATCATAGGGAAATACACTAAAGCTAAACAGGGCTCATTATTTCTTTGTTTCGCAGACCTTTCAAGTGCTTTTGATCTGGTGGACCATACCCTCTTGTGGTCCACCCTACTTGAAATTGGAGCTCCGACACCAATAAGTTATTTCCTGGCTAGACTATATAACAAGCTGTCAGCTCAGATTCGCTTTGGCCAGGCGGGGGAATGCACTAAGAAGATCAGGGTTAAATCAGGGAATCAGACAAGGATTTGTCTTGGCCCCGTTACTTTTCTCCCTTTTTATAAACTCTATGGAGTCCGAATTGAAGAGAGTTCAAGCTGACGCCCCTCAAGTTGAGGGCCAACCAGTACCGGTACTGCTTTATGCAGACGATACGGTCCTTTTCTTGAGAACCCCGATAGGTCTTCAAAAACTTATGAACCATTTTTATGATTTTATTCAGGGGAGGACATTAAAAATTAATAATTCTAAGACTTTTATCATGGCCTGCCTGGAGAAAAGGTGAAACAACTTAAATCATTCCAGTTCAGGGAACACCGACTCGAGGTTGTGGATAAATTCTGTTATCTCGGAATAACTTTTAATAGTAGTGGGTCGTGGGCATCAGAGCCAAGATGGGTAAAGGGTCCTCAGGAGTATTTCACTTCGCTTCTAAACTGGGCAGTCATCGCATCCCTGATATGTTGAATGTCTACCGACATAGATGCGCTTCAATTGCCCTATATGGCTCAGGAGTATGGGGCCATTGTAACCAAGGGGATCTGCAAGTAACAGAGAACTTGTTCCTTAAGAGACTTCTATGCCTCCCCCCCCTCGGCATCCACCGAACTGATTCACAAAGAGGTCGGGTTGGAATTTTTGACAGATCTAACAGGATTGAGACCCCTTATGGTACGGAGGTCAATTTGGGCAAAGGACGAAACTGGATTTACCAGGCGAATAATCCAAGACTGTCTTCGTCTGGACAAAGTCCACCAGATTCCATGGTTAAAATATGTTTTAACATCCTATAAGGAAATCTTTGATCTGGATGTTTACAACGATCCCCTATGTGTTATTAATATACCCAAACAGGAGGTTAAATTTTTTTTTCTGGGGATCAAATCCAATATGCGTAGAGTTCAATGTAGCCATTTTACAACCCATGTTTTTTATTCTTCTAACAAGGAGGAAGGTTATGACATCTCTAATAAAAGAGAGAGGGACCCCAAAAACCAAAGGGATAGGGTTCCACGAATGACGCAAGTCAAAAAGAAATTCCCTTTGGGTAAATTCGCAAAGGTACGTAAATACTCACAGAACAAACAAACAAACTACTGACATGGAAGCAATGTAAACATTACAATATATGTGAAAACACTCTGGCAAAAAAGTAAAGTATAAAACAATTTATTATGTACACATTACATCAATTAAAAAATAGGGAAACATATATAGAGGACGGTACATTTAATAATAAAAACACCAAATCAATTAAAAAGGAGTGCACAGGGAAAAGGATTAAACCCAAACACAAATATTGATTTTGAATTTCTCCTTGACTTATAGTCCCTGATTAGCTCCTAGGGCGTCGACGCGTTTCGGCGGTACAATCAATCAGATCCGCCTTCATCAGGACATTAAACAAATACTGTTTCCCAGTAAAATTCTGAAATTTAAACAAGATCGGCTTTAGACATAGAAATTAGGCAAAAGTGGATCCAATCAAAATAACAGACATAAGGTCAAAAAACTATATGAGCAAATATTTAAAAAAATGTAATGTTACATACTTTACAAATAAACATATTTTAACAATGCTTCCAGTACACAGAAGAGACATACATGGTTATCACACGTAAATTCCATATTACATAAAAATCATTATTGATCACATTAATATTTGGCATCCAAACATAGTGCATCATCCCATATTCTTGCATTTCATAAAATAAATGCCTATACGCTCATTTTAGGAGGCCCATCTGTAGATAACCAGATGAGAAACCAGGGAAAGATTGTCTGCCATTTACTAGCAGTGACACTCAATTAGCTCTGGTTACAGGAGAGGTGGGAACAAAGCCATTAAGCAGTGATACTTAACCTACCTCGAAATGGATGATAGATAAGGCAATGTGTGAAAAGGGGTATTTCGCCTCCTTCTTTGAGGTTTTTCGTCCAGCGAATATTCCTCTGTCTGAATTTAGAGTATCAGATTAAAATCTATTTATAGTAGAGAAAAATAATGGTTTAAATTTATTAACAGGACAAAAATTAAAAAGTGTCCAAGTAACAGAGAACTTGTTCCTTAAGAGACTTCTATGCCTCCCCCCCCTCGGCATCCACCGAACTGATTCACAAAGAGGTCGGGTTGGAATTTTTGACAGATCTAACAGGATTGAGACCCCTTATGGTACGGAGGTCAATTTGGGCAAAGGACGAAACTGGATTTACCAGGCGAATAATCCAAGACTGTCTTCGTCTGGACAAAGTCCACCAGATTCCATGGTTAAAATATGTTTTAACATCCTATAAGGAAATCTTTGATCTGGATGTTTACAACGATCCCCTATGTGTTATTAATATACCCAAACAGGAGGTTAAATTTTTTTTTCTGGGGATCAAATCCAATATGCGTAGAGTTCAATGTAGCCATTTTACAACCCATGTTTTTTATTCTTCTAACAAGGAGGAAGGTTATGACATCTCTAATAAAAGAGAGAGGGACCCCAAAAACCAAAGGGATAGGGTTCCACGAATGACGCAAGTCAAAAAGAAATTCCCTTTGGGTAAATTCGCAAAGGTACGTAAATACTCACAGAACAAACAAACAAACTACTGACATGGAAGCAATGTAAACATTACAATATATGTGAAAACACTCTGGCAAAAAAGTAAAGTATAAAACAATTTATTATGTACACATTACATCAATTAAAAAATAGGGAAACATATATAGAGGACGGTACATTTAATAATAAAAACACCAAATCAATTAAAAAGGAGTGCACAGGGAAAAGGATTAAACCCAAACACAAATATTGATTTTGAATTTCTCCTTGACTTATAGTCCCTGATTAGCTCCTAGGGCGTCGACGCGTTTCGGCGGTACAATCAATCAGATCCGCCTTCATCAGGACATTAAACAAATACTGTTTCCCAGTAAAATTCTGAAATTTAAACAAGATCGGCTTTAGACATAGAAATTAGGCAAAAGTGGATCCAATCAAAATAACAGACATAAGGTCAAAAAACTATATGAGCAAATATTTAAAAAAATGTAATGTTACATACTTTACAAATAAACATATTTTAACAATGCTTCCAGTACACAGAAGAGACATACATGGTTATCACACGTAAATTCCATATTACATAAAAATCATTATTGATCACATTAATATTTGGCATCCAAACATAGTGCATCATCCCATATTCTTGCATTTCATAAAATAAATGCCTATACGCTCATTTTAGGAGGCCCATCTGTAGATAACCAGATGAGAAACCAGGGAAAGATTGTCTGCCATTTACTAGCAGTGACACTCAATTAGCTCTGGTTACAGGAGAGGTGGGAACAAAGCCATTAAGCAGTGATACTTAACCTACCTCGAAATGGATGATAGATAAGGCAATGTGTGAAAAGGGGTATTTCGCCTCCTTCTTTGAGGTTTTTCGTCCAGCGAATATTCCTCTGTCTGAATTTAGAGTATCAGATTAAAATCTATTTATAGTAGAGAAAAATAATGGTTTAAATTTATTAACAGGACAAAAATTAAAAAGTGTCCAATAGTAACTCGTGGTTTATTTTAAAATAACCCTACGCGACAAATATGCAACCTGGCAAGTAACTATTATTTATAATATACTTTCCCCAGGAGTATGGAACATTGCCAGCAAAAAATTTTTTTATTGAGAGTTGCTGTTCAAGCTCTAATTTATTTGAGCAGCAAGAGACATTCTCTTATTTATATATAAGGACACAACCTAGTTTGTTTCCTAATTCGATAAGCCAAGAACAATACCAAAAAAGCGCCAGATAATTCAAAGAATAGCGCTGGCCAGAGATAAATTCTAATGCCCTGTACTTACTCATAAAGTTATCAACACATCAATGTATGTGCTTTAAATGAGGGTAACGAGCACGCATCCAGATAGATTTCTGGAAGCTGAAAGAATAAAAAACATTCCATCACTAGTCAGTTTCCATGCCGTTGGCGAAAAATAATATTTCTGCCTCAATTCCAGATACTCACACAGCAAAATAAAAGCGCTGCCACATGAACACGCAGTACTTCTGGATACGGTTCCAAATTCCTTTATACACCACCTTATGTCCGCAATTAATATCGGCTTGACAGAGAGGTTAGCGTTCCGGTCTCTGTCTACTCGGTGGGATACCCTCTTTTGGCGCCCTGCAGAGAATGACAAATCAGACGATTTTGTCACGAGGACCTCATTTAAAACGGCGCGAATACCTCGTTCGAGTAATGCTCACTCACCTTCCGAGTTACATAGATATGCGTCCCGCGTGTGGTCCTGCTCGTCACCTCGGCTACCAAGCTTGATGGGAGACGAGAGATTATTTATACACCAACAACGCGCGAGTTCAAAATGATGACGAATGCGGAAGTAATAGAACGGGAGGAAAGACTACCCGTTTTTCTAGTTTAATCAATGTTATATTTGGAAAAAACTCTCAAATAAACAAGTATTTTAATAATTGAATCTTTACAACAGAGAGAGGGTTTCTATCTGGGTATGTTTTTATAATTACTCGAATGATATTTAATACGTGTGTAAAAAATCACACAAGATAGAAGTATACTACGCTACAATTAGAGAATCGAAAAACGATCCTCCTAACAATATTTTTGGGTTTTACTAGAATACCTAGCCAAACACTGTACATAAACCACAGGCATCTAGATATTGCAGATTTTTCAAGGTAACCCTGTATCTGTTGTTATCAGGAAACACCAGCGGGTAACAGATAGTAGATGCATCCTAACAGCACACTATTAGAGGCTAGTGTTGGTTAATATAGGAACCATTTATAAGAGATTTACAATAATGGGTTCCATTAGGGTGAAAGGTTTCTGTATCTTGGAGCATAAGGCTTCTATATCTTAAGCATACTTAGGCGCGAGTGTATTATATTGCTCCAATAATGCGGTCCCATTCCTCCCTTGAGTTAAGACCCCTCTTGACAGTATCGAGGTAGGAAATGTACCACTGCTCTCTCTCCTTTCTTTTTGAAACTAAATTGCCACCTCTTTTGCCTATTTTGATCTTCTCCATAACAAACCAGCCAAACTCAGTTTCTTTATGGTCCTTTTCTAAAAAATGGGCCACAATCGGAGCAGTTATTTTTTTCGTCTTAATGGCTGATCGATGTTCCTGGAGTCTGGTTCGAACCTCTCTACCAGTTTCTCCGACATAGCAGAGGCCACACGGGCACTGAAGCAAATAAATCACATTTTTACTCTTACAATTATTGTGGGTCTTGCAGGTTACTTTCTTGGAATTGCATACAAATTCTGACCCCGTCATACATTGTGCACAGATATTACAATTACCACATTTAGTTGTTCCAGTGACTTTTGTGCCGTCTATTGTGCGTTGGTTGTCAAATGACTCATCTCTGTAAGTCTGCACAAGCAGATCACGAAGATTTTTGTTTTTTTTAAAGGCAAATAGAGGTTTCTCTAGTGCTGATTCCTCTTCATGGTTCAAGATGTGCCAATGCCTGTTCACAATATTTTTTATTTGATTACTAACATTTGAAAACTTGCTGACAAACACAACCTTATTGAGGGGCTCCTTGTTCTTAGGTGTTTGACGAATTAGAGCATCCCGGTCAAAAAACCGAGCTCTTTTCATGGAGTTTGAGAGTAATTTTTTAGGGTATCCCCTCTCCTTAAATTTAACTCTAAGGTCTTCAGCATGTTTGTAGTAATCATTCAGATTAGAGCAGTTTCTTCGAAGACGAAGAAACTGACTGAAGGGAATGCTTTCCCTCTGTGACTTTGGATGGAAGCTAGAGAATTCTAACAAAGTGTTTTTAGCCATTGGTTTAGTAAATAATTCCACTGCCAGGGCTCCGTCACAATTCTTAATGCAGATATCAAGGAATTCCACCTTGCTAGTACTGTAGAATGAAGTGAATTTTAAATTGGGGTCTCCTAAATTTATCCACAGAAGGAATTCATGAAGCAGTTCAATTGGCCCTTCCCAGATGAAAAAGATGTCGTCAATGTAGCGGTACCAGCCCGCTACATTTTCGAAGAAAGGTGCCAATTCGTTATAAATGTGGATATTTTCAAAGTTGCCCACATATAAACAGGCCAGACTGGGGGCACAGGTGGCCCCCATACTGGTCCCCTTGAGCTGTTTATAGTAGGTACTTTTAAAGAGGAACACATTGTTGGTCAAGATGAGTTTAACACATTCTACTATGAAGTCTTTGTTTGCCCCACCAAGATCTTCTCCGGACAAAATGTCATCAATCACTTCTATAGTAGCCGTCTGCGGAATGTTGGTATACAGAGACTCAATGTCTAGGGTTACCAGACACTGAGTCTCTTCATTGAAGGGAATACCTTCAACCAACGAGATGATATGTGATGAGTCTCGTACATAAGATTTTAGCCTGCAGACAATGGGTTTCAAGAAGTGGTCCACGTATTTACTAACAGGTTCCAGCAGTGAGTCAATACTGCTCACTATTGGACGAAGGGGTGGATTCAATTTGTCTTTATGTACTTTAGGCAAGCCATAAATGGCCGGTGTTTTGGGCTCACGGTTGTTAAGAAAGCAAAATTCTTCCTCACAAATGAAACCAGCTTCCTTGGCTTCTGTAAGTAAAGCCAAGCAATCCTTTGCAACTTTTTTGAGGCTTGCCTCAGTGGTTCGAACATAGTGTTCGCCAATCCCAAGCAACTGTAGCATACGTTGCTCGTAATCTGCAGTGTCAAAAACCACCACTCCACCCCCCTTGTCAGCTGGTTTAATTGTCAAAGAACTGTTATCTCTTAAACAGTTAAGGGCCTCTCTTTCTCTAGCTGAAATATTATGATTGGAACGCCGGTTTTCTTTCTCAAAGAGTTTATGGATTCCACTTTCAACGGCTGTTTCAAAGGCCTCTACGTTCTTGTTCACCATGCTGAGGGTAGGAGTAAACTTAGACTTAGGTTTGAGGCCAGAAATGTTTGTTTTCTCTCTATATTCCCTGTTTTCGAAGAATCTTTTTAACCTGATCTTCCTAAAAAAGGAACGTAAGTCCTTTTCAAATTGAAATTTGTCTAAATAAGTGGAAGGTACAAAGCTAAAGCCCTTACTTAGGATCCCTATCTCTACATTATTGAGGGTCTGCCTAGATAGGTTAATTACTGGTAGTTTGGTTGTTTCCAGTATTTTTTGTTCCGGGTGCTCAAGTACTCCTGTTGAGGAGGTGCTTGGTTGTAACTCTGCTGAGGTGGTCCCTGGTTGTAGTTCTGTTGGGGCGCTCCCTGATTGTAATTTTGTTGGTGATGTCCCTGATTCTGGTACTGTTGTCTTCCTCGACCGAAGTGACCCTGACCTCGGTTCCCATTGTAGGTTTGCCCCCTCCTGGGGCGTGGTTCTAAAAAAACCCCTTGGTCATAGCCATTTCTACCGGCCTCAGGGATCTCTTCTTCCTCTGAGCCAGAGCATGAAGAGTTCGAAAAAGTTACACGCTTGTTACCTCCTCTGGAATATATTTGTCTGTTGGGCGGACGTTCCCAGCTACCATTATTTTTATTTTGAAAGTAATCTTCTTTCAAAAAAGGGTAGGTTTTTTCTTCTGCATATAACTCAATATCCTTCTTCAATTTATTGGTTTTTTTGTTAATCAAATAGGTACTATATCCCTCTACATCTCTATTTATATCTGCCAGCTTTTTCTTGGCTTCTTCAAGTGCCGGACAGTTCTTAAGTTCATCTTCCAACTTATCAATCTCCTCTTTTTCTAAAATGAGTAGACCCTGTGCTGTTTCGATGATTAAAAGCATCCAGTCTCTACTACATCTATTCGAGATTAGTGCCCAGGTTTCGAGGAACTTTCTGTTTTCTGTAAAAACACCCGGTTCATTTCGAACCTGAAGCCCAATGGGGATAATACCAGATGTAAGGTATTCCACTAAAAAATCGGCATGGGCTTCAGTCCGAATCAGTTTTTTCTTTAGATTGACAAGTTTACCCCAGTTTTCTCCTTTACCGGAGGCAACTGTAATCCGATTCCCGCTCTTAGTACTTATGATGCGGTGAAGCTGGTCTTCACTAAAACCAAATGTTTTTATTTTATCCATCAGAGATAATAATCCCTATGACAAACAATTGTAAGCTCAAAGGCCAGTACAACTCTCCAGTCCAAAGGACCGTTCACAGAATCTCTAATAAAAGAGAGAGGGACCCCAAAAACCAAAGGGATAGGGTTCCACGAATGACGCAAGTCAAAAAGAAATTCCCTTTGGGTAAATTCGCAAAGGTACGTAAATACTCACAGAACAAACAAACAAACTACTGACATGGAAGCAATGTAAACATTACAATATATGTGAAAACACTCTGGCAAAAAAGTAAAGTATAAAACAATTTATTATGTACACATTACATCAATTAAAAAATAGGGAAACATATATAGAGGACGGTACATTTAATAATAAAAACACCAAATCAATTAAAAAGGAGTGCACAGGGAAAAGGATTAAACCCAAACACAAATATTGATTTTGAATTTCTCCTTGACTTATAGTCCCTGATTAGCTCCTAGGGCGTCGACGCGTTTCGGCGGTACAATCAATCAGATCCGCCTTCATCAGGACATTAAACAAATACTGTTTCCCAGTAAAATTCTGAAATTTAAACAAGATCGGCTTTAGACATAGAAATTAGGCAAAAGTGGATCCAATCAAAATAACAGACATAAGGTCAAAAAACTATATGAGCAAATATTTAAAAAAATGTAATGTTACATACTTTACAAATAAACATATTTTAACAATGCTTCCAGTACACAGAAGAGACATACATGGTTATCACACGTAAATTCCATATTACATAAAAATCATTATTGATCACATTAATATTTGGCATCCAAACATAGTGCATCATCCCATATTCTTGCATTTCATAAAATAAATGCCTATACGCTCATTTTAGGAGGCCCATCTGTAGATAACCAGATGAGAAACCAGGGAAAGATTGTTGGGGCAAACAAAGACTTCATAGTAGAATGTGTTAAACTCATCTTGACCAACAATGTGTTCCTCTTTAAAAGTACCTACTATAAACAGCTCAAGGGGACCAGTATGGGGGCCACCTGTGCCCCCAGTCTGGCCTGTTTATATGTGGGCAACTTTGAAAATATCCACATTTATAACGAATTGGCA
The DNA here is from genome assembly GCF_964263255.1 of Lissotriton vulgaris. Taxonomy (NCBI): domain Eukaryota; kingdom Metazoa; phylum Chordata; class Amphibia; order Caudata; family Salamandridae; genus Lissotriton; species Lissotriton vulgaris. The sequence continues at coordinate 1,044,646,083 of NC_141696.1, forward strand.
CCTTTCTTCGAAAATGTAGCGGGCTGGTACCGCTACATTGACGACATCTTTTTCATCTGGGAAGGGCCAATTGAACTGCTTCATGAATTCCTTCTGTGGATAAATTTAGGAGACCCCAATTTAAAATTCACTTCATTCTACAGTACTAGCAAGGTGGAATTCCTTGATATCTGCATTAAGAATTGTGACGGAGCCCTGGCAGTGGAATTATTTACTAAACCAATGGCTAAAAACACTTTGTTAGAATTCTCTAGCTTCCATCCAAAGTCACAGAGGGAAAGCATTCCCTTCAGTCAGTTTCTTCGTCTTCGAAGAAACTGCTCTAATCTGAATGATTACTACAAACATGCTGAAGACCTTAGAGTTAAATTTAAGGAGAGGGGATACCCTAAAAAATTACTCTCAAACTCCATGAAAAGAGCTCGGTTTTTTGACCGGGATGCTCTAATTCGTCAAACACCTAAGAACAAGGAGCCCCTCAATAAGGTTGTGTTTGTCAGCAAGTTTTCAAATGTTAGTAATCAAATAAAAAATATTGTGAACAGGCATTGGCACATCTTGAACCATGAAGAGGAATCAGCACTAGAGAAACCTCTACTTGCTTTTAAAAAAAACAAAAATCTTCGTGATCTGCTTGTGCAGACTTACAGAGATGAGTCATTTGACAACCAACGCACAATAGACGGCACAAAAGTCACTGGAACAACTAAATGTGGTAATTGTAATATCTGTGCACAATGTATGACGGGGTCAGAATTTGTATGCAATTCCAAGAAAGTAACCTGCAAGACCCACAATAATTGTAAGAGTAAAAATGTGATTTATTTGCTTCAGTGCCCGTGTGGCCTCTGCTATGTCGGAGAAACTGGTAGAGAGGTTCGAACCAGACTCCAGGAACATCGATCAGCCATTAAGACGAAAAAAATAACTGCTCCGATTGTGGCCCATTTTTTAGAAAAGGACCATAAAGAAACTGAGTTTGGCTGGTTTGTTATGGAGAAGATCAAAATAGGCAAAAGAGGTGGCAATTTAGTTTCAAAAAGAAAGGAGAGAGAGCAGTGGTACATTTCCTACCTCGATACTGTCAAGAGGGGTCTTAACTCAAGGGAGGAATGGGACCGCATTATTGGAGCAATATAATACACTCGCGCCTAAGTATGCTTAAGATATAGAAGCCTTATGCTCCAAGATACAGAAACCTTTCACCCTAATGGAACCCATTATTGTAAATCTCTTATAAATGGTTCCTATATTAACCAACACTAGCCTCTAATAGTGTGCTGTTAGGATGCATCTACTATCTGTTACCCTGGGGTGTTTCCTGATAACAACAGATACAGGGTTACCTTGAAAAATCTGCAATATCTAGATGCCTGTGGTTTATGTACAGTGTTTGGCTAGGTATTCTAGTAAAACCCAAAAATATTGTTAGGAGGATCGTTTTTCGATTCTCTAATTGTAGCGTAGTATACTTCTATCTTGTGTGATTTTTTACACACGTATTAAATATCATTCGAGTAATTATAAAAACATACCCAGATAGAAACCCTCTCTCTGTTGTAAAGATTCAATTATTAAAATACTTGTTTATTTGAGAGTTTTTTCCAAATATAACATTGATTAAACTAGAAAAACGGGTAGTCTTTCCTCCCGTTCTATTACTTCCGCATTCGTCATCATTTTGAACTCGCGCGTTGTTGGTGTATAAACAATCTCTCGTCTCCCATCAAGCTTGGTAGCCGAGGTGACGAGCAGGACCACACGCGGGACGCATATCTATGTAACTCGGAAGGTGAGTGAGCATTACTCGAACGAGGTATTCGCGCCGTTTTAAATGAGGTCCTCGTGACAAAATCGTCTGATTTGTCATTCTCTGCAGGGCGCCAAAAGAGGGTATCCCACCGAGTAGACAGAGACCGGAACGCTAACCTCTCTGTCAAGCCGATATTAATTGCGGACATAAGGTGGTGTATAAAGGAATTTGGAACCGTATCCAGAAGTACTGCGTGTTCATGTGGCAGCGCTTTTATTTTGCTGTGTGAGTATCTGGAATTGAGGCAGAAATATTATTTTTCGCCAACGGCATGGAAACTGACTAGTGATGGAATGTTTTTTATTCTTTCAGCTTCCAGAAATCTATCTGGATGCGTGCTCGTTACCCTCATTTAAAGCACATACATTGATGTGTTGATAACTTTATGAGTAAGTACAGGGCATTAGAATTTATCTCTGGCCAGCGCTATTCTTTGAATTATCTGGCGCTTTTTTGGTATTGTTCTTGGCTTATCGAATTAGGAAACAAACTAGGTTGTGTCCTTATATATAAATAAGAGAATGTCTCTTGCTGCTCAAATAAATTAGAGCTTGAACAGCAACTCTCAATAAAAAAAATTTTTGCTGGCAATGTTCCATACTCCTGGGGAAAGTATATTATAAATAATAGTTACTTGCCAGGTTGCATATTTGTCGCGTAGGGTTATTTTAAAATAAACCACGAGTTACTATTGGACACTTTTTAATTTTTGTCCTGTTAATAAATTTAAACCATTATTTTTCTCTACTATAAATAGATTTTAATCTGATACTCTAAATTCAGACAGAGGAATATTCGCTGGACGAAAAACCTCAAAGAAGGAGGCGAAATACCCCTTTTCACACATTGCCTTATCTATCATCCATTTCGAGGTAGGTTAAGTATCACTGCTTAATGGCTTTGTTCCCACCTCTCCTGTAACCAGAGCTAATTGAGTGTCACTGCTAGTAAATGGCAGACAATCTTTCCCTGGTTTCTCATCTGGTTATCTACAGATGGGCCTCCTAAAATGAGCGTATAGGCATTTATTTTATGAAATGCAAGAATATGGGATGATGCACTATGTTTGGATGCCAAATATTAATGTGATCAATAATGATTTTTATGTAATATGGAATTTACGTGTGATAACCATGTATGTCTCTTCTGTGTACTGGAAGCATTGTTAAAATATGTTTATTTGTAAAGTATGTAACATTACATTTTTTTAAATATTTGCTCATATAGTTTTTTGACCTTATGTCTGTTATTTTGATTGGATCCACTTTTGCCTAATTTCTATGTCTAAAGCCGATCTTGTTTAAATTTCAGAATTTTACTGGGAAACAGTATTTGTTTAATGTCCTGATGAAGGCGGATCTGATTGATTGTACCGCCGAAACGCGTCGACGCCCTAGGAGCTAATCAGGGACTATAAGTCAAGGAGAAATTCAAAATCAATATTTGTGTTTGGGTTTAATCCTTTTCCCTGTGCACTCCTTTTTAATTGATTTGGTGTTTTTATTATTAAATGTACCGTCCTCTATATATGTTTCCCTATTTTTTAATTGATGTAATGTGTACATAATAAATTGTTTTATACTTTACTTTTTTGCCAGAGTGTTTTCACATATATTGTAATGTTTACATTGCTTCCATGTCAGTAGTTTGTTTGTTTGTTCTGTGAGTATTTACGTACCTTTGCGAATTTACCCAAAGGGAATTTCTTTTTGACTTGCGTCATTCGTGGAACCCTATCCCTTTGGTTTTTGGGGTCCCTCTCTCTTTTATTAGAGATTCTGTGAACGGTCCTTTGGACTGGAGAGTTGTACTGGCCTTTGAGCTTACAATTGTTTGTCATAGGGATTATTATCTCTGATGGATAAAATAAAAACATTTGGTTTTAGTGAAGACCAGCTTCACCGCATCATAAGTACTAAGAGCGGGAATCGGATTACAGTTGCCTCCGGTAAAGGAGAAAACTGGGGTAAACTTGTCAATCTAAAGAAAAAACTGATTCGGACTGAAGCCCATGCCGATTTTTTAGTGGAATACCTTACATCTGGTATTATCCCCATTGGGCTTCAGGTTCGAAATGAACCGGGTGTTTTTACAGAAAACAGAAAGTTCCTCGAAACCTGGGCACTAATCTCGAATAGATGTAGTAGAGACTGGATGCTTTTAATCATCGAAACAGCACAGGGTCTACTCATTTTAGAAAAAGAGGAGATTGATAAGTTGGAAGATGAACTTAAGAACTGTCCGGCACTTGAAGAAGCCAAGAAAAAGCTGGCAGATATAAATAGAGATGTAGAGGGATATAGTACCTATTTGATTAACAAAAAAACCAATAAATTGAAGAAGGATATTGAGTTATATGCAGAAGAAAAAACCTACCCTTTTTTGAAAGAAGATTACTTTCAAAATAAAAATAATGGTAGCTGGGAACGTCCGCCCAACAGACAAATATATTCCAGAGGAGGTAACAAGCGTGTAACTTTTTCGAACTCTTCATGCTCTGGCTCAGAGGAAGAAGAGATCCCTGAGGCCGGTAGAAATGGCTATGACCAAGGGGTTTTTTTAGAACCACGCCCCAGGAGGGGGCAAACCTACAATGGGAACCGAGGTCAGGGTCACTTCGGTCGAGGAAGACAACAGTACCAGAATCAGGGACATCACCAACAAAATTACAATCAGGGAGCGCCCCAACAGAACTACAACCAGGGACCACCTCAGCAGAGTTACAACCAAGCACCTCCTCAACAGGAGTACTTGAGCACCCGGAACAAAAAATACTGGAAACAACCAAACTACCAGTAATTAACCTATCTAGGCAGACCCTCAATAATGTAGAGATAGGGATCCTAAGTAAGGGCTTTAGCTTTGTACCTTCCACTTATTTAGACAAATTTCAATTTGAAAAGGACTTACGTTCCTTTTTTAGGAAGATCAGGTTAAAAAGATTCTTCGGAAACAGGGAATATAGAGAGAAAACAAACATTTCTGGCCTCAAACCTAAGTCTAAGTTTACTCCTACCCTCAGCATGGTGAACAAGAACGTAGAGGCCTTTGAAACAGCCGTTGAAAGTGGAATCCATAAACTCTTTGAGAAAGAAAACCGGCGTTCCAATCATAATATTTCAGCTAGAGAAAGAGAGGCCCTTAACTGTTTAAGAGATAACAGTTCTTTGACAATTAAACCAGCTGACAAGGGGGGTGGAGTGGTGGTTTTTGACACTGCAGATTACGAGCAACGTATGCTACAGTTGCTTGGGATTGGCGAACACTATGTTCGAACCACTGAGGCAAGCCTCAAAAAAGTTGCAAAGGATTGCTTGGCTTTACTTACAGAAGCCAAGGAAGCTGGTTTCATTTGTGAGGAAGAATTTTGCTTTCTTAACAACCGTGAGCCCAAAACACCGGCCATTTATGGCTTGCCTAAAGTACATAAAGACAAATTGAATCCACCCCTTCGTCCAATAGTGAGCAGTATTGACTCACTGCTGGAACCTGTTAGTAAATACGTGGACCACTTCTTGAAACCCATTGTCTGCAGGCTAAAATCTTATGTACGAGACTCATCACATATCATCTCGTTGGTTGAAGGTATTCCCTTCAATGAAGAGACTCAGTGTCTGGTAACCCTAGACATTGAGTCTCTGTATACCAACATTCCGCAGACGGCTACTATAGAAGTGATTGATGACATTTTGTCCGGAGAAGATCTTGGTGGGGCAAACAAAGACTTCATAGTAGAATGTGTTAAACTCATCTTGACCAACAATGTGTTCCTCTTTAAAAGTACCTACTATAAACAGCTCAAGGGGACCAGTATGGGGGCCACCTGTGCCCCCAGTCTGGCCTGTTTATATGTGGGCAACTTTGAAAATATCCACATTTATAACGAATTGGCACCTTTCTTCGAAAATGTAGCGGGCTGGTACCGCTACATTGACGACATCTTTTTCATCTGGGAAGGGCCAATTGAACTGCTTCATGAATTCCTTCTGTGGATAAATTTAGGAGACCCCAATTTAAAATTCACTTCATTCTACAGTACTAGCAAGGTGGAATTCCTTGATATCTGCATTAAGAATTGTGACGGAGCCCTGGCAGTGGAATTATTTACTAAACCAATGGCTAAAAACACTTTGTTAGAATTCTCTAGCTTCCATCCAAAGTCACAGAGGGAAAGCATTCCCTTCAGTCAGTTTCTTCGTCTTCGAAGAAACTGCTCTAATCTGAATGATTACTACAAACATGCTGAAGACCTTAGAGTTAAATTTAAGGAGAGGGGATACCCTAAAAAATTACTCTCAAACTCCATGAAAAGAGCTCGGTTTTTTGACCGGGATGCTCTAATTCGTCAAACACCTAAGAACAAGGAGCCCCTCAATAAGGTTGTGTTTGTCAGCAAGTTTTCAAATGTTAGTAATCAAATAAAAAATATTGTGAACAGGCATTGGCACATCTTGAACCATGAAGAGGAATCAGCACTAGAGAAACCTCTATTTGCTTTTAAAAAAAACAAAAATCTTCGTGATCTGCTTGTGCAGACTTACAGAGATGAGTCATTTGACAACCAACGCACAATAGACGGCACAAAAGTCACTGGAACAACTAAATGTGGTAATTGTAATATCTGTGCACAATGTATGACGGGGTCAGAATTTGTATGCAATTCCAAGAAAGTAACCTGCAAGACCCACAATAATTGTAAGAGTAAAAATGTGATTTATTTGCTTCAGTGCCCGTGTGGCCTCTGCTATGTCGGAGAAACTGGTAGAGAGGTTCGAACCAGACTCCAGGAACATCGATCAGCCATTAAGACGAAAAAAATAACTGCTCCGATTGTGGCCCATTTTTTAGAAAAGGACCATAAAGAAACTGAGTTTGGCTGGTTTGTTATGGAGAAGATCAAAATAGGCAAAAGAGGTGGCAATTTAGTTTCAAAAAGAAAGGAGAGAGAGCAGTGGTACATTTCCTACCTCGATACTGTCAAGAGGGGTCTTAACTCAAGGGAGGAATGGGACCGCATTATTGGAGCAATATAATACACTCGCGCCTAAGTATGCTTAAGATATAGAAGCCTTATGCTCCAAGATACAGAAACCTTTCACCCTAATGGAACCCATTATTGTAAATCTCTTATAAATGGTTCCTATATTAACCAACACTAGCCTCTAATAGTGTGCTGTTAGGATGCATCTACTATCTGTTACCCGCTGGTGTTTCCTGATAACAACAGATACAGTGTTACCTTGAAAAATCTGCAATATCTAGATGCCTGTGGTTTATGTACAGTGTTTGGCTAGGTATTCTAGTAAAACCCAAAAATATTGTTAGGAGGATCGTTTTTCGATTCTCTAATTGTAGCGTAGTATACTTCTATCTTGTGTGATTTTTTACACACGTATTAAATATCATTCGAGTAATTATAAAAACATACCCAGATAGAAACCCTCTCTCTGTTGTAAAGATTCAATTATTAAAATACTTGTTTATTTGAGAGTTTTTTCCAAATATAACATTGATTAAACTAGAAAAACGGGTAGTCTTTCCTCCCGTTCTATTACTTCCGCATTCGTCATCATTTTGAACTCGCGCGTTGTTGGTGTATAAACAATCTCTCGTCTCCCATCAAGCTTGGTAGCCGAGGTGACGAGCAGGACCACACGCGGGACGCATATCTATGTAACTCGGAAGGTGAGTGAGCATTACTCGAACGAGGTATTCGCGCCGTTTTAAATGAGGTCCTCGTGACAAAATCGTCTGATTTGTCATTCTCTGCAGGGCGCCAAAAGAGGGTATCCCACCGAGTAGACAGAGACCGGAACGCTAACCTCTCTGTCAAGCCGATATTAATTGCGGACATAAGGTGGTGTATAAAGGAATTTGGAACCGTATCCAGAAGTACTGCGTGTTCATGTGGCAGCGCTTTTATTTTGCTGTGTGAGTATCTGGAATTGAGGCAGAAATATTATTTTTCGCCAACGGCATGGAAACTGACTAGTGATGGAATGTTTTTTATTCTTTCAGCTTCCAGAAATCTATCTGGATGCGTGCTCGTTACCCTCATTTAAAGCACATACATTGATGTGTTGATAACTTTATGAGTAAGTACAGGGCATTAGAATTTATCTCTGGCCAGCGCTATTCTTTGAATTATCTGGCGCTTTTTCGGTATTGTTCTTGGCTTATCGAATTAGGAAACAAACTAGGTTGTGTCCTTATATATAAATAAGAGAATGTCTCTTGCTGCTCAAATAAATTAGAGCTTGAACAGCAACTCTCAATAAAAAAAATTTTTGCTGGCAATGTTCCATACTCCTGGGGAAAGTATATTATAAATAATAGTTACTTGCCAGGTTGCATATTTGTCGCGTAGGGTTATTTTAAAATAAACCACGAGTTACTATTGGACACTTTTTAATTTTTGTCCTGTTAATAAATTTAAACCATTATTTTTCTCTACTATAAATAGATTTTAACCTGATACTCTAAATTCAGACAGAGGAATATTCGCTGGACGAAAAACCTCAAAGAAGGAGGCGAAATACCCCTTTTCACACATTGCCTTATCTATCATCCATTTCGAGGTAGGTTAAGTATCACTGCTTAATGGCTTTGTTCCCACCTCTCCTGTAACCAGAGCTAATTGAGTGTCACTGCTAGTAAATGGCAGACAATCTTTCCCTGGTTTCTCATCTGGTTATCTACAGATGGGCCTCCTAAAATGAGCGTATAGGCATTTATTTTATGAAATGCAAGAATATGGGATGATGCACTATGTTTGGATGCCAAATATTAATGTGATCAATAATGATTTTTATGTAATATGGAATTTACGTGTGATAACCATGTATGTCTCTTCTGTGTACTGGAAGCATTGTTAAAATATGTTTATTTGTAAAGTATGTAACATTACATTTTTTTAAATATTTGCTCATATAGTTTTTTGACCTTATGTCTGTTATTTTGATTGGATCCACTTTTGCCTAATTTCTATGTCTAAAGCCGATCTTGTTTAAATTTCAGAATTTTACTGGGAAACAGTATTTGTTTAATGTCCTGATGAAGGCGGATCTGATTGATTGTACCGCCGAAACGCGTCGACGCCCTAGGAGCTAATCAGGGACTATAAGTCAAGGAGAAATTCAAAATCAATATTTGTGTTTGGGTTTAATCCTTTTCCCTGTGCACTCCTTTTTAATTGATTTGGTGTTTTTATTATTAAATGTACCGTCCTCTATATATGTTTCCCTATTTTTTAATTGATGTAATGTGTACATAATAAATTGTTTTATACTTTACTTTTTTGCCAGAGTGTTTTCACATATATTGTAATGTTTACATTGCTTCCATGTCAGTAGTTTGTTTGTTTGTTCTGTGAGTATTTACGTACCTTTGCGAATTTACCCAAAGGGAATTTCTTTTTGACTTGCGTCATTCGTGGAACCCTATCCCTTTGGTTTTTGGGGTCCCTCTCTCTTTTATTAGAGATTCTGTGAACGGTCCTTTGGACTGGAGAGTTGTACTGGCCTTTGAGCTTACAATTGTTTGTCATAGGGATTATTATCTCTGATGGATAAAATAAAAACATTTGGTTTTAGTGAAGACCAGCTTCACCGCATCATAAGTACTAAGAGCGGGAATCGGATTACAGTTGCCTCCGGTAAAGGAGAAAACTGGGGTAAACTTGTCAATCTAAAGAAAAAACTGATTCGGACTGAAGCCCATGCCGATTTTTTAGTGGAATACCTTACATCTGGTATTATCCCCATTGGGCTTCAGGTTCGAAATGAACCGGGTGTTTTTACAGAAAACAGAAAGTTCCTCGAAACCTGGGCACTAATCTCGAATAGATGTAGTAGAGACTGGATGCTTTTAATCATCGAAACAGCACAGGGTCTACTCATTTTAGAAAAAGAGGAGATTGATAAGTTGGAAGATGAACTTAAGAACTGTCCGGCACTTGAAGAAGCCAAGAAAAAGCTGGCAGATATAAATAGAGATGTAGAGGGATATAGTACCTATTTGATTAACAAAAAAACCAATAAATTGAAGAAGGATATTGAGTTATATGCAGAAGAAAAAACCTACCCTTTTTTGAAAGAAGATTACTTTCAAAATAAAAATAATGGTAGCTGGGAACGTCCGCCCAACAGACAAATATATTCCAGAGGAGGTAACAAGCGTGTAACTTTTTCGAACTCTTCATGCTCTGGCTCAGAGGAAGAAGAGATCCCTGAGGCCGGTAGAAATGGCTATGACCAAGGGGTTTTTTTAGAACCACGCCCCAGGAGGGGGCAAACCTACAATGGGAACCGAGGTCAGGGTCACTTCGGTCGAGGAAGACAACAGTACCAGAATCAGGGACATCACCAACAAAATTACAATCAGGGAGCGCCCCAACAGAACTACAACCAGGGACCACCTCAGCAGAGTTACAACCAAGCACCTCCTCAACAGGAGTACTTGAGCACCCGGAACAAAAAATACTGGAAACAACCAAACTACCAGTAATTAACCTATCTAGGCAGACCCTCAATAATGTAGAGATAGGGATCCTAAGTAAGGGCTTTAGCTTTGTACCTTCCACTTATTTAGACAAATTTCAATTTGAAAAGGACTTACGTTCCTTTTTTAGGAAGATCAGGTTAAAAAGATTCTTCGAAAACAGGGAATATAGAGAGAAAACAAACATTTCTGGCCTCAAACCTAAGTCTAAGTTTACTCCTACCCTCAGCATGGTGAACAAGAACGTAGAGGCCTTTGAAACAGCCGTTGAAAGTGGAATCCATAAACTCTTTGAGAAAGAAAACCGGCGTTCCAATCATAATATTTCAGCTAGAGAAAGAGAGGCCCTTAACTGTTTAAGAGATAACAGTTCTTTGACAATTAAACCAGCTGACAAGGGGGGTGGAGTGGTGGTTTTTGACACTGCAGATTACGAGCAACGTATGCTACAGTTGCTTGGGATTGGCGAACACTATGTTCGAACCACTGAGGCAAGCCTCAAAAAAGTTGCAAAGGATTGCTTGGCTTTACTTACAGAAGCCAAGGAAGCTGGTTTCATTTGTGAGGAAGAATTTTGCTTTCTTAACAACCGTGAGCCCAAAACACCGGCCATTTATGGCTTGCCTAAAGTACATAAAGACAAATTGAATCCACCCCTTCGTCCAATAGTGAGCAGTATTGACTCACTGCTGGAACCTGTTAGTAAATACGTGGACCACTTCTTGAAACCCATTGTCTGCAGGCTAAAATCTTATGTACGAGACTCATCACATATCATCTCGTTGGTTGAAGGTATTCCCTTCAATGAAGAGACTCAGTGTCTGGTAACCCTAGACATTGAGTCTCTGTATACCAACATTCCGCAGACGGCTACTATAGAAGTGATTGATGACATTTTGTCCGGAGAAGATCTTGGTGGGGCAAACAAAGACTTCATAGTAGAATGTGTTAAACTCATCTTGACCAACAATGTGTTCCTCTTTAAAAGTACCTACTATAAACAGCTCAAGGGGACCAGTATGGGGGCCACCTGTGCCCCCAGTCTGGCCTGTTTATATGTGGGCAACTTTGAAAATATCCACATTTATAACGAATTGGCACCTTTCTTCGAAAATGTAGCGGGCTGGTACCGCTACATTGACGACATCTTTTTCATCTGGGAAGGGCCAATTGAACTGCTTCATGAATTCCTTCTGTGGATAAATTTAGGAGACCCCAATTTAAAATTCACTTCATTCTACAGTACTAGCAAGGTGGAATTCCTTGATATCTGCATTAAGAATTGTGACGGAGCCCTGGCAGTGGAATTATTTACTAAACCAATGGCTAAAAACACTTTGTTAGAATTCTCTAGCTTCCATCCAAAGTCACAGAGGGAAAGCATTCCCTTCAGTCAGTTTCTTCGTCTTCGAAGAAACTGCTCTAATCTGAATGATTACTACAAACATGCTGAAGACCTTAGAGTTAAATTTAAGGAGAGGGGATACCCTAAAAAATTACTCTCAAACTCCATGAAAAGAGCTCGGTTTTTTGACCGGGATGCTCTAATTCGTCAAACACCTAAGAACAAGGAGCCCCTCAATAAGGTTGTGTTTGTCAGCAAGTTTTCAAATGTTAGTAATCAAATAAAAAATATTGTGAACAGGCATTGGCACATCTTGAACCATGAAGAGGAATCAGCACTAGAGAAACCTCTATTTGCTTTTAAAAAAAACAAAAATCTTCGTGATCTGCTTGTGCAGACTTACAGAGATGAGTCATTTGACAACCAACGCACAATAGACGGCACAAAAGTCACTGGAACAACTAAATGTGGTAATTGTAATATCTGTGCACAATGTATGACGGGGTCAGAATTTGTATGCAATTCCAAGAAAGTAACCTGCAAGACCCACAATAATTGTAAGAGTAAAAATGTGATTTATTTGCTTCAGTGCCCGTGTGGCCTCTGCTATGTCGGAGAAACTGGTAGAGAGGTTCGAACCAGACTCCAGGAACATCGATCAGCCATTAAGACGAAAAAAATAACTGCTCCGATTGTGGCCCATTTTTTAGAAAAGGACCATAAAGAAACTGAGTTTGGCTGGTTTGTTATGGAGAAGATCAAAATAGGCAAAAGAGGTGGCAATTTAGTTTCAAAAAGAAAGGAGAGAGAGCAGTGGTACATTTCCTACCTCGATACTGTCAAGAGGGGTCTTAACTCAAGGGAGGAATGGGACCGCATTATTGGAGCAATATAATACACTCGCGCCTAAGTATGCTTAAGATATAGAAGCCTTATGCTCCAAGATACAGAAACCTTTCACCCTAATGGAACCCATTATTGTAAATCTCTTATAAATGGTTCCTATATTAACCAACACTAGCCTCTAATAGTGTGCTGTTAGGATGCATCTACTATCTGTTACCCGCTGGTGTTTCCTGATATCAACAGATACAGGGTTACCTTGAAAAATCTGCAATATCTAGATGCCTGTGGTTTATGTACAGTGTTTGGCTAGGTATACTAGTAAAACCCAAAAATATTGTTAGGAGGATCGTTTTTCGATTCTCTAATTGTAGCGTAGTATACTTCTATCTTGTGTGATTTTTTACACACGTATTAAATATCATTCGAGTAATTATAAAAACATACCCAGATAGAAACCCTCTCTCTGTTGTAAAGATTCAATTATTAAAATACTTGTTTATTTGAGAGTTTTTTCCAAATATAACATTGATTAAACTAGAAAAACGGGTAGTCTTTCCTCCCGTTCTATTACTTCCGCATTCGTCATCATTTTGAACTCGCGCGTTGTTGGTGTATAAATAATCTCTCGTCTCCCATCAAGCTTGGTAGCCGAGGTGACGAGCAGGACCACACGCGGGACGCATATCTATGTAACTCGGAAGGTGAGTGAGCATTACTCGAACGAGGTATTCGCGCCGTTTTAAATGAGGTCCTCGTGACAAAATCGTCTGATTTGTCATTCTCTGCAGGGCGCCAAAAGAGGGTATCCCACCGAGTAGACAGAGACCGGAACGCTAACCTCTCTGTCAAGCCGATATTAATTGCGGACATAAGGTGGTGTATAAAGGAATTTGGAACCGTATCCAGAAGTACTGCGTGTTCATGTGGCAGCGCTTTTATTTTGCTGTGTGAGTATCTGGAATTGAGGCAGAAATATTATTTTTCGCCAACGGCATGGAAACTGACTAGTGATGGAATGTTTTTTATTCTTTCAGCTTCCAGAAATCTATCTGGATGCGTGCTCGTTACCCTCATTTAAAGCACATACATTGATGTGTTGATAACTTTATGAGTAAGTACAGGGCATTAGAATTTATCTCTGGCCAGCGCTATTCTTTGAATTATCTGGCGCTTTTTTGGTATTGTTCTTGGCTTATCGAATTAGGAAACAAACTAGGTTGTGTCCTTATATATAAATAAGAGAATGTCTCTTGCTGCTCAAATAAATTAGAGCTTGAACAGCAACTCTCAATAAAAAAAATTTTTGCTGGCAATGTTCCATACTCCTGGGGAAAGTATATTATAAATAATAGTTACTTGCCAGGTTGCATATTTGTCGCGTAGGGTTATTTTAAAATAAACCACGAGTTACTATTGGAAACTTTTTAATTTTTGTCCTGTTAATAAATTTAAACCATTATTTTTCTCTACTATAAATAGATTTTAATCTGATACTCTAAATTCAGACAGAGGAATATTCGCTGGACGAAAAACCTCAAAGAAGGAGGCGAAATACCCCTTTTCACACATTGCCTTATCTATCATCCATTTCGAGGTAGGTTAAGTATCACTGCTTAATGGCTTTGTTCCCACCTCTCCTGTAACCAGAGCTAATTGAGTGTCACTGCTAGTAAATGGCAGACAATCTTTCCCTGGTTTCTCATCTGGTTATCTACAGATGGGCCTCCTAAAATGATGATGATTTTTATGTAATATGGAATTTACGTGTGATAACCATGTATGTCTCTTCTGTGTACTGGAAGCATTGTTAAAATATGTTTATTTGTAAAGTATGTAACATTACATTTTTTTAAATATTTGCTCATATAGTTTTTTGACCTTATGTCTGTTATTTTGATTGGATCCACTTTTGCCTAATTTCTATGTCTAAAGCCGATCTTGTTTAAATTTCAGAATTTTACTGGGAAACAGTATTTGTTTAATGTCCTGATGAAGGCGGATCTGATTGATTGTACCGCCGAAACGCGTCGACGCCCTAGGAGCTAATCAGGGACTATAAGTCAAGGAGAAATTCAAAATCAATATTTGTGTTTGGGTTTAATCCTTTTCCCTGTGCACTCCTTTTTAATTGATTTGGTGTTTTTATTATTAAATGTACCGTCCTCTATATATGTTTCCCTATTTTTTAATTGATGTAATGTGTACATAATAAATTGTTTTATACTTTACTTTTTTGCCAGAGTGTTTTCATATATATTGTAATGTTTACATTGCTTCCATGTCAGTAGTTTGTTTGTTTGTTCTGTGAGTATTTACGTACCTTTGCGAATTTACCCAAAGGGAATTTCTTTTTGACTTGCGTCATTCGAGGAAGGTTATGACATGCCTAAGTATTTACAAGCAATCACCAAACAGTCAAATCAGTTTGTTCTCACAAGGTTAAGATTAGGCATTGCCCATAATCTGGTGGCATTCCCACAGATGAAAACCTATAGTTCAAGCCCCTGCCCGTGTGATGGTACCACCAAACAGAGCACATTGCACTTTATGCTAATTTGCCCACTGTATCTGCACCTTCGTTTGTGTTATCTTAGACCCGTTTTTATGAAATACTTTGTGTTTACAACTGCCAATGCCCTGAGATTACTATTTGCACTCGATACCCTGGATATTTGCTTTTTTACTGCTACCTTTATTCTAAAATCAGTGTCCCATAGAAAAAGTCTGTAATTTTAACACTGTTTTTCTACCTTTTATTTAAGCTAATTGCCTGGTCCATGACTTTCCCTCATTGAGTTGTTTCAATAATTGTAACATATGTAATTTTTTCGCCTTGTAACATTTTTAAAGTGACACTTTTAATTCTGTATGCTTTTATGATTGTTTGTGAATAATCGAATAAAGCTTATGAACTGAACTGCTGCTAAAGCGGCAATAATGGGCTTGATAGTAGAGAATTCCAATAGAAGCCCATGTTGACACCAGAACATGGGTTTCTATTGGAATTCTCAATGGCATAATATCAAGCCCATTACAGCCACTTTAGCGGCGATAATTTTAACGCCGTTTCTTGATAATATGCCCCAATGTTTTTGTAACTTGCAAAACGTTCCGTCTTAAACAAGTTTCATTTATCATTACTCCTTAGTAAGGCAGGCATAATTTGTGCACAGGGATAAATGCGAAAAACTTACAGATTTTGTGAATATTTATAAAAGTGAGAAATTGTATGAGTTGACTTTTTTATTTTTTGAGTTCCCTTGACTGCTCCCATGATGCTCCGCTGCAAGCATACCGTTTACAGATTTAGGTTCCACTTGCGAATCCATAATTTACACTGAATGAGCACTATACACAATGAAAGTTTTAAAACTGCTGAAGCAGATTTACTATTCGACATGAGTTCACTTGTATAACTTTATTGCATTCATTAGAAATGGGAAAAGTCATACCTAGGAAGCTACAAAAAGTCACAGGTTTGCTGGCATACTTTGCAAAGGTTTGCTGATTACCTGTATGCCCCATTTTCTTTGATATTTCAATTTGCACAAAAGATAACATTCTGGCTGCTGACATTTTTGTGCCTTTATTCAATGGCGACAGGGGAAATATTTTTCCTCCTAGAGAACTTTCTTACCTTAAACTCAAGCAAAGTTTTACGTTGGCCGTTTCAACAAACTCCCAAAGCTGAACACACTCTGGATACTCACTGCATATCTTTTGCAAGGGATTTATTGTTTCCTAATGTTAGTCGGAGGGGGGGGGGGGGGGTGCTATTAGATGAAGTGAAAGGATCTGCAAAACG
Organism: Lissotriton vulgaris; assembly: GCF_964263255.1. NCBI lineage: Eukaryota > Metazoa > Chordata > Amphibia > Caudata > Salamandridae > Lissotriton > Lissotriton vulgaris. Next base: position 1,044,662,391 of record NC_141696.1, read on the forward strand.
CATGGTCAAATGTTGACAGTAGTAAATCCAGCAATTTGAGCTTATAAATCTGATTTATACGTACAAATGGCTTTCCGAATTGGGCTCAATTTGTATAAATTCTACTCTTTTAGATTACAGCTCCACTTATATACGTTTGTACCTATGAGAAACGCCCAGTGGCGTTGCAAATGTTTCCATTCTTCTCACTAGCATAATTCACACCTTTGTGAATTGTCACGTTATATTTAATCGGTATTTAAATAGAAAGCGCTTCAAACAGTCTACTGCCTTTGTACGGAAATTTAAAGCAGTGTGTTGTCTCGCCAGAGATTTAGTATTTCCTGAAAGTGCTTTACAGATTTCAATTTGTGTAGCCTGCTTTTAAACTACAAAGTTCTCCATGTTCACTTGATTATCTTTAGAAAAGCAACATCTGTATTACAAAAGGGCTCTGACGCGAGCAGTCCCTTCAATTGCTTGGCAACGAAATCTGACAGAACTATATCTGAGCTCGCATTCAGCCCCATAAACTGTGGAAGTAATCTCTGTGGTGATAGACAGATGCTCATAGGAGCTTTCACCGGCCGCCACACATACACACACGCACACGAGTGCATTGAAATAAAACTCACTTGCTTTATTAATATCCTGTCCAAATCTCTGCGCTCTATCACAGCCTAACAGTTTTTTAGGAAAATTCAGCTGCACTGAACACAATGTTCCAACGGAGAGTTGCTTGATAGCTGAAAGCTACAATATTAGTAACTCTAGTCCTTGAAATACAGCTACTGAATCACAGCATCGCTTGGGGTGTTGACAGTGTACTGGAAGAAAAGCAGGGATTGAAACACAAATGTTAGCTTTGATGGTAAAAAGGCTCTTTTGGAAGAGAAAATATGTACAGGAACAAGGTCATGCAGCCATTATCTTATGACTGTTTTTAGTATTTCTAAAGAGGTTAAACATGCACAGAGTTAAGGGTAGGCCTTGCATCCTTTTTTGGAAGTGGAATTAGGAAAAAGTCATAATTAAAGCTACAAAACAGGGCGATAAGCCTGTCTATTTTCTGTGAAGGAGGCTGTGATAGCAGTAATACTCGCTGCGCAGTAAAAATGCTGCATTGTGCCGTGTACTTCCAATGTGAAGGTCCTAAACTGGTCCATCCAAGGTCCAAGGAGACAGATGAAGACAATTTCAGCGTGATATTTCTTGTGTGACATAATTCAATTCAAAATTTCTTTATTCGACTGTAAGTAAATTCAGTCATAAAAGTACAGAGATAAAATACATATGCAAACAATTCATTAGTTAAAAATCAGATCGATAAAAGCAAGGGGTCACGAAATAGCCTGTGGGAACTCGAGCAAATGTAAGTGTGCTATTTATCAGAGACATATGTACATAAATAGCACAATTCAGATAGAGGTTAACCTTCCATACTTTTCTGAATTTCAGGGCTGTTTTTAGAAAATTGCATGTAAAAAAAGTGCTTTCACAGTGCAGCATTTTAAGATAAATTAGTGCAGGCCTTATTTGCACAAAGTTAAAAATTTTTAAAAAGAGGTTTTAAGAACATTTTTCGCGGTAACGTATAATAGGAGCATATAAATAAAAAGTGTGCCAGGTCTTGCGGAGACTTATTGTCGCAGCCGCAAGCTGGCAACACTTGTCCCCTGTGAGCTCCACTGGGCACGGCTAGCATCAGGTGAAATAAATCAAAACAAAATCTAGTCAACAAGAAGCGCTCATATCTGGAGATAGGCCAGGATAGGTATGGTTCAATTTGTATACATGATTTAGTTAAAACATGTGTGACATAATTGTTTTTGTTTTTCCTGGGAAACCATGCACTCAGAGGGTACCTCAAAGGTGTCCCCTGAAAACCTACTGACCTGTTATGGTCCCTGACTGACTTTAGGCAGCCTACCACATATATACATGTTTCCAGGACCCCTGGGTGGAAAGCCTCTGCTCTCTGGGACCTGAAACAATGCACATTCTGGGTGGAGGTGTCACACATTCTCCCTCAGGATCGGCCTAGTGCTCAAAGAGGAAGCTTCAAAGGCCTGCTGCCTTTGTAATGTGACAACCAGCCTCTGCTGTTATCAGCAGATGGCAACCCCTGGTTTACACCCACCCTTTGGGTGGGAAACCCGGTAGGAAAACTTAGGAAGACTAGGAGGTGAGCTCAACTTTGCCAACTCCATCCCTCAGGTGGAAGATGTGAAGGTAAACACACTTTTCAGTCACCTCCATCTTGAAGATGAGGGGCCTCTTCCAATCAGGGCTATGTCCCCTCCTACAAGAGGCTTGCATAATGGAGGGTGTGGCCACCCCAGGTGAGGTGCCCATTGGCCCTACTTGTTACTTTCTTAAAATGCCCCTAAATCTAGTATTAAGAAGGCACCCACAGACCTTGAAACCAGTTTCCTGCAATCTAAGAAGAAGGATGAAAAAGATGCCGTGCAAGGATGCCTCAAAATGATGACTTACTTAGCCCCAGCACTACTGGCCTGTCTCCAGCTTTATAGACCCTGTGAGAAGATAATGCATGTCCTGCAGCCAGTGACTTCCAGATTGATTAGAAAGACTGTCTGGACTTCATCAAAGACCAGAACTCCAGTGAACAGCAGTAATGTCCCCGAGAAACCAACACAAAGGACTCTGGTGCACTGTGGACCTGCGAGTCCTGCCCACTCTGCACCCGATGCCTACGACCTGAGTCCAGATTGACCACTGACACAGAACTGGTACCCCAGCGATCCTGACCACAAGTCCAGCATTGTTGGACCCCTCCTGGACTCCACGATGATGCCTGCAGCCTGAATCCATAGGCTCCCTCTGACTGCCACTGGCTCCAGTAAGAAAACTCGGACAGCTTAAGGCACCTGGGTATTTGTGAGCTGAAGCGACGTTTCCCTATTACCTCTTACCTCTGCTGTCATTGGGCGCCCAATGCTGAAATTGTACCCTGCACCGGGCTGCCCCTGTGACTATGGTGGTGTAGGTTTGGTGCTGCTTTATGGACCCCACTGTACTTGATCTAACTCCCAAAGGTTGGTCCCTGCAACTGATCTACCTACCTGCAAGCAATGTGAATTTGAGCACCCCCGTCTCAATCAAAATGCATTGGAATGAACTCCAATTTCTGACCTCTGCTTCCAGTCGCCTCTGTGATCCTTGCTCCTTGTTGACCTGGGTCCCGCAGACTGGAACAGTAAGTTGGTTACTTACCTGTATAACCGCTTTATTGTTTTCCTCCATAGGATAACATTAAACGGTTCAGAAATTGCATTGTGTCATCTTTTGAAAGTTAAAAGTATTTTTATTTAAAAACGTACTTTCCTTATCGTGAGGATCTTGATCTTAAAATAAAACACAAAGCTTAGTTTTCTAAAATTGGTTTGGATGTCTTTTTTGAGTCGTGTGTCAGTTATTGGTCTTGGGTGATCAATAAATGTCTTACTCTCCTCGGTGTTATGCCTAATGCTTCTTGCCTTCATTACCACTAATAGAGTGTGTTGGGTTTTTCATTGAACCCTGCACACTTCTGGGGAACCCCTGGACTCTGTGCACGTTATTAGCACCTACTGGCATACCACATACACTGTTTATGCAGCATTTTGAGTTACATGAACATTCACGTGTCACAGGTTTTAAAGGAAGGAGATTTTTTTCCTACTCGATTGCCTTGAGTGAATAATTAAATAGTTGCAGTCCAATTCCAATTCACCTGATCATCGATAGTATGTCATAGCAAGAAAAAAATAAACACATTGTGATAGGGGACCCGATAATGACCTGTTGTGAAGTATTGACTGCTGGTGCTGAGCACGATCCGAACAGCCTCACTGAAAGTGCTGACAATACCATACAATGATGCAGACAGAGTTAATAGTAGGCTGCTTCTTTCAGTGATCAAATTTGATTTTAACCTTGGCCATAGATTTTACTGCTATGCTTGGAGTAATTTTTCACAACTGTGCGTGTTAATTTCTTCACTGGACTTGTGCATCTAAAGCAAATACAGATAGGCTTGGCCACAATGGTAAACAGTAAGATACACTTGTTGGAGATCTGGGGACAACAGTCCCAAAAATAATTTATCCTGCTGAGTGTACTCAATGCTTGCAGTCCTGTGTTGTACCAGGCCACAGTGGCTGTAAGAGAGGAAAGAAGGAACAGGAGACCTGTGGCAGTGGGAAAGGGATCAGGGAAGCCATAGTCTGGCGACTAGAAGTACGAACATCATGGTGATAAAGAAAGTGCATTGAGTTTCCTAGGAACTGCCATTGTGGGCTGCGATGAGGATTTATGCTTCCTGTTCCCTTTGTACTTCCAAACAGCATCATATACCCACAAATATCACAAATCTGAAATGCCCAAATGAAGATGACTAGGTGAAGGCACCTTACGAAGACCAAAACAAATACATTAGCTATCAAACAGAATTCACATAGTCAACTTCTGGAGACCACAGTCTATAACAAACGTTGGAGCAAAACAATGCAACGGAACCAAAATGACCATGTGTCTAAAATTTGTCCAACAAACACCTTTCTCCTGGATTTCACAGAGCTTGCTCTCCCTAAGATTTAACCTTAACATAGTCCTCTCATCATTACATCAAGACTTGCTGTAATAGTCAAAGTTATGAAATTTGAAAAAGGGAAGATGCTGTTGATGAGATCTTGATGCAAGTCAGCTCCTTCCTCTTGACCACTATCATCTTCTTTTGGCGTTTCAGGATCCTCACCCAGTAGCCCTTCTTGGCCTCCATCCTCTGCACTATAAGAGATGTTCAGTTGCAGGGCGATGTTGTGGAGCATGCAGCAGACCATGGTGATTTGACACTCTTTTCTAGGTGAGTAGAGGAGGGCTCCCCAGTTTTCTCCAGACATCTAAATCTGGCCTTCAGTAATCCAAAAGCCTGCTCCAATGGCGGCTGAGTCCTTGCCTGGGCCTCATTGAAGCATACTTCCCCTGGCGTTGTTAGATTTCTCAGCGGTGCCAACAATCATGGCAGGTTGGGATAGGCTGAGTCTCCTAGATGGAATACAGACATATGTGCAACAATAAGTTACACACGTTTATATTATACTACTTGACATTATCCATACCAAGGGCTTGATTAGGATGGCCGTTTTCCCGCATCCTCTGGGCCGGTGGAAGTCACAGTCCCGGAGGATGCAGGAAAACCGCTGCGGAGGCACAGAAGACCCACCGCTAAATTAGGATGGCGGTGGGTCTCAAAATCCGTCCGCAGCTTTTCCGCTGCGGTCGCCTTCCGACCGCAGCGGAAAAGCTCTAACATGGCTGGCGGTGTCTGTCAGACACTGCCAGCCAGATTGGGATGGCGGAAAACATATGCTTTTCCACGGCGGCTTTTCCACCATGTAAAAGCATACGGAGATTGCCATCGGGGGCCCGTTGCGGGCCCCCTTGGTGATGGGGGGGGTGGGGGGTGCCTGCTGCTTTGTGCACGCAAATGCCATGCATGCATTTTTAACATTGCGGCGGGTGCAGCTTGAAGCTGCACCCGCCGCAATGTTAAAGATTGAGGATGTGACCGCCACCCTAGCGGTCACATCCTAATCTGCACGGAGGGACCTCCGCAGCCCCTGTGGACGGTCCCTCCTACTCTATGGTGGGGGATGGACTCAGGTCCGTCCGCCATCATAATCAGCCCCCAAGTTAGGACAGGTCATACTTACCAACAAGTTCAGCACATCCAAACACACAAACATCACAAACACCACTACATCCACAGGCCCCCCTCCCATATCACACCAACAAAATGCAGCACAGATATCACACCCACATATATGCACCCCACCCCATCACAACCCCAAGCAGCACAGACAACAACCCACACTTATGCCAAACTCTACCCCATCACATCCGCACACAGCACAAATGATACAACACCCTCATGCCCACATCCCATCCCATCACAATCACACACAGCACAGTTGACACCACACCCGCATGCTCACATCATACCCCATGATCACATCCACACACACTGCACACACAATCACATCCACAATCCCAAACACATCAACATGCACAACACCCGCACCTTTCACATCCACAGCAACACACTCCACAGACACAACAATCCCACAGTACACATCCAAGAAAATGAGACTCTCAAAATCATGCACCCAACAGCGGAATGAGACACAAGACCCACCCATATTTGCACAAAATGCACCTGACCCACAAGCTTCTGATCCCTCAACAGACACAGCCACATCAAGCACTTTCACTCCCTTTACCTCCAATATCCCACTCAGTCCCAAACAGCCTACTAAGTTCCCCACTGAATATTCTACCTTTTTCCTTGCCCTCACTCCTCAAAAAACTCCAACCACCCATTCTAAACACGATCCTACCCTTCACACAAACAAGACCGCCCATCCACATTTAAATACACCCCTATTACAGACCCATCCACCCCTTCCACTTCCCAAAGCACCCCCTCCAAACATCAATCCACCCCTTTCCCTTCCAAACCCATCACTCTTAAAAAAAAGCTCACCTATTCCTTTTTCAAAACCGTCACCTCTAAATAAAAGTCCACCTCTTTATCTTCTAAAGCCCCTCCTCCTAAGCAAAAATCCACCTCTTTCTCTTCCCAACCCACCCCAAGAGGAGGATACCCCTCCCAAACATCCCTCTCCCAACTAAAATGTATGAGGTGTCTGCCCTGCCCAATGGATGCCCCTTCATGTGGAGGTTCCCCTGGCAGTGTCTTTTGAGGCAGGATTGTTGGTACAGCACTGTGCTCAGCAGAAATGTTTATTTCTGGAGTGGCTTTAGGCTTTCAGTTCTGGACAGAGATTCTCTTGTTTTGGAAATAAATATTTTGTTCATATTTGAGCATTTCTTTTTTGTTTTTGTTTTATAAAGCGCAAACTAGACCCAAGGCATTGGGTATCAGATGCGTTACATGAGCACTAGTTTTGTTACTGATGAGAGATTAAGTGATTTGCCCAGAATCACAAGATGTTGAGCGTCATTGCCGAGTCTCAAACCCGGTTCTCCAGGTCCGAGGTAGACCACTCTAGCCGTAAGGCTACATCCTATTTGTCCTGGCATTACTTTGCATATCTGCTGTTGGGTACCTAGCAATGTTGCAGAGCTGAAATTGTGTAAAATATTTATTTGTTTGCACACTATGGCATGTCCTACCACATTTACATTTGCAGTGTACTTTATTAACTACATACAGAGGTTGATAGTCTATGTCGTGGTCATTAAATTGTATTTACAGCCATTCATCATAGTAATGATGACTTGCACCACCTAATTGATGTGAGAGAATTCCTTGGTATGAGTGACTACAGGTATGTTTGTTTCAACTTGTTTGATGTTCAATATGAAGAGGTCTGTATCTATTGTCGTTGGATCCAATATGGGAGTTAAACAGGAAAGGGGGAATGTTGCATGCATGGATGTGTGGTAGTCTACCTTGGGACTGACATTGATTTGGGTAGTATTTAAAATTATAAAGATGTCTAGGGTAATGTTAACATGATGTTTCATTGCACTTCTCCCTATGATGTGTGTTGCATAAGTATGTTATGTGTTCAAGTGAGATATTTATTGTTCCATACCTGGTGGGTGATTGATTGTCATTCATTTTTTAACCCTCTTTTGTGCAAGTGTCCCTTTCTTGAAGTAGCTTCCATCAGAGTTCTACATGTGAATCAAGTGCTGTTATAGGTGTGTTAATTTTGATATCTTGCACTTCAACATTACACATATATGCATTGCAGTTGATTATGCTATTGGGTGTCAGGTGTCAGAGAAAAACCATGGGTCCTGTGCATCTGCTAACTGACATGTCAATGAAAACAGGTAGGTGTGGGGCTTACCGTCTGTTATGTTGATGACGGTGTTGCTTTTGAACTTCATCAAGCAGCAGCGGCAGGGCTTGTATGATCGGCTTCATGGTGGTACTGGAAGTGTGAATGTGAGTAGTGGTCAGTTTGTGCCTTATATCCTTTCCATTACACCAACTCAAGTGTGGAGGGATGACCGCCAAGGTCAGTCACCTTGGCGGGAAGGCACATTTTGATTGAGCCTGTGGGGAAACAGGCAGTCTACCTCTGACAACCACTTTACCCTATTCTGCCACCAACGTAGTTGAGAATTCCTGATGGCGATTAAGGATGGGCAAAGGTGGCAGAGTACCATTACATGGAATTCCGCGGAGTTGAACAAAAACTCTGTGAAACTCCGCTCTGTAACTCTGTTCCATCTCATCCCAATTAATAAAAAAGAAAACTCACATACCTTTTGTAAAACAACAAGTAACTCTAGCTCGACATGGTAACATGCACATAGTCATCTCACAAAAGTGAAAATGAAAATATAGCAAGCAGTGAGAGAGGTGATGATTGTGGGGTCCTGCCTAAACTTGGGAGAGAACCAAGCAGATGCCATGAACACAAAGAGCACATCATGCTGAACGATTCGGTGGGGGTCCCAGCCTCCTGGGGCCATCCCAAGCACAGTTATGGGCAAAAATACAATCCCAACCAAAGACCCTGCAAAGCATTACGGGACGGTGTTCTAGAATACAGTGAATATTATATTATCCTATATCAAAACATTACTCAAGCAGCGGCTCTCCCAGCTCAGCTGAGAGCTAATACTATAATTTTCACTATACTCTATAATCTCGCCCCATAATGCTATGCAGGGGTTTTGGTAGGCATTGTATTTTTGCCCACTGATTTGTTAAAAATAATGCATGCAATTTTTACTCAATCAGGGGATGAAATTTAAGGACAAAGCAGAGCAATTATCGTTTGTTATTAATAAAGATTATGTGTCCTCTAAAAGATCCTATAGTTAGTGTTTACCATTGTAAGAAACTAGAGTATTAGTTGAGCAGGCTAATTACCCTTGTCAAGCAATAATCACAATCCTTGTCAGGGTGAACTACAAAAGTTACTTAATACATCTGAGTTCAACCTTCTATTAGTTATGGCACAGAACAGACTGGCTTAACTAAGAAGCAATATTTAAAGTATTTATGCAGAACCAAATAGAGTAAAAACATAAAGGGGCAGATTTATGTTAACTGGCGCATCCCCAGGGATGCGCCAGTTAACATGCGCCACAGTGCGCCACAGCTCCGCCAGCCATGGTGTGCCGCATTTATAATGCGGCGCACCATGGTGCAAAAACGGCACAGATGCGTGACGCATCTGTGCCGGAAATGTGGCGCATTGCTGGAGTTGCGTCGCAAGCGCGACGCAGCTCCAGCAAGGCTCGGGGGTGCCCATTTTAACAATGCTGCGTCAAGACCTACGCCTGCTTCAAGCAGGCGCAGGCTTTTGACGCAGCATTGGCTTAAAAGTGACTGAGTGAAATCTCATAGATTTCACTCAGCCACTTTTGCGAGGCGCACCTGCCCCGGAACGCCCACCCTGCGCCGGAACGCCCACAAGCGGCGCAGGGCTTTACAACGTGACGCATCTGCCTAGATGCGTCACGTTGTAAATTGTTCGTAGGGATGCGCCACGTTTACACCGCCTTGCGTGACGCAACAGCGGCGTAAACGTGGCGCAAGGGCTTCATAAATCTGCCCCAAAGGTTTTAAATAAAAAGCATACTAAAAAGTATTACGTGCTAACTGCAGGCAGTTGGTCACGTTAGACTGGAGTACCGGTCAGCTACACAGACCAGGTTCAATCCAGTCTGAATGTTTTACCTTTGGATTTAGTCTCTTAAATAGAAATCCAAAATCTTCAGTAGGGAAAAGCATCAGGGTGTGGCTGAGAAGTGCCTCAAAATTCAAATAGCAAACACATGAGGTCATCGTGTAGACGTTAGTTATAGGTGTGAAAGCTCCTAGTAGTAGAAATGTTAATTTTATCCCCAAGGAAGATCCCTTGCTGGATACTTTTGGTTACTTCACTCTGTGAAGATTCTACTTTCAAACTATTTTTGAGCTCAGCTTCCTTTAGAGGGGCAAGGCTGCAGGCGGTAGCTACAGAAGGCTTCATGAAGTTGGATTCCTTATTTGCGATGTCCAACTGAATTGCATTTGCTCGGCTGTGGAATAGTTAGAGTGGGGGACATCTGGATTTTCAGCCCAGCGGCAAAACACCTTGTTTTGAGCATCTGAAAGCTTTGTACCAGTCCTTGGGAGGTCTATAGAGCTTAAATGTTTATAAGTTCTAGATTTCTCAGGATGTTTGGAGGCATAGAGTTTGGCACAGCACAGGGATCTAGGACCTCAGTGACAGCACTTGAGTTCAAGACTCACTCCAGCCACTCAAGCAGAGGCCAACAACAGAGTGTAAGGAAGGTCCAGTTAGAACTGGCCAGCTGGGCAGTTGCAGGAAAGGCCTCATAACATTTCTCTGTTTCTTCAAAATGTGGTGAGCATTATGACACTTAGCATCCAATTCTTCGTCCTGGGTGCAATAGAAGTGCAGATCCTGTCAGTGCTCTTTTCAAGCCTCACTCAGCACGTTCAGTTCGTTTTAATCTTCTACTGTTCTATTAGGTCCAAGATGGTAAACCCTTCTCCTCTTTTGCAGAGAATGTGTGTGAAATTCTGCTTCATGTATTACAGAATGCAGCAGCCAGAACCTTGGCCTGCATCCCTAAACACAAGTCCATCTCACAGGTTATCTGTAAACTTCATTTGCTGCCGATCAGGCAACATGTTAAATTTAAGGCCTTGCCCATGAGGCCTTCCCTGGCACTGGTCCTGATCTTCTGCAGTATTCCTTCAATTTATATAGACCAAGGAGAAATCTTCTATCAATGGGTGCCCAGATTCGGGATTGCAAACTGGGGGGAAGAAGCTTGGTGACCTCAACGGCAAAAGAGTGGAATGTACTTACTCCCCATATCAGAGGTATATCAAAATTGCTAATATTTCGGAAGGCTTCAAATTATGGCTTTTTGAAAACTAAGAAAACAACAAGTACTGCAGCAGTTCTAAATTCAGCTAGTGCCTTGCACCTGCGGGTATATTTTATGCTTCTTAAATTATTATAACATTTGTGGCCATGGAATTGAGCACGCCTACCCTGCATTCACTCCAAATGATTTCTGAGGGCAGCTCCCTTTTTACTGTGATTGGAGCATGGTTAACTGGGGGAACAAAGAAGGAGCCCGTTCAGGTATCATCTGATATATGCCTTTGTCAGGGGAGGATCTTTAAAGTGTATTAAGTTATTTGGCATTGTCCAAATACCCACCCTGACAGAAGCATTGTAGTACCTCCACATACACAAGCCTTTGACTTTGTTCTGGGAGCTTTTATGCAAACCTTACTCAGAGGGCTACAACTGAGGGCTACTACAAATTAACCCCTAGAGGCTGAAAGTAGGGAAAATGTAACTTTATAAAAGTGCCTTCTGGCTTCACAAGAGAAAATATATATAGAAAGAGGCTGAGGAAAATTCCTACTGCACCCAACCTACTACGAGAAAGGTAATGGAACACTTTTAAGGTGCAAAGAACCGAAAGTTCAACCCCGTTTAGCTTTCAAATAGAAAACATTTTTTTAACATAAATGAATTAATGTGGTTTAGCACTCTTTTTTGTGGAAAACCTAATAGTTTATCATTCATGGTCACTCAATACGGAGCTCATGGTATGTACAGTTAAGAAAATTCATATTCTTCAATAGGTATATTTTGTGGGAAATTCTTTAGTCTTTTTCAAATTCTTCTTCCTTCAAAATTAAATGCCACAGTAGCCAGCGCATTTTGTCATAAGGGAATTCTTCAGGGCTTCATTTTAAGCTGTTCTTATTGGAGACAGTAGATCCACATTTGTTTTATCAATTTTCATGATAGGCAGTTTATTTCTTCGATCTTGTGGTACGTGTATGAGTTTTCACAGGAGACCATTTTGATTTTTAATGCAGAAAATTCTGCCACAGTTCACTAATATGTTTCTTGGAACATTTTAAGGAGTGCGATTGCTCTGGGATATGGAATCAGGCTGCGATGTACGACAGGAAGAGAAAGAGTGAATTAGGATCTTGATAAATATTAGAAAGTCTAAGAATGAAATGCTTAGTTGTTTCCTAGCTGGAGTTAGCATTATTAAATATAATATTTCATGACAGTGTTTTCCGATTTAACAGGGAGCCTTGCTAAAATGTAAATAGCATTTGAGGCCTTTTCTTTGTAAGGACATGTCTAACATTCCATTTTTCCCACATTTAATTATCATACAACTACATATATGGACAGTAAGGACTACATAGAGGTGTCTTAGTAATATTTAAAAAATAAGGTGCTGACCACCTGTCAAAAGGTTAATCTTGGCAGGTTGAACTAAGGTATTTAAACTGTCACAGTCAGGCTTCAATGGTAATCATGAAGCTATGTTTTACAATGTCACTGTAGTGAATGGTACAATAGCTAAGTTATATATGCCAGTTAGCAGTATAGTAAGAGCACATGCACTTTCCCACTGGTTAGAAGTTTGAAGTGCATAGATGTCCACAGCCTGCATGAACAGATAGGGCAAAAATGCACAACACAAAAGATGGTAATTTCCTTCAATTATTAAGCTATTTAATACACCCGGTTTAACAATGTGTAGAAGAATGTAATTGTGGCTAAGACAGTTGGTATGTAGGCATAAGGATAATGAATAAATGATTCAAAATAGCAACATATTAAAATCTGAATGTGACTGAGTATGTGTGTATATGTATGTATATATATATATATATATATATATATATATATTACCTACTGGCGGTCGCCAGTAGGTATATATAGTTAGGATTTTTTCTCTATGGGATTTTTGAAAATTCTACGTCTAATAACTTTGGCGTTTGTGGACGGAATTGGCTGAAATTTTCAGGAAAATGGAACATTTTGTTTCTGAGCAGCCCCTGACAATTTGGGGGGGTTTCATCAAGGGGGGGCCGAGAAAAAAGGGGGGTCCCAAAACGTGTTTTTCCCATGTTAATTTCCATAGGGCGGTTGGCCTCACTTTTAGCTCGAACGGCTGAATGGATTTGCACGAAACTTGGCAAAATTGTAGGGACTGTTAGCCCGATGTGCCTTTGCTAGGTCTCAATATATGTGCTCCAGTGGATTTTGAGTAATTTAGGTTCAAAAAAAGATATATATCTGGGCGGAGCCTAACCACACATCTGATCTGATTGGCTGTCAGCACTTCATTAAGCATGAGCGAATTTTGCGGATCTCGCGTTCGCGAATTTTGCGGATTTGCGGATTCGCAATCCGCAAAATCCGCGAATTCCCGCGAATTTGCGGATTTTTTTTTTTTTTGTGTTCGCCCGTGTTTCTGCCAGTTCGCGAGGGTTTTTACAATTTCGCAATTTGCGAACTTACCTGTCGGGTCGCAAGTTTTGCGAACTTGTTGTTTCTACGTGTCCAGCCTGTTTGGGACACTCTTCTTCATCTCTGTCACCACTGCCACTCTCTGACTACTCCTGCCACCCTCTGGCCCACCCGTGCCACCCTCTGTTTCATCACCACACCCTCTGGTTGTCCAGTGTACATTATTTTCGGCAAAGCAAAGCACACCTTCCCTGCCTCAAGTGACCTGAATTAATTTGGGGCTGATTAATGTGTCACAGAATATTTTTTTAGCTGGCACCTGCTTCCTTAGTGCGCCCTGATTAGTGATCTTTTGCACTTGCTAAGTGCTTTCATTGTTGCAAAATTAGTTACAACACCTGCCCTGCCCCAACTGACAATAATGAATTAGGGGCTGATTAATGGATATTAACTTCCAGCCTGGCTCCTGCTTGTCTCCCTTAGCTGTAATTCAGGACCTTTGTGGCATATGTGTAACTATTCTGAGGTTCAGAGCAGGGTCACATAATAGTTTCAACTGGCAACTGAACTCTGGAGGGGCCCCTCAGGAAGCACTACAGGAAATGGCTACTAATGATGAGCCTGAACTTTTGAACCTGGTAAGTAGTTACTTTCAGTTTTGCTAAGATCGTATTTCTGCAATTTTGCACTTATTCGCGGGGCGCGAACTCACGCGAACAGTGCGAGCAGTGCGAGCAAAATCCGCTGCTCGCGGATTTGCGGATTTTGCGGGAGATTCGCGAATCTCGCGGATTGCGAATTTCCCGAAAATCCGCAAAATCCGCGAGCGGAACGGATTTTCCGCCCATGCCTACACTTCATCCAAGAAGTGTTGGCAGCCATCTTGGGACCAATATACATGATAGCACCTCATTAAAAAGCATTGTAGTTAATAGAGGGTTTTAAGACTTTAGTTACATTATAAATCATTTGTTGATGGTACCATACTCGTTTTAGGAATTGTGGTGGGTTCTAAGGTGATTTTACCATGTGAAAAAACCTTCTGCTGTGATATCATGAATATTGTTTGAAAGAAAACTAATATCTCATGATTTTCCCACAGTGGTTTGGAAGGGGATCTATAAGCTAAACTGAAAGCATATTTTCTGTAAATTCACATTATCTTTCTCAGTCATGTGAAAATGAAGTCTGACATTCTCAGTAAAACATGTACATCCAACAAGGACAGAGACTGTCAGTTGATTCCTTTGTGTTCTACTGCAGCCTCCTAGAGTGTTCTAAAGAACAACTAGAGCGCTAACAGTCCTACTTATTACAAAGGTATGGCACACCTGAAGCCATCTTGATTGGAATAAAGTGGTAACTCTTAAAACATTTAATTTAAAAAGAAACAACATGAGGGGGTATATTTTGCCATAGAAAGTATGATTAGTGCTGCAGAATGAAAAATTAGGGCACATTTTGAGTGACTTCTCAAATCCTTTTCTATTTCATTAAAACATTCTGACATGCAGTCTCCCAAAATGGCCACCAGAGACAAAAGAGCCCAAATGTAGCCCAAATATCACCCAGATGTAGCCCAAGTATAGCCCAATGACAGAATGTCCCAGAGTGTTCTAAAGAACAACTAGAGCGCTAACAGTCCTACTTATTACAAAGGTATGGCACACCTGAAGCCATCTTGATTGGAATAAAGTGGTAACTCTTAAAACATTTAATTTAAAAAGAAACAACATGAGGGGGTATATTTTGCCATAGAAAGTATGATTAGTGCTGCAGAATGAAAAATTAGGGCACATTTTGAGTGACTTCTCAAATCCTTTTCTATTTCATTAAAACATTCTGACATGCAGTCTCCCAAAATGGCCACCAGAGACAAAAGAGCCCAAATGTAGCCCAAATATCACCCAGATGTAGCCCAAGTATAGCCCAATGACAGAATGTCCCAGAGTGTTCTAAAGAACAACTAGAGCGCTAACAGTCCTACTTATTACAAAGGTATAGCACACCTGGAGCCATCGTGATGGGAATAAAGTGGTAACTCTTAAAACATTTAATTTAAAAAGGAACAAAATGAGGGGGTATATTATGCAATAGAAGGTATTATTAGTGCTGCAGAAAGAAAAATTAGGGCACATTTTGAGTGACTTTTCTAATCCTCCTTTATTTCATTAAAAAATTCTGACATGCAGTCTCCCAAAATGGCCACCAGAGACAAAAGAGCCAAAATGTAGCCCAAATATCACCCAGATGTAGCCCAAGTATAGCCCAATGACAGAATGTCCCAGAGTGTTCTAAAGAACAACTAGAGCGCTAACAGTCCTACTTATTACAAAGGTATGGCACACCTGAAGCCATCTTGATTGGAATAAAGTGGTAACTCTTAAAACATTTAATTTAAAGAGGAACAAAATGAGGGGGTATATTTTGCCATATAAATTATGATTAGTGCTGCAGAAAGAAAAATTAGGGCACATTTTGAGTGACTTCTCAAACCCTCTTCAATTTCATTAAAAAATTCTGACATACAGTCTCCCAAGATGGCCACCAGAGACAAAAGAGCCTAAATGTAGCCCAAATATCACCCAGATGTACCCCAAGTATAGCCCAATGACAGAATGTCCCAGAGTGTTCTAAAGAACAACTAGAGCGCTAACAGTCTTACTTATGACAAAAGTATGGCACACCAGAAGCCATCTTGATTGGAATGAAGTGGTAAGTCTGAAAACACTCAATTTAAAAAGGAACAACATGAGGGGGTTAATTTTGCCATAGAAAGTATGATTAGTGCTTCAGAAAGAAAAATTAGGGATCATTTTGAGTGACTTCTCAAATCCTCTTCTATTTCATTAAAAAAATTCTGACATGCAGACTGAAACATGCACTTTGAATACCAGCAGCAGACGTCCCTGGTGAGCAGTAGCTTTACTACAGTGATCTAATGTGCAACTAGAGTGCTAACATTCAGAATTTATGGCAAATGTGTGACACATCTGAATGCCTTCTTGATGGAATCAAAGTAAACAAGCATTGAAAATGCAATAGATCTCGCCCTCGTTTAAGTTAAAGCCATTCTGTTTGTAATGAGGTGGCTTTTTAGCTTTGCTTTTATTAGTGTTTTTTCAACTTTCATGTAAATAACATGCATCTGTATGCATATAAGTATATGTATGCATGCATTTATGTTTGTATTTATATAGATATACAGATGATATATGTATGTATATATATATATTCACTGAAAAAACCATAGGTTATAGACCATATATAGTTAGGAATTAGCATTTACAAAACCTTGAAAATTCACTGAAAAAACCATAGGTTATAGACCATATATAGTTAGGAATTAGCATTTACAAAACCTTGAAAATTCACTGAAAAAACCATAGGTTATAGACCATATATAGTTAGGAATTCGCATTTACAAAACCTTATTTTACTCACACAAAACCATTGAAATTCCATATATAGTTAGTTGCACTAACTATATATCGCGCACCCGCAATCCACTGCTGATGATGTCACATATTACATCATTCATGACATGGTCAGTGACATCACTGATGACATCACTGATGACATCTCAAATGACATCACTGATGACATCACTGATGACAACATCCAGTGACTGTATGTTTCTGTAAAGTTAAAATATGTCTTACATATTGAAGAATGAGTGGATGTATAAGTGTCTGGATGAAGGATTTAGTAGGTGCATGACTGACTGTATGAGTGAGTGATTAAATGTGTCTCACTGAGTGCATGGGTTAGTGACTAAACTGTCTTAATTTGTGCATCATTATGTCTGTTGTTCTGTAAACTGTTGCATGTGTTGATAAGTAGCTATATGAGTAACTATATGGGTTATTGATTGGTTGCCCAAGTATTTGTATGGGAGACTGAGTGTGTGTGTGGGTGGCTGGGAGGTGTATGACTCTGTGCATAGATGTGTGAGCAGTTGATTCACTAGATGTATGGTTTCAAAAGTGCATGTGGAAACAGCTGTATGGGCGGTTGACTGTGTGCATGAGTGTATTGGTGAGTGAATGGATATCTCAGTGCTACATGTCAAAGTAAGTACATATGTAAAACACAGTACATGTGAGAGTTGACATATATAAATAACTGTGCATAAGAGCCAGTGAATGTGTGAGTGGCTGTATGGATCATTGTGAACTTGTATCAGGGATTGTATAAGAGAGTAAATATGTGTTAGTATATGTTTGAATAAGTAAAGTTTGTATAACTGTATAGTTGAGGAAATGGAGGTGTGATTGATTCTTTGCATGACTGACTAGGTGTGTGAGTAACTCCATGGATGAGTGACAGTCTGTGAGTGTCTGTTTACACTGATTGTATCTAAGGTTATATTAGAGTCTGAAGAGGTTCATCGTATTATCACATGAATGATATCATCAGTGATGTGATCAGTAATGTCAAATGAGATGTCATCAGTGATGTCATTTGAGATGTCATCAGTGATGTCATTTGAGATGTCATCAGTGATGTCATCAGTGATGTCATCAGTGATGTCACTGACCATGTCATGAATGATGTAATATGTGACATCATCAGCAGTGGATTGCGGGTGCGCGATATATAGTTAGTGCAACTAACTATATATGGAATTTCAATGGTTTTGTGTGAGTAAAATAAGGTTTTGTAAATGCGAATTCCTAACTATATATGGTCTATAACCTATGTTTTTTTCAGTGAATATATATATATATATAGCGCTCAAAGGTCCCTTTCCTCAAAGGAACAACAGCACTCCGGGGGTGATGAAATTAGCAGCGGTCTTGTTTATTGAAATGAAAAGTAAACAACAAACGCGTTTCGGCGTCAGCCTTCGTCAGTGTCACTGACACTAGGCACATGATTTGATTTAAAGCTTCCTCATGGTGACAGGCATAGGGGAAGGACAACCCTAGATCTAATATAGGCACCATCTTGTAGTGGAAACGATGTGCACATTAACACATACAATAACCCTTCAAATAAAGAAATCAAACCGTGTATCAGTTAGAAAAACAAGTGGTAAATGCAAAAGAATAATGATTAAACACATTATATAATGTGACAACATCTAGCCGTGGATATATATATATATATATATATATATATATATATATATATATATATATATATATATATATATATATGTATATATATATATATATATATATATATATATATATTACCTACTGGCTATCGCCAGTAGGTATATATAGTTAGAATTTTTTCCCTATGGGACTTTTGAAAATTCTATGTCTAATAACTTTGGCGTTTGTGGACGGAATCGGCTGAAATTTTCAGGAAAATGGCACATTATGTTTCTGAGCAGCCCCTGAAAATTTGGTGGGGTTTCGTCAAGGGGGGGCTGAGAAAAAAGGGGGGTCCCAAAACGCGTTTTTTGCATTGAGTTTTCCATAGGGCGGTTGGACTCACTTTTAGCTCGAACGGCTGAATGGATTTGCACGAAACTTGGCAAAATTGTAGGGACTGTTAGCCCGATGTGCCTTTGCTATGTCTCAATATATGTGCTCCAGTAGTTTTTGAGAAATTAACGTTCAAACCAAGATATATATCTGTAACAGCGCTCTGGGCAGCGATCCGGTCCGCTTACTTTTCGCTTATCGGAACTTTGCGCGCAGAAAGCTGATTGGCTCTCCGGTGTCTGTCAACATTCTAAACAGTCCGGAGCGGACGCCATCTTGTCTCTCGGTAGGATCGAGAGAGAAGAAGAGGTGGAAAACGAAGGGGGAATTTAATGAAAGGGGGCAAGGTATCCCCCTCTTGACCCCCTAGGAATGTTGTTGGGGTTATTAAAGGGTCCCGTGGGGAAAATAAAAAAAAAATGATTTTTCACGGTAGAAGCGCGGCCGCGAACTGGTAGCGAAACGGGAATTCGCCATTTTGTGCTTCGTAAATTAAATTACTAGTTATAAGTGGGTGCGGGAGACGTATCCTAATCCCCTATGTTTCCTGAGGGTGGGTGAGGAGGCTGATATATGTTGATACATCTCTTCCAGCGGCTGTGCGTGAGCTTTTTTTTTTTTTTTGCTGCGTGACAGTCCGGAGCGGCCGCCATCTTGTCTCTCGGTAGGATCGAGAGAGAAGAAAAGGTGAAAAACTAAGGGGGAATTTAATGAAAGGGGGCAAGGTATCCCCCTCTTGACCCCCTAGGAATGTTGTTGGGGTTATTAAAGGGTCCCGTGGGGAAAATAAAAATAAAATGATTTTTCACGGTAGAAGCGCTTCACGGGCCGCGAACCTGGCCGCAAACTGGTAGCGAAACGGGAATTCGCCATTTTGTGCTTCGTTAATTAAAGTACTAGGTATAAGGGGGTGCGGGAGACATATCCTAATCCCTTATGTTTCCTGAGGGTGGCTGAGGAGGCTGATATATGTTGATATATCTCTTCCAGCGGCTGCGCCATCTTGCCTTTTTTCGAATGCCACAATTTTGTCGTGCACGGCAGCCATTTTAGATTCCAGGCTGGTTCCAGGCTATCATCTAACCCTGCGGATGTAGTTTATGGCCCCAGCTGTAGAGAATTCAGACATGCCAATCCTCCTGATTCAGGCGTGTGAGTACTGATTTCAGTGCTAGTCTCCCGCCTCCCGATTTCTGCAAGCAAAAACCCGGGGGCATATTACGAACAACTAGCGATAATTTTTGTCTCTAACTTGTTTAGAGACAAAAATTATCGCCGCACATCGGCGATTTTTATCGCAGATAAACCTTGCTATTATCGCAGAAAAGTCAGCGATATTCATGTATTATCGACCTAATGCTCTTAGCCATGTTATCCACCTCCCATTGGATAACATGGCTAAGAACTGCTCAGGGCAGGTGTTAGATTTTGGAGATATTCGCGCTTAGCGCGAATATCTCCAAAAGTTGGTAATAGAAGGTAGCGATGTTAGGGACTGTTTCCAGTCGCTAACATCTTGGCACGCCACTTTGCATGTCATTAGTGATAAGTATCACTGACATGCAAAGCGGGGCCCAAGATGGTCGCTATCTCCTTTTAGCTGTCACTAACTGGTGTTAGCGACAGCTTGATAATAGGGAAATAATTTTATCTCCGCTTTCATGGTTTTTAAAGCCAAAAAAGCGGAGATAAACCCCCTTGATAATATGCCCCACGATTCCTTGGGGGTTTCAGCTGACAGGGCTTGGTATTGTGTTACATGGTAATTTTTCCATGAAACGTCAGAGGGTCGATGTAGGGGTTCTAGAAGAGGTGATAAACCATTTAAGCCTCATGAACAAGCGCATGGTCTTTTAAAGATTTGTGAAGTACTCGGGGCGGCGGTGTGTGTGTGCCCTCTTTCAGGAGCGGGCGGGGGGGCACTGCCAGCAACTTGCCAGGTCAGGTAGTGTTCAACACGTGCATCACCCTTTCTCTGCCTGCTATTGCGCTCCATGCTTCGGAAAGGTAAGAAAAAGAACGTGCATTTGAGTTTGAAATGTCCGATCCTGCAGCAGCACACTTCCAAAGCCCACACATGACAATAACCCGAATCAAGGCCCCATTCACCCGTTTTTAAAAAAATAGATAACACTCCAACAAAGTAAGGTTATAAAACTTTATTAACTACTAACTTTAACAAACGGAACAAAAACTAAAAACATTTAAACATTTCTCAACACAAAAAGCAACAATGGTTAGAAGCTGTCTTTTGTGCGAATAGTCCCAAGGCAGCACAACGTGCAGAGTTCTGGACGGCACCCAGGTGATGTCGCCTGGGTGCCGCACTGGTTTAGGGATCCTACAATGCTGCTCCGAAAATTGGCGTGGGGCGTCCCGGGTGGGGCGGGGGGAGGCCTCGTCAGTAGCGGTCTGTTGTGCGAATAGTCCCAAGGCAGCACAACGTGCAGAGTTCTGGACGGCACCCAGGTGATGTCGCCTGGGTGCCGCACTGGTTTAGGGATCCTACAATGCAGCACAGAAAAACAGCGTGGGGCGTCCCGGGTGGTGCGGGGGGAGGCCTCGTCAGTAGCGGTCTGTGTCCAGTGTCACATGGCTGACACAACATGTACGACAGGCACCCAGGTGATGTCCAGTAAACTGCTGCACTGGTTTTGGTATCCTACAATGCTGCTCCGAAAATTGGCGTGCGGCGGCCCGGGGGGGGGGCGTGGGGGAGCCGGCGTGAACGGGCCTCCCCAGGTGGCGGCCATCTAGCTGAGTTGCGCTCGCTCTTGCGGCCACAGCGTCTCGCTCACCATGTTGTTGAGTTGCTCCCACTCTTGCAGTGCAGCGATAGGCGGCTGCCACATGGCTCTTAAAATGGCGGACGGCTCCTCGGTTTTGGGCCTGGTCCACTGAAATGGCCCTGGGACACTTTGGAACTCGGACGCTTGCCTGCTAGGGCTTGGGCTCCATTCTCGAAAAGCGTCCCCTCAGCCGTGAAGATTGTATAAAAGTCTTGGGGGCCCCCGACTCCCGCAGGCTTCCGGTGGGGAGCGGCTGCCATGATTGCTCGCGGAATGACCACGACGGAGCCACGAGATGGTGGTGCTCTCATGCTGACGCCAGCTTCAGTCTGAATGATCCAGAAACAAGGTGGGGCTTTCATCGTTTGGGAAAAAAAAATGTTCTAAACCAATGAAAAGTGTTATTTTTAGGTCATATGACCAAGCCTTCCATCTTTAGGAAACCAAAAGTAAAATGAACCAATGAAAAGTTTTATAAACAAGTCACATGACCTGTTATGCGACATAGGGCTACAAAAAGCGTAGAAAATCCGTTGGCACGTGAGGCGGCGTCAGTAGCGGACCGATGTGCGAATAGGCCGAAGGCAGCACAACGCGCCGAGATCCGGATGGCACCGAGGTGGTGTCCAGCAAATTGCTGCACTGGTGTGGCCATCCTACAATGCTGCGCCGAAAGACGGCGTGTCCAGCTGAGTTGCGGTCACTGTTGCGGTACAGTGACTCGAACGCGCCGAGATCCGGATGGCGCCGAGGTGGTGTCCAGCAAATTGCCGTACTGGTGTGGCCATCCTACAATGCTGCGCCGAAAGACGGCGTGTTCAGCTGAGTTCCGGTCACTCTTCCGGCACAGTGACTCGAACGCGCTGAGATCCGGATGGCACCGAGGTGGTGTCCAGCAAGTGGCTGCACTGGTGTGGCCATCCTACAATGCTGCGCCGGAAGTCGGCGTGGGGTGCCCCGTTGGCTTATGAGGTGATGTCAGTAGTGGACTGATGTGTGAATAGGTCGGAACCAGCACAAGGCGCCAAGATCCGAATGGCAAGTCCTGGATGTTGAGTGCCTCAGTTGAGATTTCTGAGCAGTGCTTGTAGGACTGTCTGAAGCTTATTTGCACCTGCTGCAGCTTCACTAGGTCCGGCGGAACTTTTTGCCTTTTCCTTTCTGCTTCTTTTCCTACAATGCGTTTCTTCTGAAGACACGACCAGGTCCCTGAATGTGTGCAGGGGGACGCTATTGATTGAATGAACGCGCCGAGATCTGGATGGCACCGAGGTGGTGTCCAGCAAATTGCCGCACTGGTGTGGCCATCCTACAATGCTGCGCCGAAAGTCGGCGTGGGGTGCCCCGTTGGTTTATGAGGTGATGTCAGTAGCGGACCGATGTGTGAATAGGTCGGAACCAGCACAAGGCGCCCTGCACTGTTGAGCCTTTTTCAATGTCTGTTTTTTGTTGTTTCCCCTCCATCAAAAACAAAACAAAAATACAAGGCGCCAAGATCCGAATGGCAAGTCCTGGATGTTGAGTGCCTCAGTTGAGAGTTCTGAGCAGTGCTTGTAAGACTGTCTGAAGCTTATTTGCACCTGCTGCAGCTTCACTAGGTCCGGCGGAACTTTTTTCCTTTTCCTTTCTGCTTCTTTTCCTACAATGCGTTTCATCTGAAGACACGACCAGGTCCCTGAATGTGTGCAGGGGGACGCTATTGATTGAATGAAAATGGCGGCTTGACACAAAGCTGACTCAAGCGTTACTGTTGGTGCTATACAGACAAAAATTGGTTTTCAGTTTGTACATTCTTCAGGTTTTTTTTTTCCATCCAAGTCTGATTGAGAGTTTGTAGAAAAATGGCTTCAGATTTTCCACATACTACTCTTCAACATTCTTCCTAAATGTAACAATGTGAAACTCACTAGGAGAACGGCTGTTTCTGTTTCCTTTCAAAATGCTGCCACCAATATTTTCTGAATGGAAGACACCATCTTGTAGCATAAAGGGCCGAAAGGGGTTCTGGTCTGGCCGATGGTTGGTGGAGACATTTTGACTATATCTTGGACCTGCCCGGCCTCGCCCAAAATGGCGCCGGTATAAATGGGACTCGTAACTCTTTGCCCGCAAATGTATATCTAGAAAATGTTATTGTAAGTGGCCCTGTCGTATTTTAATTACAAAATGTACGTCCACCGATTCCGCAACTGTTAGACACCTTTGTTCTTGTCACCTAATGGCCCGCTCGTTACGTTCTTCTACAGTGTAAATGTCTCCTCATCATATACGATTTCAGTTTGCTCCGTGGCCGGCCCACGTGGTTATAGGCCCGTATTTGTATACTGACATTTTCACAATAAAGGTTTTTAAAACAAAACACGGTAGTAGTATTTTCATTTGTAAAGTTTTTACTTTTAGTGACTGTTTTCGAATCAGTAAAAGGCAAGTGAAATAAAGCAGTCCAATTACATGACGGATAAAAGGTATAATATGTAGGAACGCAGTAAAGATAAATGGTCAAGGGCAGTTGTGTTTTTCATGTCTGCAACATAAAGTGATCGATAAGAATCTGATAATCAGGCGTATCGGCGACTAAGACAGCAGGCCGAATCTCTTTTACTCAACGGCTCCGTCATGGAAGGAAGAAACGCCCTTTTTCTCGAAAAAGGAATATATTTTACTTGCAAGACAGTTGTAAATTTTCCGGGAAAGTACATTAGCCTGGAATATTATAACATATGTTTGAAAAAAAAATATTGTTCGAAAATAATAAAAAGCGTAATTTTTAGGTCATATGACCAAGCTTTTCATCATTAAATTAACAAAAGTAAAATGAACCAATGAAAAGTTTTATTAACAAGTCACATGACCTGTTATGCTTACGTTACGCGCTGCGCGCCGCGCCTCGGATCACTTCCGGGTGCGCTAACGCGGCGTGTCATAAAACGCATTACGCGACAACGTAGGTCAAGAATATAGTCTAAATGTCTCCACCAACCAGCGTTCAGAACACAACCCCTTTCAGCAGTCCAAAAAGTTCTGTTAAATGACAACAGAGGGGACAGGCAACAAGAACCATCAGTCAAAGAGGGGAGGGCAAGTTCTTCTCTTCCGGGTCATGTTGGGGCGCTACCGGAACTGATCGAATTGGTAGTCTACAGTGTTTCTGGATGTTTCAGACTAAAGCTGGCGTCAGCATGAGACCACTACCATCTCGTAGCTCCGTCGTGGCCATTCCACGAGCAATCATGGCAGCCGCTCCCCACCAGAAGCCTGCGGGAGTCGGAGGCCCCCAAGACTTTTGTAGAATCTTCACGGCTGAGGGGACGCTTTTCGAGAATGGGACCCAAGCCCTAGCAGACAAGCGTCCGAGTTCCAAGGTGTCCCAGGGCCATTTTAGTGGACCAGGCCCAAAACCGAAGAGCCGGCCGCCATTTTGAGAGTCCTGTGGCAGCCGCCTATCGCTGCACCGCAAGAGCGGGCGCATCTCAACTACATGGTGAGCGAGACGCTGTAGTCGCAAGAGCGGGCGGAAAACAGCTGAATGGCGGAAGAGGCACAGTGTAGCAAAAGCGGGCGGAATGGCAACTAAAACGATAAAGGGGCGCCCCACTACAGCTTGTCTTCAGGTCAAACGGATTGTGGGACAAGGTCCAGAATTGAAGAGTCATCAAAAGGCAAAAAGTTCCGCCGGACCCCGGGAGCCGGCCGCCTATGTCGGGGGCGATCTCAGGCTACACCAGTGCTATAATACTTGGGGAGGGTGTCGGAGCCAAGCGTCTTCTCCGAGTCCATGGCCATCACACCGCCCCTCAGGGGCCTCCGTCAAGCTGTTTAGGAAGGTAACATATCACATTGTTTTCTAATGCAGTCAGGTCCACAAACGACACTCACTTACTTTGAGAATAGTGAAGCTGCAGTAGGTGGAAATAAGCTTCAGACAGTGTTACAAGCGCTGCTCAGAACTCTTAACTATGGCACCCAACATCCAGAACTTATGCTATTTGAGAATGGTAGTGACATCGAAGCATCTCAGGGACCAAAACCATTAACGTACTTTCACGTATGAAAATCTTACTTGGGGAGGGGGCAGGAGCGAAGCGCCCCCTCCCAGTCAGCGCCACCACACCGTATGTTGAAAATCTGAAGCCATCGTTCTACAAAGTCAACCAAACTTGGATTGAAAAATCTAGAAAAATGTACAAACTGAAAACCAGTTTTGGTCTGCATAGCATCAGTAACAACGCTTGAGTCAGCTTTGTGTCAAGCCGCCATTTTGATTCAACAAAGCACAGGCATTGAAAAAGGCTGAAATTCAGAACTCTAAACTATGGCACCCAACATCCAGGAGCTTGCTATCCGGATCTTGGAGCCTTGTGCTGTTTTCGATCTATTCACACATCGGTCCACTACTGACATCATCTTATAAACCAACGTTATGTAAATAGTTTTTTAATAAAATGTTTTACCCTGTTTCTTTGCTGGTGTGTTGTCTATATTTTTAATATTTGCATAGGGTTTGTCGTTATTTTGTGCGGGATGGGTGATGGAGCCGAGCTGTCTTGCAGCCCTCATGGTGTGGAGCTCAGTTCATCTCACTATTTTCGTATTTCTCAAGAAGGGTTGTTCCTAATATTTCTATTTTAGCGAGGTCAAAAAGAGATCCAATTAGTGGCCTACTGATTTTGCTCGATTACTTTTATTTTTTTACACGATTTTTCACTATCTGCAAAGACTAAACAGAGTATTGCGACTTTGTGCTTGTTTGTAAATAGAGAATGATCCAAAGAGAACCAATTCTAAAACAGTAAATGCTTGGACAACAATCAATCAAATGGAGAGACAAGGAGGCACGACGGATTACAACGGGGGTAAAGGCCTGCGTTAACTACCCTTCAGTATCTGCAAAGAGAGAGTACTACTAAGGCAAAAGAGGGGAGGGGGGGGGGGGGCAGCGTTCAAAGCACATCAGCGTGCATAAATACGAAAATGTTTTTATCTATCACGTACTTGACATTTTAAAGCTTTTCATATTTGCTATTAAAAAACCAATGAAATTCACAGAAAAAACCATAGGTTATAGTGGATATATAGTTAGGAATTTGCATTTACAAAACCTTGAAAATTCAATGAAAAAACCATAGGTTATAGGCCATATATAGTTAGGAATTAGCATTTACAAAACCTTATTTTACTCGCATAAAACCATTGAAATTCCATATATAGTTAGCTAACTATAAGCGCTAACTATATATCGCGCACCCGCAATCCACTGCTGATGATGTCACATATTACATCATTCATGACATGGTCAGTGACATCACTGATGACATCACTGATGACATCTCAAATGACATCACTGATGACAACTCAAATGACATCACTGATGACATCTCATTTGTCATCACTGATCACATCACTCATGTGATAATACAATGAACCTCTTCAGACTCTAATATAACCTTACATACACTCAGTATAAACAGACACTCACAGACTGTCACTCATCCATGGAGTTACTCACACACCTAGTCAGTCATGCAAAGAATCAATCACACCTCCATTTCCTCAACTATACAGTTATACACATCTTACTTATTCAAACATATAATAACACATATTTACTCTCTTATATAATCCCTGATACAAGCTCACAGTGATCGATACAGCCACTCACACATTCACTGGCTCTTATGTTCAGTTATTTATATATCTCAACTCTCACATGTATTGTGTTTTACATACGTACTTACTTGCACATGTAGCAATGAGAAATCCATTCACTCACCAACACACCCATGCACAGTCAACCGCCCATATAGCTGTTTCCACATGCACTCTTGAACTCATACTCCTAGTGAATCAACTGCTTACACATCTATGCACAGAGTCACGCACCTCCCAGCCACCCACACACACACTCAGCCTCCCATTCAAATATTTGGGCAACCAATCAATAACCCATATGGCCACTCTTATAGCTACTGATCAACACATGCAGCAGCTTACACAACATCAAACATACTGATGCACGAATTAAGACAGTTTAGTCACTAACCCATGTACTCAGTGAGACACATTTAATCACTCACTCATACAGTCAGTCATGCACCTACTAAATTCTTCATCCAGACACTTATACATCCACTCATTCTTCAATATGTGAAACATATTTAAACTTTACAGACACATACAATCACTGGATGTTGTGATCAGTGATGTCATCAGTGATGTCACTGACCATGTCATGAATGATGTAATATGTGACATCATCAGCAGTGGATTGCGGGTGCGCGATATATAGTTAGCGCTTATAGTTAGCTAACTATATATGGAATTTCAATGGTTTTATGCGAGTAAAATAAGGTTTTGTAAATGCTAATTCCTAACTATATATGGCCTATAACCTATGGTTTTTTCATTGAATATATATATATATATATATATATATATATATATATATATATATATATATATATATATATATATATATATATATATATACATATATATTACCTACTGGCGGTCGCCAGTAGGTAGTTATAGTTAGGATTGTTTTCCATAGGAAATCCGCAACATTCTATTGGGAATAACTTTGGCGCCGGTTGAGGAATCTGCCTGTCATTTTCCTTAAATTTGCCTCGCTGGGCTCTGCTCCTTCCCTGAAAGTTTGGCGGGGATTGGTCAAGCGGGGGCCGAGATAAAAGGGGGGTCCCAAAACGTGTTTTCACCATGTTAATTTCCATAGGGCGGTTGGACTCACTTTTAGCCCGAACGGCTGAATGGATTTCCACAAAACTTGGCAAAATTGTAGGGACTGGTAGCCCGATGTGCCTTTGCTATGTCTCAAGATATGTGCTCCAGTGAATTTTGAGTAATTTAGGTTCAAAAAAATATATATATCTATAAGCGCGCCCCGGTACGCGCACCGGGGCGCGCTACGCGAGTTAGCGAGCGGAAAGCTGATTGGCTCTCGGGTGTCTGTCAACATTCCAAACAGTCCGGAGCAGCTGCCATCTTGTGTCTCGGTAGGATCGAGACACAAGAGGTGGCAAAAACAAAGGGGGAAATGACAAAAAGGGGGCAGGGTAGACCCCCCCTGACTCCCTAGGTTTGATGTGGGGGCCATAAAAGGGCCCCGCGGGGCAAACAAAAATATTTTTTTTTTCGATTTGCGCGGGGGGAGCGCCCGGTACGCGCACCACGGAGCGTCCCGGGGAGCGTACCATCGGGAAAAAAGAATGACAGCATTTTTTTATAAATTGGAGGTAGTTCTAAAAAGAACTGTTTTTTTATTCTTTTTGTTGTTTTATATTGTTTTTATTGTTTTTTGGAACATTTTTTACTTTTTTTGGCTTTTGTGAACAATTTTATATATTTTTTGTAATTTTTATGGGGACAAACAAAAAACAGGGAATTGTAAACGGCTCAACTGGAGCAAAAAAAACCAGGAAAAATTTAAGGTTTGTTTTTGCACTTGTGGTTGTCTCCAGCACGGTTAATCAGTTTAATACTTTGCTCTCCATAGCAAATTGTAGTCCTGCAAAATTTACAAACAATTTTAAAATCTCCAAACTGGGGTTGGATATTTGGGACCATCTCCCTTGTCTCTGGACCCGATGGAGTGGGTTGTTTACTTTGGGAGGTGCTGGGAGAAGATTGGGGAGAGTTTCTGGTCAGTTCTCTGACCTCTGCCGCAGCATAGTTGTTTGGGTGCTGGCGTTGCATGTGGCGAATCATAGTATTGTTGCCAAAAGAATACTTTTTGGCAGGGTTCCCCCTTGAAAGTACAGTGCCACAGATCAGACATGTATCTTTAGGAGCATTAACTTTCTTTAGGCCCCTTGGGATTTTAAAAAACTCCCAGACAATATGCTCCTTTTTCTTATAGGGGGTATTATCTTCAGGCAGGAACGGCCTCTCCTCCTCCTCCTCCTCTTCCTCCTCCTCTTCTTCTTCTCCACCACTGTGGTGTTGTGGTGGTCCTTGTGGTGGTGGTGGTGGTGGTTGAGATGCTCCTGTTGCTGCTGCTACTGAAGCCATTTCTCACAAACAGGTCTTCCTCAGTCAAAGAACAAAGTGAGAATGAGGAAAAAAAGTGGGGGCTTTCATCATTTGGAAAAAAAACTGTTCTGAACCAATGAAAAGTGTTATTTTCAGGTCACATGACCCGACGCGCTTACGCTACGCGCCACGGGGCACATACGTAGCGCGATCGTATGCGCTCGGGTGCTTCCGGGTGCGCTTACGCCGTGCGTATCACGCGGACACGGCTACGCGATACGTCACGATGATGTTTTCGTTCGCGGCAATAGCGCAAACGGGACGCTCACCGGTACGCGCACCGGGGCGCGCCGCAAGACTGCGCTTTCCGGTGCGCACACCGGTACACACACCGGGAGCGCTCCAGGGCCAAAAAAAAAATAAAAAGTAAGAATATACATTAAAAAAAAAGTATTACATAAATATACAATATAGGATTCATTATAAAAAATATTATATTTGATAGCAATAGAAATTTGCTATTAAAAAACCTTTGAAATTCACTGAAAAAAACATAGGTTTGAGGCCCTATATAGAGTTAGGAATTAGCATTTAAAAAACCTATGAAATTCACAGAAAAAAAACATAGGTTTCACACCAGTTATAGTTAGGAATTAGCATTTAAAACACCTATTAAATTCACTGAAAAAACCATAGGTTTGACACCAGTTAAAGTTATCTGGGAATTTTACTGACATAAAACCATTGAAATTCCCACGTTATAGTTAGTTGGACTCACTATAACTTGCGCGCCTGCAATGCACTGCTGATGACGTCACATATTACATTACTCATGACATGGTCAGTGACATCACTCATGACATCACTGATGATACCATCCTTGTGACAGAGTGACAGACCTCCTTTCAGTGTAATGTAACCCTTGAAACACATATTCAAAAATAGAAACTAAAATTTTCAAAAAAATAGAGATACCCATACCAGTTACAACAACCAATTCAGTAATACCACCATCTATATACACATCTACTCATTCACCAACAGTTCTATATAGTCACTCATACATATATTCACTCATCATAAGTAGTGAAACACCTATACATCCTGTTACACACCGACAGTCATCCAAAAGTTACTCACACACATAATCACACATGCAAAGAAACTATTGAACATCCATTTATTTGCATATACAGGTATACACACACTACCACTTACGTCTAAGGAAACTTACACATACTTACTCTCTTAAACAATCACTTATAGAAACACATACTTATTTAAACAAGAACTCTTTCAATCTTTCACTCTCACATATACTCACTTATATACATCAATACTCACAAATACTAGATTAAAACATATGTAGTTACTGATAAAGACACTAGTGAGACAGTCATTCACTCACTAACACACACATATACACACTCATCCACCCATACAGTCCTGCACATATGCTGTCTTCAAAACACATACAAACAGTGAGTCAGTCATTGATGCATCTATGTGCTAAGTAACACCCCCACCAAACCATACAGACACTCATACTGATAGTAAAAAAACATCTAATAACCCATATACACACACATGTAGCTACTCACCAACCCATGCAGCCACTTATACACAAAGTGAAACACTGATACAAACATTTAAATATTTAAACAATACTACTAATATATGTTTTCACTAAGAAACACTTAATAAGCCAGTTAACCAATCAATTTTTTTTTAAAAAACATACTTTAAGACACTTATTTAAACATTTATTCTTCCATCGACCTTTACATATACATATATAAAACATATTTATTTTTCAGAAAGACACACATTCACTGGATGGTATCATCAGTGATGTCATCAGTGATGTCATCAGTGATGTCACTGACCATGTCATGAGTGATGTATTATGTGACGTCATCAGCAGTGCATTGCAGGCGCGCAAGTTATAGTGAGTCCAACTAACTATAACGTGGGAATTTCAATGTAAAATTTCCAGCTAACTATAACTGGTGTCAAACCTATGGTTTTTTCAGTGAATATATATATATATATATATATATATATATATATATCTCATCCAAATGCCCAAAAGCTTTGCAGGACGCACACGAGAAATAATCCGGGTGTGGGACCAGCTGTCACAGGTACGCCGAAAGGAAGGCTTGCTGCCGAGTGCGTCCTGCAAAGCTTTTGGGCATTTGGATGAGAAAAATTACACGGCGGCCCTCGTCGTGGCAAGGCGCACCATCTTGAAACCTTAAGAGGCTGTGGTTGAAACCATGTTCAAACCTGATCAGCGCAGCGAGTCTGACAAAATCTGCTGGCCGAAACACTCCGAATCCTACTAAGGAAATACAAGCTTTTATTAACACAATGTGAGTTGGAACCTACTAAAGGTAAAACAATGAAGTGTTCCTCTGGACTATAACTACCAGCATGCAAATCTCATGATATACGCAACTTCAAGTGGGCGTGAACATCTATTGTGGCGCATGAATGTGAACAATTAAAAGGAACAACTTGCCACTCAATTGTGGAAGCTGCCTCTGATGAGAGACATGAGGTCTCGAAACGCGTAAGGCACACGAGAAATAATCCGGGTGTGGGACCAGCTGTCACAGGTACGCCGAAAGGAAGGCTTGCTGCCGAGTGCGTCCTGCAAAGCTTTTGGGCATTTGGATGATATATATATATATATATATATATATATATATATATATATATATATATATATTTATATTACAGGAACGTTATAGCTAGACTGACATTTTACTCGTACAAAACTCGAAAAATTCAGCAGTTATAGTTAGATGAGCTAACTATAACTTGTGCCCCCAGCATCGACTGCTTATGACCTCCCATAATGTATCACTCATGACATGGTCAGTGACATCAGTGATGACATCATTGATGACATCTCAAATGACATCATCCACAGAATCTCTGGGTGGACATTGTGAGGTCACGGGACACCAAGACAGCCATGGGCAACAGGTATATCCTGGTCTTGGTAGAGCATGCCACCCGGTACCCAGAGGCGATCCCTCTCAGGACAATGACAGTGTTAGGGAGGGGCCGGATGTTAATGAGGATTCCCCTGAGAGGTGGTATCTGACTGGGCTACCAATTTCATATTGAAGTCTATGTCATCCCTCTAGGAGGAGTGGAGTGTGGTGTAACTTACATGTTCCCCACTCCTTTCCACCCCCAAGGTAATGGGTTGGTAGAGAGATTCAACCAAACCCTAAAGGGCATGATCAAGGGTCTAACAGAACCCATGAGGCATAAGTGGGACGTCCTTTTGCCATGCTTTTCTTTGCATACAAAGAGGTACCACAGAAGTCTTTAGGATTCAGTCCCTTTGAGCTTCAGTATAGGCACCCTGTGAGAGGGGCTCTGTGTGCAATTAAGGACGGCTGGTAGGCAGCTCCCAGGAAAACTCCCCAGGATGTATTCAGCTACATGCTGGCCTTCAGGAACCAAACTTTCCACTTCAGAAAACACGCTCAGACTAATCTGGAAGCAAGCCAAGAGGTGATGAAATGCTGGTATGACCAGAATGCCGCTCTGGTGGAGTTTCAGCCTTGCCAGAAAGAGTGGGATATGGCCCCGGTAGAGCCTTGTACTCCAGAGGACAAGTAAACTGGGGTTTTTAAGGTGGTGGAGCACAAAAGTAACGTCACCTGCTTGGTGAATTTGCAGACTCCCAAGAACCTTTCAGGGTCCACCATGTAAACTGCCTCAAATCGCACTTTGAGAGGTCCAAAGTGAGCATGCTCTTGGCGACGGATGATGGGGTCGAGGAGGAGGGTGAGCCTCTTCGTGACCTCCTGTCCACCAAGGAGCATGATGAATCAGCGGAGGCTGGGATCCTCTACCCGTTTGAGGATTAAAAGTATTACATCTGATAAAAACATATGCAAGGAGTCTATAAAAGAACAAGTCAAAAGATACAGAGCAAGGGGTTACCCTAAAGCTACTCTGAATGAAGTAGAACGGATTATAACTATCAAGAAAAGGGAGGACCTATTACACAAACAAACGAAATTGCCCACCAAAAGGGAAGTGTTTGTGTTGAAATACTTATCACAAGCCCCCAGGGTAAAGTCCATAATGAGCAACAGGTTGGAATTGATTGAAAATTAACCAGATTTTCAAGGCATTTTCCATGGTTCTCCTCTATTCGCACACACTCGCTCACGTAACCTTTGCGAATTGCTAAAACCACCCAGAACTGAACAGATAGGAGTCCACAAGGGTAAGAGAAAATGTTTTAACTGTGGGCAATGTGGAAACGTTATGGTTGGAAAAGAGTTTAGACACCCTCAAACTGGCAAATTGATAACCCTCAGACACACGTCTGATTGTACAACGGAAGGCGTAATTTACGCCATCAAATGTCCATGCGGATTAATTTATGTAGGCAGAACAAGCAGGAAAATAAAGACACGGATTGTGGAGCATAAAAGCCGCATTCGTAACAAAAACATGAACTCTTCCCTAGTCACACATTGGATAAACACAGCACATACCATACCACAACTGCATTTTACTATTTTGGAACACATTACCTAACACATTGTCATGGATCTAAACACAGCGCTAGCGGGTAGAGAGACTTATTGGATCAAAATGTTAGGGACCATAATCCCTGGGGGTCTCAATGATCATTATGAACTTCTATGTTTCCTATAACAACATACCAGCTAATTTCTAATTAAATTCTAACTGGATTGTAAGGTGCTTGCATTTTTTCCTTTTTCCTTTCTTTTCTTTTCTTTTCTCTCTTTATATTCACCATTTTCACTTCACCATGGTTCATTTTAATGTTCCTTTTCAGAGGCTTTGTTTCTTTTATGGAAACAATTGGATTGGATCTTCTGTGTCGACGTTTTTTAGTATAAGAGATCGCTATAGGCTTTTTGGCCACATGTAACCTCAGGGTGATGTCTGGAATCGGTATGCCGGCTCATTTGAATTGCTAGGTGAGTTTTGAGAGACTGCGGTAACGTTTGTTGAAGAGAGGGAAACGGAATTTGGTTTTAAATCGAATGTATCCTATTTTTGCATCTATTTAGAGCTTCGAATGCATGGCACTTTGGCCAAAAACTTGGGAGTGTGCACAGAGCTCAGACCCCGAGGTAAGATGTTATTAAAAATGGGGCGTTAACTTGATTAAGTTTCTACTTTCGAGCGGGAGAGTTCACTAGGATTATTGTGCTTTACAGGACACAGTATTTTTGAACAACCGATCTGGTAGTCTAGAAGAGGGATCTGATATACTCGACACACTTGGTATGTACCAAAGTCCTTATGAGACTGACTAATGAGTGTGCTGAGTTTGGACACTCGAATTTTACTTATAGCGCTTTTATTTCATTATAGGTGTTGTCTCATTGTGATGCAGCTTCAGGTACTCTTATTGCCTTCAGGCATGGCACTTGTACCATTATGGCACTTTTTTTCATCTACAATTTTTTATACACATACTTCCACAGAGATACGGCAGAGGAATCACTTTCGATGGGCTTATTTGGGACTTTTTTCACTATTTCTTTAACTTTTCTTTTTTACCATTACTTTTTCCTTTTACCTAATTTAAGCAAGTCCAGAGCATGTTCACCACTGGTATAAGGGGAATAACAGTAGTCATGGAGTGACAGATAATAATGAATTAACTTTGTTTTGTTGTAGATTCGGATGTAAATCTATCCAGAAGATTCTGAATATTGAACATGTTTATATAACTTTTGCTCCGTGTATGAAGACCCCTGATGAAGGGTTCAGGATGAACCCGAAATGCATTGGGTTTTTAAAATTGTTTTGAACTTTCAAATTTTGATTTGATTTGTGTTACTATTTTATAAATTTTATGAAAAATGTGATTCAGCAGTGAGCTTTCATACATTGAACACGAAACACTCCAAAGAACCTCTTGTTGTTTATATTTGTTAAGGTACAAGATGAATATAATAGTGTAAATTTATGTTGATTGAAACAGAAGGATTATAAAAATTTGAATAAATGTTGATATAAGCAAATAGGCATTAGCAGCCACAGGCAGTGCGACACGCAGTCCTTGGGTCCAAGGACTCCTTTTGAATATTGTATTAACGCTCAGGGAGTAGGGTACTCTCCCAGGAAAACTTGTACGCACACACAATACATCTTCACAACCCTCCTAATGATGTTTAACTCATTTTTACCTAATAAAAACAGGCGTGCAGATTCATCCTCACATTGTGATTATTACTCAATGGTTAGAGCGGCAGACCCCGATGTAGAGGTCTGGCCCGTGACCAAGGTTCAATTCCCGCCTCAGCGGATCTTGGGCTCAATTTCCTCGGACCTGATAATTCTCATCTTTGTGCCTATTCTAATCATGGGTCCCACTCTGCAACTGTGGGAAATAGCTTGCTTAATCTCCACAACGGCCCCAACAGCGCTGGGATGCCTGGCTTCACCTTGGGGGTGCCCAGGAGTGGACATTTCACAGGGAAAAACCAGGAAGGGTTCCACAGCGATATGCGTACAGCACCAGGAAACCCCGGTTGGGGTATAAGTGCGCTTTACAAGTACAAATTCATTTCCTTTCACCCTGCCTGATTGTGCATCACTTCTGGGTTCAGACAGACCACAGACCACAGTCTCCTCAGATGGTTAATGCAGATTAGGGGTGAGAACCCAAAACTGTTGAGGTGGTCCATCTCCTTACATGGGAGTGTCTTTACCTTAAAACACCGCCCTGGCACACAACACGCCAACGCTGATAGCCTAACCATGTTCTTTCGCCTTAGTGAAGAGAACTCCCAGGTGGTCAGGTAGTTATCCCTACTTTCAGAGGGAGGGAAAATGTGTTAGACTTGGTTTCTTCTGGCATGTTTCCCCTGTCTTTTTGCTTTCTGACCTTCTGGTTTTTACTCTGTTTTTGCTGGTTAAGTGCCTCTGCACACTTTCTCACTGCTGTTCATTGTTAAAGTGCAAGTACTACCACTGTGAATGATGTTATAGATTGATCAGTCCTACACACTTTGATACACCCTAGCTTTCACTAGCACGTACACCAACATATTGATTCACAGATTGATGGATTTTCAGACAAAATCAGCGACTTCAT
Source organism: Lissotriton vulgaris (assembly GCF_964263255.1). Lineage (NCBI taxonomy): Eukaryota > Metazoa > Chordata > Amphibia > Caudata > Salamandridae > Lissotriton > Lissotriton vulgaris. Next base: position 1,044,699,010 of record NC_141696.1, read on the forward strand.
CTCATACACACTGAGACGCCCTGGGATTAACTAATGCATACAATGGCACACCCTTGGACACACCAATCCATTCACTAACACATTTAAACAGTTCTTCATACACACCCTGACACAGTCTAGGACTAACGACTACAAGCACTGACACACCCATGGATTCACTAATGCATTCAGTAACACACCTACACACTTACGTCAACACATCCTGGGACAACTTATGAGTCACTAATAAATACACGGACACACCCATGAACACACTGATGCATTTACTTACATTCACTCAGTCAGTCATATACACAGTGACACACTCTACAACTCACTATGTAATGTTATGTTAATAAATGTATTGAGCGCACAAATACCCAGGGGTGTCTTGGCGCTGGTAGTCCGGAGTACGCAAGGAAGGCAAGGGTCTCTATTTATTAAACAACCACGTTTTTTCAGGGCCTTCCTGAAAGCAGACAAATTTGGAAGTGTTCTAATGGAAAAGGGAAGCTTGTTCCAGAGTTTAGTGGCTGCCACCGTAAAGCTTCTGCCACCCGAGCTGGTTTAAAAAAATCTCATAGTTGCTATCAATTTAGCTCATCTGAGCGAAGATGCCTTTTAGGGACATACCAGTGTTGCAGGCTTCTCAGGAACTGAAGACCAGTATCATGAGGTGCCCTATAGGTAATGAAAATGACCCTAAAGATGATACAGCTCCTAACTAGGAGCCAATGCAGCTTTTGTAAGTGTTTTTCGACTGAGTGAAATTTGGGGATTCTTAACAAGAGCCTAGGGGCTGCATTCTGGATCATTTACAACTTAATAAGTTGCTTCTCATGCATACCAAGATAGAGCCAATTGCAGTAGTCTAGTTTGGCAAGAATCAGTGAAGTAATCACCATTTTCTTGCCGTCCACAGGGATACAAGGTAGTATTTTTTTGATTACCTTAAGAAGAAAAAGGCTAGATGCGGAGAAGGTGTTAACCTGTACCTCAAAGTTAAATGTATTATTATAATCAAGCCATGGTTCTTTGCTTTGGCGACTGGGATAGGTGCCATCCCTAGTTCTTCTGGTTACCAACTCTGTGACCAGCCCATACACTGGTCATACACTGACACACCCATTGAAGCATTAACCAACATAGTCACTGACTCAGTTCTATACACTCTGATACACCCTTGGTCTAATTAATACACACTCTAAGACACCCTGATGCATTGTCTTACAAAATCACTGACTCTCTCATATACACACTGAGACACCCTGGGACTAACTGATATATACACTGATGCACCCATGGACACACCAATCCATTCACTAACACATTCAAATAGTTACTCATGCACACCGGGACACTCTCTAGTACTAACCAATACATACACTGACACACCCATGGATTTACTATTGCATTCACTTTGGCACTCAAACACTTACTTCTACACTTCCTGAGTGTCTCAGTAATTTAGTGAGTCTATTAGTGTGTTAAAAGAGTGTCAGTGTATATATTAGTGACTCCTAGAAGTCACTAATATATACACTGACACTCCCTTTAACACACTATTACACTCACTTCATTATTGAGACACTTACTCATACATGCAGAAACACACCCCAACACTGACTGATGCATATACATAGACAAATAAACCCAAACACACACACACACATTGCAGCTTCCTTCTCTTGCAGCATCCTGTAGGATATTTTCTAATGGATTGTCTTAATATGTTTCCACATGGAAGAGGTGCAGTGACTGTACTTTTTTGCTGATTCCCAAGAAAGTTCTTTGCCACAGATGTTCCATTTGACGATTTTTTTTAGCACACACTTTCTTTTTGCCTTATGGTATGCTGTGTTTGATTTGTTTGGCCTAAGTTGGCAGGGTTCCTTGCTCACTTTGCCACTGGATTCAAGCTAGCCTAGTAGATGAGGGGTATTACGCCAATACCGGTTCCACAATGCATGTTTCGGTCCAGGATAGACATGGCTTGACAGTTCGGGCTGGACTGTTACCATGAGGCATAGGGTCAAGACTGATTTGCATATAGCTTTGTCTGAATTTGGGTGGCAAAATGAGCTAAAGAACGATGATGGATTTAACCCAGATCTGTGACTGGGGGTGAATATCAGAAAAGTTTCAGCACTCCATCTTGTGTTTATACTGAAGCATTGCCAGACATCACTTTCCTCCCTCTTTGGTGCTCCATGTGCTTCATATTCCTAATTTTCCAGCTGAGTGAGTACGCAGTGCCTATTGGTAAATTCACGGTGCCATACAATAGCCATTCGAGGGAGATACACTTAAAAATATACATATATTCATACATTGTGAACCTGTAATATGCCTACCCTACTGAATGAATCTGAAATAGTGTTGTATATCAAAAAATTAACATTGTATACATTTTTATCGAATACGCGGTTGCTGTACCATGGTTCTCTTGCGATCACAGGACTGGAATAGAAAACCATAGATATTTGGCTGACTAGTGTGTCTCGGGGAAACTGCAGAAGGACTGCAGAACTAAAAGAAATTATGCTTAAGTAAATAAAAAAAAGAATTGACATATTTTCAATAACAAATACAAATTACCAATAGTTTTTAATTCAAATAAGTCTAGAATTGTATTATAAAATATAAAAAAACTTTCAATCTGAAAAAAATCCATACCAAGTAGTTTAAATGTATTATATTTTTTACACCTAACCCAAAATCAATGGAACTATTTGAAAAAAAACACAGTTGCAAAACAAAACACACCTTTAAAAATATTGAAGGACTCTTGAAACAACTACTACCTAAATAGCACACACTAATACAAATACAAAATTAGAAATTGTTTTTAAAAAATTGTAAAACAAATAAAAATACCTTTAGAAATTCACTTAACAAAACAAAGATTACAGGGACATTATAGTTAGAAAATAGAATTTAAAAAATGAGAACATTTGCTGAAAAAAACAAAGGTTAGAAGAACGTTATTGTTAGGAAATAGAATTTAGAAAACGTTTGGAAATTCATAGAAAACAACACAGGTTACAGGAACATTATAGTTAAGCTGACATTTCACTCATACAAAACCAGAGAAATTTGGCAGTTATAGCTAGCTGAGCTAACTATACGTTACGCCCCACAATGCACTGCTTACTACATCACTCATGACATGGCCATTTACATCACTGATGACATCAATTATGACATTTGAATTGACATCACTGATGACTGACTGTTGCCAGTGGGTAATTATATTTAGGAATATGTTTCAATAGGAAAAGCTTTATTTGGCCTGCCTATATCTTTGGCACTGGTTGACGAATCTTCAGGAAATGTTCCCAAACACATTCACCTGTAATTGTTGTTGTGCATCTAACGTTTCAGGGCGCCACATCAAATGGGGGTTAAGAAAAAAAAAGTGCATTCAAATGTTAATTCCCATAGACTCTTAAGAACACCTGCAGCCCAAACCTTTGGATGGAATTGCTCCAAATTTGGCAGAAAGCTAGCTTTTGTTCCGCAGATTTGCTTGTATTTAGTTGTTGCAAATCCGTTCCGTATCTCTCCTTCATCACTCATAAAGTGGGGAATGACCTGCTGCTACAGATCTGAGCCCCTGCCTCACTTCTTGAATTCAGCAAAAAGCTGAAGACCTGGCTCTTTGAACAACCTCACTAAGAACTAGGCCTGGCTAGAGCCTCGCCTGCTTAGTGCAAGGATACCCACATCATACCATACCATATCATATCATACCAAAACATGTTATAGCATAACATAACATAACATGAACCTGCAGCAGGATCCCTGCTCTCTTTTCAAATTCAGCCTATGGTGCTGCCTGTGCAATGAAAGTTGAACTGGCTGCTTTAAACAGCTGGTCTACCTTTCACTACAGTGCTGTCTCCAATGCAGGTGTGAGTTTGTGGATACACTGAGGACAGCATATTTACTATAGTGTGTACTTAGTTTGCACTAGGCACACCTAGTTAAAAGTGCAGCAGGGCACACATTGGGACAGTGTTCCCTATATGCTGTACATGCCAGGTACTTTGTACCTCTCCTTACAATTGCTTCACATAGTCTTACAGTGAAGTCCTTACAAATATAGGAATGACCAGATACTTTGGAAGACAATATTCTGTTTCTATGATACATACCACATATGCCCACCAGTGAAATGCATATGGGCTGCGTATGTAGTAAAAGTTTGAGGAGTTAATAACACCTTCTCCACTTTGGCTTGCATTGTCTCATATGGTTATCAAACAGCAACTTGCTGTCAAGTGGCGTTTATCCAAGCAGGCAGTTGTTATGTTATAGGGCGAATAGCTTAGTTTCTCTTCAATAAACAGTTCCAATGTCTCGTAAGTTTGACTGATAGCAGCTATTGGCCTTATATTCTTCACATCTGTTTGATTCTCTGCGGGCCTACTGGCCTATGGTCTTGCTACCATGACTAAAAAATAATGATCTTGACTTGGTCATGGGCAAAGTGAATTTTACCGGACTTGGTGGTACAGTTGAAATTCACTGCACTTATGGACATATTTTATTGCCCACGTAAAGTGATACAGATTATCAATGTATGATGATGCCTTGGCCTAGCGAAAACTTGTCCCCGTGGGCCAGATTTACCAAGAATTCCTGCAATACATTAGCTAAAAGGGAGAGAGTAGAACAGCACCATATCTATTAAGATGTGGCACTGTTCTCCTCTCTCCCTGCACTGGCATACTTTTCACAGCCATGCACAAATGCACACACCTTGCACCATAATGCACAGGTGTCTGCGTTCTCGAAAGCATAGCTTTTGAACTGGAAAGGGTCTTCCCGTACAAAGCCTACACTTTAAGGCTTTTCTCATAATGGATGTGAGCTGTACAATGCAGCACACATGAAAGGTAGGACAAATTAGGAGAAATAAACCATTTCTCCTCATTGCGCTTGCCTCCAGAAAGCACAGGATTTTGGTGAAAATAAAAGCGTTTGCAGATAACGATTTGCGTCAAAAGCTATGGGTGGTTAGATGGGAACTCCTTTGCACCTCCCATGGAACACCCCCTCGGAGAAAAGTAATACAAGGCAGCACATTGTGTAAATTTTCTTTAATTTGAGATATTATCCTATGCAAATCCATATTTGCATTGGATTGTTAATCCCACCTTAGCACTTTGCTTTTGGTTTGCATTACAAAAATAACACACACCTGACGCAATGCATTAGTAAACCTGTACCATGTGGCTACACATTTTCTCATCCAGCAGAGATGCTACAATGCAATTACAGTTTAGCTGTTCCTTTTTGGACCGGGCCAAGACTAGTGTGTTTAGGGTGTGTCCTTTTTTTGTAATGGAACAGGCAACTAAAATGTAAAGGATTGCTAACTGAATTGAATGCATGCAATTAAAACTGTCTGAAGCGTCACCATTCATTATTCATCATGTTTTGCTTTTCACAATTAATCTTTCTAATTAGCAGAGCCACCCAAGACATGCTTCACATCCTCAGCAATTAGAAGGGCTGGTTCTAGGATTTTTGGGGTCCTGAGAAGAGAGGGAATGTGTGAGGCCCCTCTAATTTACATAAGTGACACATTCAGGGCTCCAAAAGCTTCTTTGTGCATACTCCTATTGTGCTGCAGCTACTCCTCTCAGCCACTGATAAGCACCCCTTTTACAGCTCCTATCGGGCTGAAGGTGTGAGAGTTGTTTGTGGGCTGAAAGTTAAAACTGTGGGGGTGCTAATGTGTTGATCAAAGGGTCTCCCGCACAAACCAGCAAAATGTGTCTCCTAGCAACTTGGACAAGAGGAGGTTTCTCCTCCACTAGGCCTCCGCACACAATCCCTGAGAGGCCCGAGGGGGAGGGGGGCTCCCTTGGGCCCAATTGCAAGGAGTCAACTGTCTTTAAGTTGGATCAGCAGGAATACAAGAGGACTGGTGATGTGTTGCACTGTGCGGGTCCCCATGCTGGTGCACTGATTACGAGGCCCTGGGCAGCTGCCCGCACTGCCCATGACCTAGTAGGCTACAACCCTGACCATACGACCATGCATATCCCAACCGTAAAAATACATTAAAGAAAAAAAAAGATTGACTCTCAAAAAAATCGATATTCCTCGCGATCTAGTTTATTGTTCACAGTAACATTTCTCTATTTGGCAACAAGTGGCCCCATACTTCTCCGAATACATCTAATTGGTCGTTCATGTTGTGTATTTCATGCTCTGGCCTACCGATCAGTTCTCTGAAACATTCATCTTTACCGAATGGTAATATTGGAATAACATAATCTAGTGGTATTATCTGAATACATCTCCACGGTATTTAAGTATGAACACGTTTATAGCATTATTCAAAGCGCATTCATTTGTATTCATTGTCAAGTAAATTAATTAAGTACACAATACTTCATTTCTTCAGCCCTTTATAATCACACTTAAATGAGGCAACAAAAGTAGGATGCATCATTTTTCCACATGTCAGCAAGTATACATTGTGTGCCCTATCCCCATTTTTATTTTTTTGTTCTTCTGTATTCAGCTATGTCCTTATTGTTTAGTTTTATATGATTTATTATTGTTTTGAGTACCCCGCCCAGGGATAACGATGTTGTTTATTAAATAACAAACATCGGAATAAATTTGATGAACTCTAGCGCAGAAAGACCAACATCATTTTAATTAACATTTATGCGTCTTATCACTTGACATAGATCATGGGCAGAGGGCTATTACATTCCAGTGGTTGATAACGTTTCGCAAATATTTTAACTTTGAATTCAATTTGTGCGAAGTTCGCCATTAATACTTAATCTTAAAAAATAATTCGGCATAGCTATAAATTTGAATTATTGCAGGAACAACAAATAGTATTACTCCCCTGCGGGTGGTTCAGGATGGACATCCGATTTTTATTTCATTACTTGATCTTTGGCATAGTTGCCTGAATTAAATCAATGTTATTTAAATCACAACATGGATTTTATGAAATCAATGCTCCTTTCATCTTTTTAGCACGCAAGCATTTTTAGATCTTTTGTCTTGCCAGTATTTTCTTCTTCCTCGTTGTCGCTTTGATTACCCCAGTTTGCCCTTAAGGTATTTTCTGTCAAAAATACTAACCGCAGCTTATTCTCTTTGGAGCTGATGGCCACACGCAATTCTAAAGCACTAATTTGCAGTGGGATTGTGTCACTGGAAATTGGAAAGGGTTACTCTTTTCCCTGGCAACAGCTATGCGATTATTGAAGGGCCGGTTATATACAAAAACAATGGGTTCTAGGTCCAGAGACCGGTGGATACATTAAACAACTGTGATAAATTAGAAATTCTATCACCTAACAATGTGCTTTCTTAATCGTGAATATTCAAATCAAACGATGCATATACTGAACGTATACATAAATCAAAGAGAATATATAGTTACATTTCATAAAATTGAAAACTATTGTGAATGTGCACTTTAATCAGTGCTTGGGTAATCCATGACTGTCTAATCTTTAAACACATTCTTGCATCACTAGACCTGTTGCTACTTCACTGAATTCTAATAAACACTGCACCTAAAGAAAAGGTATTGGTACGCAAAACCCAAAGCAAAATTACATTTTCCAGAAATGTAAGCTACGCAAATTTTAATTTACATCCCACCATGCCCTCCTTACAACGTCACACAAGGAAAAAGAAATAAAAGATGAACTGCGAAATGCTTGAATTAATCTGCCCCACTCATGTTTACCATAGGCTGAATTCTAGTGCATTGTGTTTGTGTGATGCACACTAACAGACATAGACTAAGTTTAAGTGGTGAACAACACTCGCAGAGTTCCAAAAATCTCTGCTTCGCCGTGCGGATCAGAGTTTTTTCCCTCGCTCGCATTCGTCAACGTCAAGTTGGCGAGAGCAAACATGGAAAATCCACCTCCTGGCGAGATTTTTCCTCGTTCGCAAATTTCAACATCAAGTTGGCTAGCGAGAGCATGGAAAATCAACCTCCCAGCAAGATTTCTCATTTTGGGCGGTCAGATTTCTCATTGTGAGTCGGTGCCTAGGCCTGAGTGAAGGGATGATTGCATGGGTAGTGTGTGAGTGAAAAGATTAGTGTAATGTTACTGCTTGGATTACTGGATGTGGGCATGGGTAGTGCCTGAGTAAATGGATGAGTGCAAAGGTAGTGAGTGGGTTATTGGATGTGTGCCTGGGTAGTGCTTAGGTGAATGGATGAGTGCATGGGTATTGCCTAAGTGACCATATGAGTGCAAGGGTTGTGTCTGAGAGAATGAATGAGTGGATGGGTAGTGCCTGGGTGATTGGATGAGTACAAGGGTAGTTCCTGGGTAAATAGATGAGTTCATGGGTTGTGCCTCAGTGAATGGATGAGTGCAAGAGTAGTGCATGGGTGAATGGATGAGTGCATGCCTAGTGCCTGGGTGATTGCATGAGTGCATGGGTGGTACCTGAGTGATTGGATGAGTGCATGAGTACTGCCTGGGTAACGGTATGAGAGCAAGAATAGCACCTGGATGATTGGATTAGTGCATGGGTAGTGCTTGGGTGAATGGATGAGTGCAAGGTAGTGCCTGTGTAATTGGATGAGTGCACGGGTAGTGCCTGGGTGATTGGGTAAGTACATGGGCAGTGCCTGGGTGATTTAGTGAATGAATGGATATTGCCTGGATAATTGGATGAGTGCATGTGTACTGCCTCATTGAATGGATGAGTGCAAGGCTAGTGAAGGGGGTGATTGAAATTGTGCATGGGTAGTGCCTCAGGTGGATAGATGAGTGCATAGACAGTGCCTCAGTGAATGAATGAGTGCAAGGGGAGTACTTGAGTGCATGGATGAGTGCATGGATAATGGCTGGGTGACTGAATGAGTGCATGGGTAGTGCCTGGGAGATTAAATAGGTGGATGGGGTGTGCCCAGGTGAATATATGAGTGCATGGATAGTGCTTGGGTGACTGGATGAGTGCATATATATTGTCTGGGTGATTGCATGAGTGCATGGGGAGTGCCTGAGTGAATGATGAGTGCAAGGGTAGTGCCTGGCTAATTGGATGTGTGTATGGGTAGCGACTGGTTAATTGCATGAGTGAATGGGTACTGACTGGGTGACTGGATGAGAGCATGGGTAATGCCTGGGTGATTGCATCAGTGTATGTGTTGTGCATAGGCAATTGGATGAGTGCATTGATAGTGCCTGAGTGAATCAATTGCCGCATGAGTAGTGCCTGAGTGAATAGATTACTGTATGGGTAGAGGCTGGGTGATTCATTTAGAACATGAGTAGTGACAGAGTGAATGGATAAGTGTGTGGGAAGTGCCTGGGAGATTAAACGGGTGTATGGGCAGTGCCGTGGTGAATAAATGAGTTCAAGGGTAGTGCCTGGGTGACGGGATGAGTGCATGCATTGAATGGATGAGTCCAAGGGTATGTCTGAGTGAATGGATGATTGCATGGGTACAGTGTGAGTGAATGGGTGACTGTATTGGTACTGCATTGAATATTGGATGCAGGCATGGGTAGTGTCTGAGTAAATGGATGAGTGCAAAGGTAGTGACTGGGTGATTGGATGTGTGCATGGGTAGTGCCTATGTGAATGAATGAGTGCATGGGTAGTGCCTGAGTGAATGGATGGGTGCAAGAGTAGTTTCTGAGAGAATGGATGAGTGCATGGGTAGTGCCTGGGTGAATGGATGAGTACAGGGTAGTTCCTGGGTGAATAGATGAGTGCATGGGATGTGCCTCAGTGAATGGATGAATGCAATGGTAGTGCCTGGGTGAATGGATGAGTGCATAGGTAGTGCCTGGGTGATTGTATGAGTGCATGGGTACTGCCTGGGTGAATAGATGAGGGCATGGGTAGTGCCTTAGTGAATGGAGGAGTGCATGAGTAGTGCCTCAGTACATGGATGAGTACAAGGATAGTGTCTGAGTGACTGGATGAGTGCATGGATACTATCTGGGTGACTTTATGAGTGCATGGTAGTGCCTGCATAATTGAATGGGTATATGGGTAGTACCTGGGTGAATGGATGAGTGCATGGGTAGTGCCTTGTTGAATAGATGAGTGAATGGATAGGTGTATGGGTATTGAATGGGTGATTGGATGAGTATATGGGTAGTGCCTGAGTGAATGGGTGAGTGCAGGGGGAGTGTCTGGGTGATTGGCTGAGTGAATGTATAGTGCCTGGGTGATTGAATGAGTGCATGGGTGGTGCCTGAGTGACTGGATGAGTGCATGAGTACTGCCTGGGTAACTGTATGAGTGCAAGAGTAGTGCTTGGACGATTGGATGAGTGCATGGGTAGTGCCTGGGTAAATGGATGAGTGCATAGGTAGTGCCTCAGTGAATTGATGAGTGTAAGGGTAGTACTTGAGTGAATGGATAAGTGCATGGATAATGGCCGGGTGACTGAACGCATGGGTAGTGCCAGGGAGATTAAATTAGTGTATGGATAGTGCTGGGTGAATAGATGAGTGCATGGATAGTGCTTGGGTGACTGAATGAGTGCATATATAGTGCCCGGGTGATTCATGAGTGTATGGGTAGCGCCTGAGCAAATGGATGAGTGCAAGGGTAGTGCCTGATTAATTCAATGTGTGTATGGGTAGTGAGTGGTTAATTGCATGAGTGAATGGGTCGTGCCTGGGTGACAGGATAAGAGCATGGGTAATGCCTGGGTAATTGCATTAATGCATGTGTTGTGCATAGGGTATTGGAGGTGTGCATGGGTAGTTCCCGAGTGAATGGATAGCTGTATGAGTAGTGCCTGAGTGAATAGATAACTGCATGGGTAGCGGCTGGGTGATTCATTTAGAACATGAATAGTTCCGGAGTGAATGGATGACTGTATGGATGGTGCCCGAATAAATAGATTAGTGCATGAGTAGTGCCTGAGTGAATGGAGGAGTGCATGGGAAGTGCCTCAGTGAATGGATGAGTGCAAGGTTAGTGCCTGAGTGAATGGATGAGTGCATGGATAATGGCTAGGTGACTAAATGAGTGCATTTATAGTGCCTGGGTGATTGGAATGCTGTATGGGTAGTGCTGGGGTGAATAGATGAGTGCATGGGTAGTGTCTAGGTGAATACATAAGTGCATGTGTAGTGCCTGGGTGTTTGGATGGGTTTATGAGTAGTACGTTGGTGAATATATGAGTGTATGGATATTACATGGGTGAATGGATGAGTTTACGATTAGTCAATGGGTGATTGGATGAGGTAGTGCATGAATGGATGGATGAGTGTAATGATAGTGCATTGCCAATAAATAGTCACACTGGCGCGACTGCGCAGCATGTGAGACATAGTGTGAACCTGCTTGTGAATGGGCCCGGTGTTTATTGTTGCTTTTGCTATTTGCACACTGCAATTACTTAATTTTAAAATAAAATATAAAATCATTTAAAAAAATGTAAACTCTTGTATTGTTCCTTATTCTACTGCCTGATTCAGCGGTGTCCGCATGTTAGAGTGGGCCTGCTGTACTTATTGGGGTCAGCTTTCTAGTCTTTTGCACTGCCAATACACTGGCGCGACCGTGCAGCGGATGTGCGCAGCGGGCGTGCTGCTGACACACCAAAGGCAAGCCCGTCTGCACCCGTCCGACCACCGGCCGCGCACAGCACCAGCCACGCTGCTGGTTTCGGGAGGAATCCTGCTGAGAAGTCAGGTCTCCGAGTGAATTACTACGGGCAATAGGTGAGCAGGGAAGTAGTGCTGGGGACGTTAAACTGGCAGTACCTGCTGGGTTAGCGTCTGACTTTGTTAAAAGGGACACCCTTAGATGTGGCTTGCTTAATGTCAGATCTCTACCTAGGCACTATGTGGAGACTCAGTTATTGTTAGAGTCACACAATTTAGATGCCTTATTTATGACTGAGACATGTACGCACCCTGGGTCAGTGCTGGAGCTGGGCCTGGCCTGTCCACGGAGGTACAAAGCATTCCATAAGCCATGTTCCGGTGGTAGAGGTGGCGGGGTCAGGATTATCTTCAAGGAGACATGGGATATTTCTCCTATGGATATTGATGAGGTGGAAGGTATCGAAATATGTAGCTTCTCATTAAAAGATCATAAGAAACATGTGCTATCTGGCATTGTTTGTTATAGGCCCCCTGGGGTAGCCAGTCACCGACAACAGAAGGATCTAATTGATGTCTTTAGCAATATTTCCCCTTCCCATGATAGACTACTCAGTTTGGGGGATTTTAATTTGTGGACCAATGGGAGCTTGGATTTCGGGTACAAATATCTCTGACAATCTTGTGCGAACCTGGATCTGCTACAATGGATTATAGAACTCACACACAGGGGAGGCATGTATTGGATTTGTTCTTCGCTGGCAAAGACTCCATTGGAGTGTAAAGCATTTTGCCGGTAGGATGGTCCAACCACCACCTGGTTTATTTTGCATTCATAATGCTAGGCAGAGTGGTCCTACCTCTAGGGTGTGTAGGAGCTTTTTAAGTGGGGACTGGAATGGTCTTTTGAAGAAGGCAACAGTTTCACCTGTATTCAATTTTGAACAGGTGGAGGAGAACTATGCGGCCCTCTGTGGACATATGAACAATAAAATTAATCAGATTGCCCCCTTTAAAAAGGGTAAAATAAGACGGTAAACCTTCCGCTCCATGGTACAGTAAAACATTGAGAAATTTGAACCTGGGCTGTAGACAGGCAGAACGTAAGTGGAGGAAGGGGTTTGCAGATAAGGATAAGGCCGGCTGGAAGAACATTTTTACTTATAAGGAAGAAATTGTTTCTGCTAAAGCAAAACACTTTTCATATATTATTCTGAAGGCACCTAACAGTACAAAGAGTATTTTTTAAATTATGAATGATATTGCCAGTCCTGAATGCACAAAAATAAGGTTCTTCCCACACAAGAATTATGTGACAGATTGGCCGATTTATTTGACGATAAGACCTCCAAAATTATCGAAGGGCTGGAAGTGGATAGCTCTGTTGGAAGGGATAGTAGGCCACCATCAGATATGCAGGAGGGCTGGTCTGGTGTGAATAGGCCACTAGATCAGAGGTTATTTTAGATCATTTTGCGATGCCCTCTGAGGAGGACTTTAACAAAACTGCTCTAGGTGTCTCCTCAGGGTCACCCTTGGACCCTTTTCCGCATAAGATTTGAAGAGAGCTAGGTTCTGAACTATATCTGCCTCTAAGACAGTTGTGTAGTCAATGTTTGTGCAGCAGGTTGGTACCGACCTGCTGGAAACAAGCAGTTATGTCTCCACTTCTGAAAAAAACCTACACTCGATCCAGCCTGCCTTAAAAGTTATAGGCCCATCACTCTCCTACCTGATCCAGCGAGGAGTATAGAGCGTTTGGTAAGGAAAGTGCTCTCCCAGTACCTGGAGGCCAGTAATAAGCTGGAGGACTCGCAATTCGACTACCGCTCAAGACATGGGACGGAGACTGCTTTGGTGACTGTGTTGGACACTCTTCGAATGTGAGTGACAGGGGACAATCAGCTATATTGATCCTGCTGGACCTGTCTGCTGCATTCGACATGGTCGACCACAAGGTCCTTCTGGTGAGGCTGGAGGGAGCGGGGTGGTGGGCGTGGTGTTGAAATGGCTTCAATCCTATCTGTCTGATAAACGTCAGGTTGTAGCTCTGCCCCCTATCAATCAAAGTACGCTGATATTCGACATGGGGTCCCTCAGGGATCTGTGATCAGCCCTATATAATTTACCGCATACATGCGTCCCCTGATTGCCATCAATAAGTCCCACTATATAGGCTTGGTTAATTATGCTGATGATGCTCAGCTTATCCTGTCTCTGGAGGGGATCAGTTAACTACATTACGTAAATTCCATGCCTGCATGCAGGACACGGTAAATTGGCTGAAAAATAACTCCATGAAATTTAATGGTGAGAAAACGGAGATCCTATGCTGTGCTGCTGGGAAAGTGCCATGTTCTCTTCCTACTGATTTTTGGGCTGTTTCCTCAGATACACCACTGGTACCCTCTGAGATGGTTCGCAATCTGGGAATCTGTTTCAATGACATAATGTGTCTAGAAACTCAAGTCAATAAGATTGTTGGTAGCAGTTTCTCCCTTATTAGAGTACTCCAGAAGATACTTCAGATGCTACCCAACAAAGGCACGTGCATTTATGGTAAGGAGCGTCATTGTGAGGAGGCTGGACTACTGTAATGCCTTGTTGCTGGATTCCCCGAGGTATTTGATTGGGAGAATACAGAGAATTCAGACTCTGGCACCAAGCTTGCTCTGGTGACCCCACGGCAGGCCTCTGCATCTCAGGCCCCTGAGGAGAACCATGGGTTCCCAATATTGGGGAGGACTCAATTTAAATTGTTCTTTATTGTGTTTAAGGCTTTGCACTGTATGGGGCCCAAACCGTTGCAGAACAAGTTTGATTGGTATGTTCCCACTCGTAATCTCTGTTCGTCCTCAGACAACTGTGCGAAATTGGGGGGACAACCTTTTAGCGTTGCAGCAGCACAGCTTTCGAACAGTCTTCCTATGGATCTGCGACAGATGGAAGACTTATAGCAGTTTAGAAAAAAGAATAAAGACCTGGCTTTACCCCAGATTATAATACCAGTCTTTCTTCTGCTCCTGGTGCACCATTGTGTTAATTTTTGTATTTATGTTGACAGGTCACACGTCTCTCAGTGCCAGGATACCTGTTGGGTCACAGTGCTCTTTATAAGTAGCGATAACATTACCATTAACATTAGAGCCTGGTTCATTGCACGAATGCATGTGTAGTGCCTGAGTGTATGGACAAGTGCATGGGTAGTGCCTGAGTGAATGAGTGAGTGCCAGGGCAGTCCGTTATAGGGCATGAGTGATTGGATGAGTGCATGGGTAGTGCCTGAGTGATTGAATTAATGCACGAGAACTGCCTGGGTGACTGGATGAGTGGAAGAGTAGTGCCTGGATGAATGCATGGGTACTGCCTCAATGAATAGATGTGGGCAAGGGTAGTGCCTGGGTGAATGGATGAATGCATGCATAGTGCCTGAGTGAATGGATGAGTGTAAGGTTAGTGACTGTGTAATTGGTTGAGTGCAAGGGTAGAGCATGGGTAACTGGGTAAGTGCATGGATAGTGCCTGGGTGATTTGGTGAATGCATGGATACTGCCTGGATGATTGGATGATTGTATAGGTACCGCTTCATTGAACAGATGAGTGCAAGGGTAATGAATGGTTATTGAATGTGTGTGTGGGTAGCGCCTCAGCTAAATGGATCAGTGCACGGGTAGTGCCTCAGTGAATAGATGAGTGCAAGGGTAGTGCTTGAGTGTATGGATGAGTGCATGTATAATTGCTTGGTGACTGAATGAGTACATGGGTAGTGCCTGGGAGATTAAATGGGTGTATGGGTAGTTCTGGGTTGAATAGATGAGTGCATGGGTAGAACCTAGGTGAATACATAAGTGTATGTGTAGTGCCTGGGTGATTGGATGGGTAGTACCTGGGTGAACAGATGAGAGCATGTGTTGGATCTGGGGATCTCTAGTTGGCAATGGTATTCACCTTTGTCCAAATAGGGACCCTTACTTCTAAGTCAGGATAAAGGGATTATACTACTTAATAACCCCTGCTCACCCCCTTGGTAGCTTGGCACAAGCAGACAGGCTTATCTCAGAGGCAGTGTGTTAAGCATTTGTGCATTTATACACAGTAATAGAGTGAAAACACTACAGATGGACACAATACAGGTTTTATAAAAATAAGTATTCTTTACATAGACTTAAACACAAGACCACAAACGACAAAAATTCCAAAATACTACACTTAAGATTGCTTAAAAGATGATTAAAGTTGCTGAGATCAAGTTGATGGTAAATGCAAAAAAGTTCTCAACAAAGTACCTGGACGTGTAACGCAAAGTAAACAAAAGGCTTGCAAAAGGGGAGATGCGTTGGTTCCATGATCCGGGTGAAATGATCTGTGGTGCCTCAATGCTTGCGCAGAGTAGGTAAAGCGTCGGGATCCTTACCGGTGCGGAGCTGATGCGTAGATTCTCGACCTGCTGACCCGTTTCGGTGCGTGAGATGGCGCCTTGATGTGATACGATGATCTGGTTGCTATGCGAGAAGATGGCGCCCTTGATTTGGCGATGCGATGACAATTCTATGATGCCCTGTCAGCCTTGCGACGACTCTGTACTTTGGAGCCACGACAGGCCCTGCGACACGCTTCCCCGGTGAGGCGATGGTGACTCTCTCGATGGCGTCACGCTTCTCCGGATATGCCACAACAGGCAGCTTCGATGAACACACACTTCCAGGGAGATGAGGCGAAGGCTCGCTTCTGCGGCGATGCGATGATTTCAGCTGTGGGGGCATCACGCTTCCAGCTCCCAGCAGCACGTAAGTGACTGGAGTCAGAATTCCCAGCACGGAAATTCAGAGAGGAGCTGGAGATGAAGTATTTTGTCCATGACACTTCAGCAGGAGGCAAGCACAGTTCAAGCCCTTTGAAATATTCTGTAGAAGAGAGCCCTTAAAAAGTTCATTCTCCCTTCCTTGGCAATGAAACAACCACTGCAGACAAACCCAGCAAACAGCACACTGGCAGAGGGGCAGTAAAACTCCTGCAGCTTCCTTGGCTCTTCATCTTGGCAAAATGTTTCTTGTTCCAGAAGTGATCTCATTTCTTGGGATCAGGGTCCCAATATTTATACCCCAAAATCCTTTGTTCTCTGAAGGTACAGAGGCCTCTGCCTAGTCAAAACCAGTTCCTGAGCACTTTGTTTGCATGACTGTCTTCTTCCTTTCACTGTGCAGGGCAGAGACATCAGCCGACCCACAGGAGTGGAGCCAGCACAGGGGAGGGAAGATACAGCTCTGGAGCACTCTGTTGACATGATTCCTCCTCTCCTTTCACAGTGCAGGGCAGAGACATCAGCCAAGCCACAGGAGGTAGAGCCAGCATTGTAGAAGGAAGGCCCAGCCCTATTCAGGTCCCAGGTACAACTCCTCCCTCCCATCTAGATGCAGATCTCTCTATTCACCACCAGCGTGCCCCAGCCTGTCTCCTGGAATCCCCCAGCACTGTCACTCACAAACTCAGACAAGGAATACACAACCTAGCAGAGGCAGGCCTGGACAGTTAGGCAAGAAAATACCTACTTTCTAAAAGTGGTCTTTTCAAACACAGAATATTAAAACCAACTTTACTAAAATATGTATTTTATTATTCTGAGTTCAGGCATACTAAATTTGAATTTCTACCATGTTCCCATAGTCAGTTAGGATTTTAAGAATGTAATAATTCGGGCTGGGCGTAGTTTGCGTAGTGCCACAATGCACACTACGCAGAATTTTGGAAAACAAATCATGGAAAATGAGGGCACGTCCTGAGGGTCGGTGTGCCCGGGACAGGGGTCCCTCATGCCTGGGCAGACTCCCTGGCCTGGTTGTAGCCCGGGAGCCCTGCAGCCCTGGAGCCCCGGAGCCCTGCAGCCCCCGGAGCCCTTCAGCCCCCGATCCCTGGAGTCCCGGAGCCCTGCAGCCCCGCAGCCCCTGAGCCCTGGAGCACCGGAGCCCTGCATCCCCAAAGCCCTGCAGCCACGGAACCCTACAGCCCCGGAGCCCTGCAGCCCCGGAGCCCTGTAGCCCCGGAGTCCTGTATCCCCGAACCCTGCAGCCCCGTATCCCTGAAGCCTTGGAGCCCTGGAGCTCTGGAGCCTCGGAGCCCTGCGGCCCCCAAGCCCTTCAGCCCCAGAGCCCTGGAAGGGCAGGCGGGAGCCCTCCTGCGGAGGCTCAGGCAGGCAGATTGGCATCATGTTGGTCCCGGCCATCTGGTCGCACCTTTCCACTCGGCCATTTGGTCGCACCCAATGCTTTCCAATGAAGTGACCAGATAGCCGGGCTTCCCTGGAAGTCCAGATGAGGTGCCATTCGCCTCCCGGATCCCAGCCAGGGCTCCAGGAGGTCGGGCCCGTTGGAGCCCTGGGTCCCTTCCATCACTCGGCACACACAGGTTCCCAGAAAGAGGGGTAGCCTTCCTCCGGATTACTAGGGGCAAGGATATGCCCGGACACCCTTCTGGGGCTGGCCGTTCCCTGCCGGGGACCAGATGGGCTATGACCAGGCAACACCTCCCAGGCGTCCGGGGCTCCCTCCTCCAGTCTGCGGCGTGGCAAAGTACCAGGGACAGGCACCATGGGTCATAGGCAGTCCTCCCCATGCCTGAGGGCCAGCGTGGGGTTTCAGAG
The DNA here is from genome assembly GCF_964263255.1 of Lissotriton vulgaris. NCBI lineage: Eukaryota > Metazoa > Chordata > Amphibia > Caudata > Salamandridae > Lissotriton > Lissotriton vulgaris. The sequence continues at coordinate 1,044,717,214 of NC_141696.1, forward strand.
CCCCCGCAGAGCCTTGCAGACCCAGAGCCCTGTGGCCCCGGAGCCCTGGAGCACTGCTGCAGGTCAGGAGCACTGCAGCCCAGGAGCCCAGGAGCCCTGCAGCCCTGGAGCCCCACAGCCTGGAGCCCTGCAGCCCTGAGGTTTGCACCCCCGGAGCCCGGCAGCCTGGGAGCCCTGCAGCCCTTGAGCCCGGGAGCCCCGGGAGCCCTGGAGCCCCGGAGCCCTGCTGCCCCGGGAGCCCTGCAGACCCCGAGCCCTGGAGTCCCTGAGCCCTGCAGCCCCGTAGCACTGCAGCCCCAGAGCCCTGGAGCCTCGGAGACCTGCAGCCTAGGAGCTCTGGAGCCCGGGAGCCCTGGGAGCCGTGGAGCCCCGGAGCCCTGCAGCCCCCGGAGCCCTGCAGCCCTTGAGCCCTGGAGTCCTGGAGCCCTGCAGCCCCGGAGCCCTGCAGCCCCGGAGCCCTGCAGCCCCGGAGCCCTGCAGCCCCGGAGCCCCAGAGCCCTGGAGCCTCGGAGCCCTGCAGCCCTGGAGCCCTGCAGCCCTGCAGAAAGCGGGGTAGCCTTCCTCCAGATTACTAGGGGCAAGGGTATGCCCGGACACCCTTCCGGGGCTGGCGGTTCCCTGCCAGGGACCAGATGGGCAATGACCAGGCAACACCTCCCAGGTGTCCGGGGCTCCCTCCTCCATCCCGCGGCATGGCAAAGTAATCAGGACGGGCTCCATGGTTCCAGGGCAGTCCTCTCCATGCCTGAGGCCCAGTTTGGGGTTTCAGAGCCCCCCTGAGCCCTGCAGCCCCGGAGCCCTGTGGTCCCGGAGCCCTGGAGCCCTGCGGCCCATGAGCCCATGAGCCCTGCAGCCCTGAAACCCGGGAGCCATGGAGCCATGGAGCCCTGGAGACCCGGAGCCCTGCAGCCCGGAGCCCTGCAGCCCGGAGCCCTGTAGCCCCAAGGCCCTGCAGCCCTGCAGCCCTGGAGCCTGGGAGCCCTGGGAGCCCTTGGAGCCCTGGAGCCCGGAGCCCTGCAGACCCCGGAGCCCTGCAGCCCCCGAGCCCTGGAGTTTCGGAGCCCTGCAGCCCCGGAGCCCTGGAGCCTTGGAGCCCTGCAGCCCGGGAGCCCTGCAGCCCTGGAGCCTGGGAGCCCCGGGAGCCCTGGAGCCCCAGAGCCCTGCAGCCCCCGGAGCCCTGCAGCCCCAGAGCCCTGGAGTCCCAGAGCCCTGCAGCCCGGAGCCCTGCAGCCCCGGACCCCTTGAGCCTAGGAGCCCTGCAGCCCCGGAGCCCCAGAGCCCTGCCGCCCAGGATCCCTGGAGCCTCAGAGCCCTGTGGCCCCCGAGCCCTGCAGCCCCGGAGCCCTGGAAGGCCAGGCAGGAGCCCTCCGGCGGAGGCTTGGGGCAGGCAGATTGGCATCATGTCGGTCCCGGCCAACTGGTCGCATCTTTCCACTCGGCCATCTGTTCGCACCCAATGCTTCCCAATGGGGCGACCAGATGGCCGGGCTTCCCTGGAAGTCCCGATGAGGTGCCATTCACCTCCCGGATCCCAGCCAGGGCTCCAGGAGGTCGGGCACGTTGGCGCCCTGGGTCCCCTCCGTCACTCGGCACGCACGGGTTCCCAGAAAGTGGGGTAGCCTTCCTCCGGATTACTAGGAGCAAGGGTATGCCTGGACACCCTTCCACGGCTGGCGGTTCCCTGCTGGGGACCAGATAAGCGATGACGGGCAACACCTCCCAGGCGTCCGGGGCTCCCTCCTCCAGCCCGTGGCATGGCAAAGTACCCGGGACGGGCTCCATGGGTCCCGGGCAGTCCTACCCGTGCCTGAGACCCAGCGTGGGGTTTCAGAGCCTTCCCTGAGCCCTGCAGCCATAGAGCCCAGCGGCCCTGGAGCCCTGTGGCCCAGGAGCCCTGCAGCCCGGGAGCCCTGCAGCCCTGGGGCCCGGGAGCCCAGGAGCCCAGGAGCCCAGGAGCCCTGCAGCCCCTGAGCCCTGCTGCTCGGGAGCCCTGCAGCCCTGGAGCCCGGGAGCCCCGGGAGCCCCAGGAGCCCTGGAGCCCCGGAGCCCTGCGGCCCCCGAGCCCTGGAGTCCTGAAGCCCTGCTGCCCCTGAGCCCTGCAGCCCCGGAGCCCTGGAGCCCTGCAGCCCTGCAGCCCCGGATCCCTGGAGCCTCGGAGACCTGGAGCCTCAGAGCCCTGCGGCCCGAGCCCTGCAGCCCCAGAGTCCTGGAAGGGTGGGCGGGAGCCCTCCTATGGAGGCTCAGGGCAGGCAGATTGGCGTCATGTTGGTCCCGGCCATCTGGTCGCACATTTCCACTTGGCCATCTGGTCACACCCAATGCTTCCCAACGGGGCGACTAGATATCCATCTTCCCTGGAAGTCCAGATGAGGTGCCATTCACATCCTAGATCCCAGCCAGGGCTTCAGGAGGTCAGGCACATTCACGCCTAGGGTCCCCTGAGCCTAGCGGTCCTCAGCCGGCAACTGGACGGGCCAGGATGCCGCCCCAGTCCTGAGTCCGTCCCTGGGCCTGCCGCGTGGCAGGATGCCCTGGACTGGGTCCAGGAGGACCCGGGGAGGTGTCCCCTGCACCTCCAGGCCTGGGGGCCCCTACTGGCTCCAGGGGCCTCCGTCCCCCTGGCCTGCCGGCACTGCCAAAGGCCCGAGATGTGGTTCCGTTGTGCCTGGGGAGCTTCCCCTTACTTGGCTGGTTTCAGCAGCTCCGGCCAGGGCCCCCCCGATGGCCCCGGGGAGGGCAGCCTCCCCACCTGGGGCTCCATCCTGGGTCCTGCCACATGGCAGGGTCCCCAGGATGGGGTCCAGAGGGCCCGGGTAGGCTCCCCCTGCGCCTCTGGTCTCGGGCCCCCGGCTGGGGCCAGGGGCCCGGCCGGGCCCCGGTTCGGGTCCTCCGGCCCTGGGCCCTGTCCCCCGGCCTACTGCACTGCCAAAGGCCCGGAACGGGGTTCGGTTGTGCTCGGGGAGCCTCCCCTTGCTTGGCTGGAATCAAGAGCTCCACCCAGGGCCCCTGAGGGCCCCGGGGAGGGCGCCTCATCACCCCGGGCTCTGTTGGGGTCCTGCCGTGTGGCAGGGTGCCCAGGATGGTGTCCGGCAGGCCCTGGGAGGCTTCCCCTGCGCCTCCGGGCCTGGGAGCCCCGGCTGGGTCCAGGGGCCCCGTCGGGTGCTCGGGCCCAAGGCCCTGTCCCCGGGCATGCCGCACTGCCAAAGGCCTGGGACGGGGTTCCGTTGAGCCCGGGCAGGCGACCCCTGCTTGTCAAGGTGTGCGAGGGCCCCGGGCCGGAGGGCCTGTCGGGCCCCCTTGCAGCCTCCATGGCAGGGGCCTCCGGTCCGCCATGCCCCGGCACCCACTCACTCCTTCGTTGGGACACAGGGTGTCCAAATGGCTTCCTTTTCATGCCCGGCCATCTGGTCGCCCCGATCCCCTCGGCCATCTGGTCGCCCAGATCCCCTCGGCCATCTGGTCACCCTCATTGCTTTCCTATGGGGCTACCAGATGGCCGGGCTTCCCTGGAAGTCCCAATGGGGTGCCATTTGCCTCCCGAATCCCAGTGAGGGCTCCAGGAGGTCGGATACTTTCGCGTCTTTGGTCCCCTCTGTCACCTCGAGTGCACGGATTACATGAAAGGGGGGTAATTTTCCTCTGGATTACTAGGGAGAGGGTCAGTCAGACCTCCGTGAGGTCATGTGATTCTGAATCAGGGCAAGGCAGTCCCGGGCCCACCCGCCGGGGTCCCCAGGGGCCCGGGTACGCTCCTGACTCTCAGCCCCTTGCCGATGGTCCTTTTTCTCTGAGTTTTCTCAGGCAGACCTCCATGGGGTCCGGCCATGCTGAGAGGGGGAAGGCAGTCCCAGGGCCCACCAGCCGGGGCCCTGTAACGACTGGATTCTCAGAACAGGCAGCCTACCAACCGTGGCTGACCAAGTCGTCACGTAACGACACTCTTCTCAGTCCACTATTTACAAGATATCTAGAATACTCACCTGAGAAGGTGGAAAGAAGCTATTTACAAGCCTATATAATCAAAGATACCACTAACACCTAATGGATTCCACATCTTATACTATAATTACCTCATCTTATATTCTTTAACGTCTCCCGACGATATCTTTAACGTCATCCGACGATATCTTTAACGTCTCCCGACGATATCTTTAACGTCTCCCGACGATGTACACTAATCGGGACTAGTGGGGATTCACCTTTAAAAGTTATTTCCCTAATGAAGTTCACACTCTCCCCCCATCATCAGTTACCTTTCCAGAAGGGCATATCCCATCCTTCTGTATGTCAGCACCTGGTTAAAAGGAAAGGTCAATCTCATTCATAAAAACAACATTCAAAGATATTTATCATTAAATCTTTATTCTACAATTAAGCATGACAGAATGAGCAAAAGAAACATGAGTTAAGTTAGTCGCTACCAATAACCTAAAAAGGGGAGTAAAAAATGAATGATTAGATTTATTCTACACTAAGCTCAGAACGCCTCACCTTAGACGTGTGTCTTTCCATTTCAGCAGCGGAGCTGATCCCTCTCTCTCTTGCTTTGTCTTCAATGTGCTCGGGACTCTGCTCTCCCTCTATGGCTCACGAATACACGTCTGCACCGCTACACCTCATCTACGCTGCCATGGTTCCGAAATACTCGAACCCTCTTCTGGACTAAGTCTCTGCCACTCCTGTATGATGTCACTACAGGATTCTCAATCACTTTCCTTCTTCGTTTCAGGATTTCAATTAGCTGATGGTATCAATCTCTATGCACCAGCCTTTGAACTAACTTCTTCTGTCCACTCCACACGTTGCTCTCACCCCTTTCTCTCTTGCATCTTGATAATATAAAACTTTCTTTCTCTATGGAAAATTCCGGTATTAGGCCGACTCCCACCAAATTCCTGTACCAGTCACTGGCTTCCTTTGCCTTCCACAGTGGCCACCTGCGTATTGCGTCTAGAGCCGGGGAGACAAACACATTCCTTTGATAAGGGCCAGTCTTGACCGGTTCCTCACTAGGGAATAACAGAATTAATTCTAAACACTACCTTTACCCTGCAAGCGCCTCGGACAGTTGAGGCAGAAGTACAAAATGGCTTCTCTCTAGCTTTCGGGCCTGTAGGCCCAAGAAAACGGAAAAAGGCACTAAACCCTGTCAAAGCGCATAGTTAAGCCCTACAAATGAATGCAAATACAACTAGGACTGAGATGGTAGTGGATTATAGTCACCACCAGTCTAAAAATAGACTAAAATGACCCTGTCGCTACAGGCCCCCAGGGGCCCGGGGAGGCTCCTGCCTCTCATCCCCTTGCCGATGGTCCTTTTTCTCCGAGTTTTCTCAGCAGACCTCCGTGAGGTCCGGCCATGCTGAGAGGGAGAAGGCAGTCCCGGGGCCTGCCTGCCTTGGCCCCCAGGGGCCCGGGAGGCTCCTGCCTCTCAGCCCCTTGCCGATGGTCCTTTTTTGCTGTGTTTGCTCAGGCAGACCTCAGGTCCGGCCATGCTGCGAGGGGGAAGGCAGTCCCGGGGCCCACCCGCCGGGGCTCCCAGGCGCCCGGGGACGCTCCTGCCTCTCAGTCCCTTGCCGATGGTCCTTTTTTTTCGAGATTTCTCAGGCCGACCTCCGTGAGGTCCGGCCATGCTGAGAGGGGGAAGGCAGTCCCGGGGCCTGCCCGCCTGGGGCCCCCAGGGGCCCGGGTACACTCCTGCCTCTCAGCCCCTTGCCGTTGGCCCTTTTTCTCTGAGTTTGCTCCGGCACACCTCCGTGAGGTCCGGCCATGCTGTGAGTGGGAAGGCAGTCCCGGGGCCCACCCGCTGGGGCCCCCAGGGGCCCGGGGATGCTCTTGCCTCTCAGCCACTTGCCGATGGTCCTTTTTCTCTGAGTTTTCTCAGGCAGACCTTCGTGAGGTCCGGCCATGCTGAGAGGGGGAAGGGAGTCCGGGGGCCCGCCAGCCGGGGCCCCCAGGGGCCCGGGTATGCTCCTGCCTCTCAGGCCCTTGCCGGTGGTCCTTTTTCTCTGAGTTTTTCAGGCAGACCTCCGTGAGGTCCGGCCATGCTGAGAGGGGGAAGGCAGTCCTGGGGCCCACCCGCCGGGGCCCCCAGGGGCCCCGGGACACTCCTGCCTCTCAGCCCCTTGCCGGCGGTCCTTTTTCTTTGAGCTTGCTCAGGTAGACCTCTGTGAGATCCCGCCATGCTGAGAGGGGGAAGGCAGTCCCAGGGCCTGCCCGCCAGGGCCCCCAGGGGCCCGGGGAGGCTCCTGCCTCTCAGCCCCTTGCCGATGGTCCTTTTTCTCTGAGTTTTCTCAGGCAGACCTCCGTGAGGTCAGGCCATGCTGAGAGGGGGTAGGCAGTCCCGGGGCCCGCCCCCTGGGGCCTCCAGGGGCCCGGGGATGCTCCTGCCTCTCAGCCCCTTGCTGATGGTCCTTTTTCTCTGAGTTTTCTCAGGCAGACATCTGTGAGGTCCGGCCATGCTGTGAGGGGGAGGGCAGTCCCGGGGCCTACCCGCCAGGGCCCCCAGAGGCCCGGGTATGCTCCTGCCTCTCAGCCCCTTGCTGGTGGCCCTTTTTCTCTGAGTTTGCTCAGGCAGACCTCTGCGAGGTCCGGCCAAGATGAGAGGGGGAAGGCAGTCCCGGGGCCCACCCGCCGGGGCCCCCAGGGGCTCGGGATGCTCCTGCCTCTCAGCACCTTGCCGATGGTCATTTTTCTCCGAGTTTGCTCAGGCAGACCTCCGTGTGGTCCGGCCATGCTGAGAGGGAGAAGGCAGTCCCATGGCCCGCCCGCCTTGGCCCCCAGGGGCCCGGGTACGCTCCTGCCTCTCATCCCCTTGCTGATGGTCCTTTTTCTCCGAGTTTTTCCAGGCAGACCTACGTGAGGTGCCATGCTGAGAGGGCAAAGGCAGTCCCGGGGCCTGGAGTGAAAGGAGGAGCCATGAGTAGTGCCTCAGTAAATAGATGAGTGCATGCATAATGACTGGGTGACTGAAAGTGCATGCGTAGTTCCTGGGTGATTAGATGAGTGTATGGGTAGTGCTAGGGTGAATAGAGGAGTGCATGGGTAGTGTCTAGGCGATTGCATGAGTGGATGGATAGTGCCTTAGTGAATGGATGAGTGCAAGGGTAGTACCTTTATAAATGATGTTCAAGATTTGCTGACGAAGAATCACCTGAAACTCAATCTCGACAAGACCGAAACTCTTCTCATCTCAAACAAAGAAGACAACCCTCAAATCATCGAGTGGTTGAAGTCGATCGATGCTCTTAAAGGTACTCTCACGCTAGCTGACTCCGTAAAATCTCTGGGTTTCATCCTAGACCCCAAACTAACCTTGACAAACCACATTAAGAACTTGGCAAAAAGTGCATTCTTTAACCTCAGACTTCTGAACAAAATCAAACCTTTCATTCCCAACAAGGACCTTAAACTAGCCACGCAATCTCTAGTCCTATCCAGACTGGACTACGGGAACTCAATCCTAACAGGCATCCCCAAATCGCACCTGGCCCCACTAAAAACAACACTTCATACTGCAGCGAGAATGTTCACAGGATGCAAAAAATCTGACCACATCTCCCCAGCACTCAAAGAACTCGAATGGCTCCCAGTGGAAATGCGTAGTACCTTCAGAACAGCCTGCCTAACCCACAAGGCCCTCCATACCGGAAAACCAGAATACTTGGCAAACAAGCTACAAAAAGCAGGCCAAGCTAGAAATTTGAGAAGCTCTAACTCCCTGCTGCTCATCCTACGAAAAACCAGAAAGAAGAGAACTGCGGACTGCTCCTTCACAGGAAATGCCCCCAAAATATGGAACTCTATCCCCCCGCACATCAGAACCATACCGTCCTATGCGGAATTCAAGAGCCAACTCAAATCCTTGTTCCTTATCCGTTCCCTAGGTCGTGGGTAACTAGGATCAGCAAGCATCCTCAGAACTATGTGGTATCTCTGTATCCTATTACCAAGAAGTCCTACTGTACGAACTTTTCCTCCTCCCAAATTGTCTTTGTTGATCGCCTTTACTTGTTATGTGTCTTGTTGTTCACCTTTTCGTTCCTTTTACTGTAAAGCACTCTGCTACCTTCGGGTCTTGTTAGCGCTATAGAAAAACTTCTAAATAAAAAATAAATAAATAATTGGGTGTGTGTATGGGTAGTGACTGGTTAATTGCATGAATGAATGGGTAGTGCCTGGGTAACTGGATCAGTGCATTGGTAATGCCTAGGTGATTGCATGAGTGCATTGGCTATGCATGGGTGATTGGATGAGTGCATGGGTAGGGCCTGAGTAAATTGATTGCTGTATGAGTAGTGCCTGTGTGAATGAATCACTGTATGGGTTGAGGCTGAGTGATTCGATTAGTTCATGAATAGTGCCTGGATGAGTGTATGGGTTGTGCCGAGCAAATGGATTAGTGTATGAGTAGTGCCTCAGTCATTGGATAAGTGCATGGTTAGTGCCTGAGTGAACGTATCACTGCATGAATAATTCTTGAGTGAATGGATCACTGTATAAGTAGTGGCTTGGTGATTTGTTGAGTACAAGAGTAGTGCCTCAGTGAATCGATGAGTGCAGGGTAAGTGCCTGAGTGAATGAATGAGTGCAAAGGTAGTGCCTGAGTGAATGTATGAGTAAATGAGTACTGTCAGGATGATTGTATGAGTGCATTGGTAGTGCCTGTGTGATTGGATGAGTGATGAATAGTACCTGACTGAATGGATGAGTGCAATGGTAGTGTCTTGGTATTTGGATGTGTGTATGGGTAGTGCCTGGGTAAATGGATAGCTGCAATTGTAGTGCCTAGTGATTGCTTGACTATATTGGTACTGCTTGAGTGATTGCACAACTCTATGGGTACTGCCTGGGTGATTGAATGACTCCAAGTGTAGTGCATTAGTTAATGGATGACTGCAAGTGGAGTTTCTAAATAAATGAAAGAGTACATGCATTGTGCCTAGATGACTCCATAACTGCATTAGTAGTGACAAATTGAAGGCATGACTCCATGGTAACACGTGGGTGATAGGATGAGTGCCTGAGTAGTGGCTGTGAGATTGATACATTGAAGTACAGTACCAGGGTGATTGTATGACTGCCTAGTTTGTGGCTGGGGGATTGCATGAGTGCAACTACTGTGCCTGAAAGATGGGATGAGTGTATGTGTAGTGACTTAATGAATCCATCACTAGATTAGTGATTTGACACACATATTATATCCCGACCTCCAACCACTGTAAAAAATATAAAAAGACAAAAATGTATTAGAATTTAATTTCAAACATTAGGCAACCAAACAACATAAAATATTTTTTCACCAAAACTTTAATTAAACATAAACAAATGTTTTACAATTTTTCACTCTTTTCAGCTTTCATACTCCTTCACTTACAACAATGCTTTGTATGAAGCAACATCATTAAACATTGGTAAAAAACAATCAATGGATTGCAAATACTGTTCACTGCACTCACTACAAGTTTTTTAATACGCTTTTACTGATAGGTTACTACCTTAATGAAAACAACTATATATTAAAACTGTTTCTGATATTTTTATACTTGGTACAAAATGTCCAACAATTATGAATCAGTCTTCATTTTTAATATTCTTTTTTAAACATCATCCCTGGTAAGCCAAATGATGCCTAAAATGTTGTCAGTCCATGTACGAAAAGCATAACACACAGTACTACGTAGAAGTTGCTGTAGCAAAAAATAAAGGCAGCATTATTTTAGTGGTGAGGAGACTTTTCACATGCTACTTGGGGCTACTGGTATTACAGTACCTCCATTTCTTTTTATCGGTAGTAACACAATGTAGTCCTCAAATGTTTATACATTCCTTTCCCGCAGTTGAAAAGAGTCCTTTATTTCTAACAGATTGCTGTAGACAATACCCATTATAGGCTAAATAATGTCTCAGAAACACATAATCCATATATATGTCAAAACAATACCATATTTTCTCATCCCAGATAAATAGCAGACATGAGTTTGGTAACTTCTTAGGTAGTCTTGATTTAAATGTCACTTTCATATCATTGCACTCTGTCCATCCTGTTTGAGATCTTAAAAAGATTGTGTAGTGTCCAGAGGATATATAAATTCCTTCATGAAATATGTTTGGTGTAGTTGTGAAATTTTTATCTCATGTGGACATTTGTGCAGTTTCAACATTTGTAATTTCAGTCCCTAATTCTATACCTTTGTAGAAACAACACTGACCTAAGTTCCGATCTGCAGTTTGGACAGTTCATATCTTGATGGGTATTTGTATTTACAATTTTCAAAGGGCCCAGCTTTACAATCTGGTAATGTCAAGTAGAGGAATCATTCTGAATTGATTTCAGTGCTACAATTAAATTCACAATCTTCACAGTTATGGGTATAATTTATAAGTTAAACCAAATAATTAATTGATATTCACATATTCTTCATCTAATAGTCCTAGCATTACCATTAGAAATTCTTGAGCATTCTGCTGAAGAATTTGAGAGAACACTGCTGATCCAGTACAGTCATAAGTGAGTTTTCTTATTCCAGTAGCAGAATGTATAATGCTTATCTCACTTCCTAAGTCTTTAAGTAAACTACACAGTTGTGACAACATTCTTTTCTTTGTTTTCTTTAATAGAATTTGTGAAATGAGACAAGTGACTTACTGCATTTAACACTATATTAGGATACAAGTTCACTCCAGATTTATCATCAAAATGATACACATTTATTTCCTCATTGTGCTGTAGTTTTATTTTCTTTCATCCTTGTTGTTTTTCTATTTGTTCATCTTTCTGTTGAACTCTGATAGACTGCTTTGATATTTTCTACTTTGGACACAGTATTGCTTATTGACACACTGGATACTGGACTAAATGAGGAGCAAATTGCTGAAGCCTCTAAAATACAGGGGCATTTTAAAGGGGTACAATTCTTAACCTCAATGCCCCATTCCATGATATAAGAACTTGAATCTAAGACTTTATTTACTATTTAATGAGTAGTCCTGTTTGTTATAGTGTATTCATAAAGATGAAAGAGAGGTGCAGAAACAAGCAAGAAAAGTACAAAGAGAGGCAAAAGAATTGCTGAAAGAAGCAACAGTGGTGTAGGAAGAAGCGTGAGAAGGGCAGAAAGAGGCAAGTGCAGTGCAGAAAAAGGCAAGAGAGGTGCAGAAAATGGCAAGAGAACTGCAAAAGAGGCAAGAGGGATGCAAAAAAGGGAAGAAAGGTGCATAACGAATCAAGAGAGGTTCAGAAACAAGCAAGAGGAGTGCAGAATGAACCCATAGAGGTGCAGAAAGAGGCAAGAGTGGTACTGAAAGAGCAAGAGAAGTACCTAAAGAAGCAAAAGTGGTACAGAAAGAGGCAAGAGAACAGCAGAGAAAAGCAAAAGAGGTGCAGAAAGAGGTAGGAGATGTGCACATAAAGGCAAGAGAGGTACAGAAAGAGGCAAGAGAGGTGCAGTACGGAAAGAACCATCAGAGGTGATGAAGGAGGCAAGAGTGGTACAGAAAGAGGCAAGATAACTGCAGAAAAAGGCAAGAGATGTGCAGACAACAGAAAGGAGAGGTACACAAAGAGGCAAGAAGTGTACAGAAAGAGGCAAAAGGGGTGCACAAAGAAGCAAGAGAAGTGCAGAAAGAAGCAGCAGCAGTGCTTAAAGAGGCAAGAGAGATGCATAAACAGGCAGGAAGGGTGCAGAAAGAGGGAACAGGGTACAGAAAGATACAAGAGGGATACAGAAATTTGCTAAAGAGCTGCTGATAGAAGCAACAGCAGTGTTGAAAAAACCAACAGAGGTGCAAAAAGAGGAAAGAGGAGTCCAGAAAGAAGTTGGAGAGGTGCACAAAGAGGTAAGAAGGGTACACAATGAGGCAAGGGAGGTGCAGAAAGAAGGAACAGGGGTGCAGAAAGAGGCAAGAGAGGTGCAGAAAGAGGGGAGAGGGTACAGAAAGAGGCAAGAGAGATACAGAAACAAGCAAGTGAGGTAAAGAAAGAGGCAACAGAGGTGCCTAAAGACGCATGGGAGGTGTAGGAAACAAGCAAGAAAAGTGCAAAAAGAGGAAAACGAATTGCTGAAAGTAGCAACAGTGGTGTGGGAAGAAGCATGAGAAGTGCAGAAAGAGGCAAGTGCGGTGCAGAAAAAGGCAAGAGAGGTGCAGAAAATGGCAAGAGAACTGCAAAGAGAGGCAAGAGGGATGCAAAAAAGAGAAGAAGGGTGCATAACGAATCAAGAGAGGTTCAGAAAGAAGTAGTAGTAGTGCAGAATGAACCAACAGAGGTGCAGAAAGAGGCAAGAGTGGTACTGGAAGAGGCAGGAGAAGTGCAGAAAGAAGCAAAAGAGGTACAGAAAGAGGCAAGAGAACAGCAGAAAAGAGCAAGAGATGTACAGAAAGAGTTAGGAGAGGTGTGCAAAAAGGTAAGAGGGGTACAGAAAGAGGCAAGAGAAGTGCAAAAAGAAGCAACAGAGGTGCTGAAAGAGGCAAGAGAGGTGTAGAAACAGGCAGAAAAGGTGCAGAAAGCAGGGACTGGGCTGCAGAAAGAGGCAAGAGGGATATATACATTTGCAAAAGAGATGCAGAAAGAAGCAAGAACAGTGCAGAAGGAACCATAAGAGGTGAAGAAGGAGGCAAGAGTGGTATAGAAAGAGGCAATAGAAGTGCATAAAGAAGCAAAAGAGCTGCAGAAAGAGGTAGGAGAGCTCCACAAAAAGGCAAGGGGTGTACAGAAAGAGGCAAGAGAAGTACAGAAAGAAGAAACAGAGGTGCATAAAGAGGCAAGAGAGGTGCAGAAGCAGGCAGGAAAGGTGCAGAAAGCAGGGACAGGGGTGCAGAAAGAGCCAAAAAGGATACAGAAATGTGCAAACGTGGTGAAGAAAGAAGCAATGACAGTGCAGAAAGAACAATCAGAGGTGAAGAAGTAGGCAAGAGTGGTACAGCAAGAGGCAAGAGAAGTGCAGAAAGAAGCAATACAGGTACAGAAAGAGGCAAGATAACTGCAGGTGCTTAAGAAAGCAGGAGGGGTGCAGAAAGAGGCAAGAGAAGTACAGAAAGAAGCAACAAAGGTATAAAAGAGGCAAGAGAGGTGCAGAAACAGGCAGGAAAGGTGCAGAAAGAGGGAGCAGAGGTGCAGAAAGAGGCAAGAGGCATCCAGAAAGAGGTTGGAGAGGTGCACAAACAGGCAAGAAGGGTACAGAAAGAGGCAAGAGGGGTGCAGAAAGAAGGAATACAAATGCTGAAAGAAGCAACAGAGGTGCTGAAAGAGGCAAGAGAGATGCCAAAAGAAGCAAAAGGAGAGATTGAGTTTCAGAAAGAGTCAAGAGAAAAGCAGAAAGTGCCAAATGATGTGCAGAAAGAGGCCCTTGAGGTGCAGAAAGAGGCACAATAAGCGCATAATGAGGGAATGAGGCAAGAGAGGTACATAAAGAGGCTCAAGAAGTGAGGAAAGAGTCAAGAGAAGTGTAGAGAAAGGCAAGAGAAGTGCAGAAGGAAGAGAATGAGGTACAGAAAGAAGCAACTGAGGTACAGAAATTGGTAAGAGAGGTACAGAAAGAAGCAAGAGCAATGCAGTAAGAAACAACAGAGGTACAGAAGGAGACAAGAGGGGTGCAGAAAGTAGCAAGAGCAGTGCAGAAAGAACAAAGAAATGTGCAGGAAAAGGGAAGAAGGGTACAGAAAGAGGCACAAGGGGTACAGAAAGAAGGAAGAGGAGTGCAGAAAGAAGGAAGAGGAGTGCAGAAAGAAGCAACAGACGTGCTGAAAGGCACGAAGGGTGCGGTAGGAGGCAAGAAAATTAGAGAAAGAAGCAACAGAGGTACAGAAAAAGGCAAGTGTGGTGTAGAAAGAGTGAAGAGATTTGTAGAAAGAGGCAAGAGAGGTGTAGAAAGAGGCAAGAGAGGGGCAGAATAGGGGGAAGAAGTACAGAAGAGAATTGCTGAAAAAAGCAACAGAGGTGTAGAAAGAACCAAGAGAAGTGAAGAAAGAGGCAAGTGAGATGCAAAAAGAGGCAAGAAAGGTACAGAAAGAGGGAAGACAAGTGCTGAAAGAAGCAAGAAAAGTACAGAAAGAAGCCAGGCATGTGGAAAAAGAAGCCTGAGATGTGCAGAATGAAGCAACAGGGGTACATAAAGAGGCAAGAGAAGTATGGAAAGAAGGAACAGAGGTGCAGAAGGAGGCAAGAGTGTTGCAGAAACAGACAAAAGAGGTACTGAAAGAGGCAACAGTGGTGTGGACAGAGGCAAGTGAGATGCAGAAACAGGTAAGAGGGGTACAGAAAGAGGCAAGAGGGTACAGTCATTTGCAAGAGAGGAGCAGAAAGAGGGAAGAAGGGTGCAGAAAGAGGCAAGACAGTGCAGAAAGAGGCAAGAGAGGTGCATAGAGGGAAGAAGGATGCAGAAAGAGGACAGAGGGATACAGAAAGAATCAAATGAAGTGTAGAAAGAGGCAAAAGAGGTACAGAAAGAGGGAAGAGATGTGCAGAAAAAGAAAGAAATGTGCAGAAAGAAGCAACAGAAATGCAGGAAGAGGCAAGAGAGGCAAATCAAGAAACAAGAGTGGCTTGCATACCATTAGTACCAATTTAATACCCACATTTAGCAATAAGTAATATGTGACCATTCTAGGTTTGTAAAGGGCCTTCCACCACACTGTAACACTTGTCACTGCAGTTTTGGTAACATTTGAGCTGTTTGAGCTAGAGACAAGGCTTTTTTTGTTCAAATCTGCAGATTAGGGAGAAGTTGATGGAATATGTGGCTAATGCAGAAAATGTATAATTGTGCTAAAGTCGGTGCAGCCAAACATTCACATAAATCCAGTGGCCATGCTTATACCTCTGACTAGGTCCAGAAATGCTCCTCAGTGATTCCTTCTTTTATTTGTCTCATTGAGTTCATAGTTTTGCTTTTAGGGAAACGAGGAAGACTAAACCTAAGATTATCACTCCACAACACAGACTACCATACCACATATTTACTCTCCATAACACATAATCCCACTCTACATAATTCCTATACACTAAATACCAGATACTTTCTATCCACATCATTTCACTGCACAACATACCACACAATTCCACTACAGACAACGTACATCCACTCAGCTCCAAAAAACGCTTACATTTACAATGCCAATAGCTCTATCTCTCGCAAATGCGAAACCTATTACATTGCAAATGCTTCTTTAACTAGTAGTCATGTTTGCAGAGTGGTGGAGAAAGGGTGCTTGGCCTCCGACCAGCACTCAGGAATTCCGCTGCGTAGGACTATGAAGAGGTACCAAGAGGGCTTCTTGGCCCCCAGAATCTCTCAGGAGTAAAGTGGACTCCATCCCAATCCTGTAGTCTTCCAGGATGTGTGTTTGCAGAGTGGTGGAGAAAGGGGGGGCTTGGCCTCTAAAATCGTCTTAGCAATTCCACTGTGTGGGACTTACTGGAGTTAACAAGAGGGGTAGTTGACCGCCAAGAACATCCTTGGGGGCCTTTTACCTCCAGTAGGTCCCACACAGCAGGATTGCTAGGTTCTCATAGCAGGCCATGCCTCCTGTGCCCACCACTCTGCAAACTTGCCCCCTGGTGTGCTTTTGGATGGGGTTGAAGTCCCCTTCACTGGTGGAGGTCCTTAGGGGCCAACTAGCCTACATCTTACCTCCAATAAGCCCCACACATTGGTATTGCTGAGAGATGGACAGAGGTCACACCTCCTTTCTACAACACTCTGCAAATGCATCTCCTGGCCTGCTCTTGGTTGGGGGATTAAGTCAAGCGGCCAACTAGCCCTCCTGTTATCTCTAGTAAGCCCCACACAACTGGATTGCTGAGATATGGTCCAAGACCATGCCCCCTTTTTACACCACTCTGCAAACAAGCCTCCTGGTGCATAGTTGTTTAAAAAAAAGCGTGGCCTTGGACCACCTCTCAGCAATCTAGCTGTGTGGGGATTTCTAGAGGGACCTGGTTGGCCCCTAAGGACTAAAGATATAGGGGACTTCACCCCCAACTTAGAACACACCAGGAGGTGCATTTGCAGAGTGGTGCAGGGAGGGGACGGGGCCTCCAGCGAGATACCGGCTTTTCTTTAAAAATATATTTTTAGAAGGCAGACTGTGTGGCCCCCCTTCTTTTAGTATTTTTAGGGCCCTGGGAACCCCATCCTCTAAAAAACGGGAAAGGGGCCATGCGGCCCTCCTGCCGAGGTCGTTTTGGGGCTTTTTTTTTTTTTTTATGTTACAGGAGGGAGGCATGTGGCCCCCCTTCCCTGGGCCACCTCTGGCCTCGGAGACCCCATCCGCCGGATCCTAACCTCAGTATTTAAACATTGTAAAAACGGGAGGGGGGCCACATGGCCTCCCCTTCTCTTGGCCACCACTGGCCCTGGAGTGCCCATCCCCCAGGACTGACCCTCAAGTTGGGGACTGTGGGGGAAGCCCCAGTGCCCCCACATTCCCAGCCGGTTCCCTGCCTCCTGCGGGAGCTGGCATTTCTTTTGGGCAAGGGGAGCAGCTGATATGCAGCTCCCCTTGCCTAAAAGCAATTCTGCTTTGCTTCGGTGAAGCGAGAGTAGGTTTACTGCTCTTGCTTCAACAAAGCAAAGCAGTGTTTGCGATAACTACCTACTGGCATGCCCCAGTGCATAATGAACTAAGCCAGAGGGAGGTGGCGGTCCCCGAGGCTGCAGGGCCCCCGCATATAAATTCCCTATTGCCCCTGGGACCTGGCACACCCGGGGGCTTAAAGAAATGAAGCACGGGCACCTCGCTACATAGAGTAGTGCTGGCAATACCTCTCGTAACCCCATACTGATGCAATATGGTGCACATTCCTTTTTATTGGACCTCTTCCTGAAATAGTCTGTACAATCCCTGCATGTAGTTTAAAGGCTTTCCCAAGAGATATTTTAGTTTTCAAAAGGATTCAGCAGACATTACCAGTGTTTCTTCTTCTGCATGCATGATTGCCAGTCATGTCACAGTGATTTATAATGCTCCCAGACCCCTTAATTATGGGTTCATTTGTATGAAATGTATAGTGGAGGCTTCTCTATATGACTAGTCATGCAACGGTAGTCGCTTTGGTAGACAGGCAGGTATGGGCAAATATGATACACAGTTGAAACCGTTAACTGCAAATGGACCAAAAGGTGCTGGTCTACCAGGGCTGAGAACTGGAGGGAAAATTCCTATTAGAGGGTTGAGCATAAAAAACACAGAAACACCACGCGTACTAGGGTGAATTGGCTGGCTAAAAAGTGATCACCCAAGTGGGATACGCAAGTCATGACACCTGCAATGTGATGGTGTCAATGTAAAATACCCATAGAAAGAGTTGAAATGTACACAGTCTGAAGAGACTGAAACAAGCAGATATAGCGCTGAATGGGAAACAGAAAATAAAGTAACAAGCATTTGCAATGCAATAGGTCTCGCATTAGGAAAGTTTGAGCTATTGGTATTGTAAATGACAAATATTCTATTTATGCGTTGGTTTTGAAAATAGCGAAATTAAAAGCTTTGTCATTTACAATGCCAATAGTTTTAACTTTCGCAAATGTGACACCTATAGCATTTGTAATGCAATATGCATTGTATTGACATAACTTAGATGTATTGATATTACAAATAACAATGGCTTTTAATTTTTTTCAATAAATAATACTTAAATAAAAGCTATTGTAATTTATAATGGCAATAGCTTAAACTTTTGTAGCTAACTTTTGTGAAATTTATGTTAGGTGTATTTTATTGTGACGAAAATCCAAGAACAGAAGTGAAATATTAACATCTTTTTGTGACTTTTGTAATAAAGCTTGAAACATTGAGAGAACATATTTGAACCAGTTGTTGTTAAATGGTTGCACAGATTGATGCTGTGATGGCGCTGAGTGATGTTGTGGTGGCAACAAGTGATGCTGTGGCATTCAGTGATTCTGTGGTAGCGCATAGTGATGTTGTGGTGCCCCTGAGTGATGCTGTGGTGGATGGATAGATAGAGGGAGGGCGATAGATAGAGTGCGATAGATAGAGTGAGGGCGATAGATAGAGTGAGGGCGTTAGATAGAGTGAGGGAGATAGATAGAGGGAGGGCAATAGATAGAGGGAGGGCGATAGATAGATAGAGTGAAGGCGATAGATAGATAGAGTGAGGGCGATAGATAGAGTGAGGGCAATAGATAGATGGAGGGCGATAGATAGATAGCTAGAGTGAGGGCGATAGAGTGAGGGCGATAGATAGAGTGAGGGCGATAGTGTGATGGCGATTGATAGATAGAGTGAGGCGATAGATAGATAGAGTGAGGGTGATAGATAGATAGATAGACAGATAGATAGAGTGAAAGCGATAGATAGATAGAGTGAGGGTGATAGATAAATAGAGTGAGGACGATAGAGCGATAGATAGAGTGAGGGCGATAGATAGAGTGAGGGCGATAGATAGAGTGAGGGCAATAGATAGAGTGAGGGTGATAGAGTGAGGGCGATAGATAGAGCGAGGGCGATAGATAGAGTGAGGGCGATAGATGGATAGATAGATAGAGGGCTTATGTAAATTAAAGTAATATTTAGTGACTTGTTTTACAAGTGGAAAAAGCAGAGACACGACAATAAATAGGATGTGCGCAACATCACAGAATTGTGACACATATAACTCACAACTACCGATCATTAAGGCTAAATTCCCATTAAAAAAAAGCAATCCGACATATTTTCAGCTTGCAATCCTTTTTTGACCATTGTAGAATTTGCAGCACAAATTTGGCTTTTAGACTAGGGTAGTGGTTTATCAGGTAAACTAGCTTATATAAGCACCTCACATTTATAAGGTAGTGGTTTACCGGTTAAAATATCTAATATAAGCACCTCACATTCCTTAGCAAACAATCCACAATTAAAATAGAAGGCAAATATATGCTGATTAATAATAGCATATCTGCGCAAAATCAAATTTGTGTTAAGCGGCTAACTTACACCTACCAATTCATGTAGCCACAATTCCCCCTAAAAATGGAAAATCTACATATGTGTAACTCACAAATCCGTTTCCTCCAACGTACAAGGCATTAATAATATTTTTGTGATCTGGGTAGGGTAGTGGTTTGAAGGACAACAATGCGCTTCATGTATAATCTGTAACTATTGGCAGTAATGTAAAAAAATAACAACAAAACATACCCGTAAAAGGAGTGAGGCATTTCTATCTACTATTAGTTTCACAAGCTGGAGCTTTCCGCACAATTCCAAAAGTAATTTGTTCTGTAGATTCAATACAACTGTTAAAGCAAAGGGACAGACTGCCAACCTGTAATACCAGACTCAAATTGCTACTAAAAGACTTCCAAGTGTAGCCGCCATCAAGTATGTCGTGGTGTGAAATAGTTAGTAAATGTGTTTGAATGGGACTGTCCTGGAACAATAAAGAGACATTTTTGCACCTTGTAAAGATTGTTATCAGCAGTAGGAGATGCAAATGTGGCTTTAATGCAGTTTCACTTTGGGGTGATGTTTTTCACCAAATCTGGCAAGCTTGTACCGGAGTAAAAAACATTGTACAAGAGATTTAATAGTTTAAAACCCACAGTTTAAACCTAGTTGCTAACATTCAAAACCAGTCCCTAAGCCAGTTACAATAAAATAGCTTTTATACGCGCTATGTCTTCTTTAGCAAATTAAAATATACACGCATTAAAAGGCAAATATATGCATAGGAGGGACATAACAAGATAGTGCATAAACATGTACGAAATATAAGTAAGCGGGTGCAGAAACGCGATTTATAAGCAGTTGACCCAAAAAATGTGTGCACATTCAACAGCTACAGGGTTAAAACTAAGCAAAGCTGACTGCAACTGTCGCGCTTCCCAGGGAGAATAACGGTTTTGTATAAATTAACAGTATAATAAGCAGACGCAGTGAGTCGAACATGGTTCAACAGAT
Source organism: Lissotriton vulgaris (assembly GCF_964263255.1). Lineage (NCBI taxonomy): Eukaryota > Metazoa > Chordata > Amphibia > Caudata > Salamandridae > Lissotriton > Lissotriton vulgaris. Next base: position 1,044,737,122 of record NC_141696.1, read on the forward strand.
GTGTTCATTACGCCACATCCTTGTGTTTTAGTATAATTGCGTAGTGTTGTGTTAAGGGCCTATGCTTTGTTTTTGTACGGTTCGGTTACAGAGAGGCATTATGTACCCCTAAGGTTATGTGCAGTGCGCCACAATTATGCAGTGCATCAGGTGTTAGTGTGGAAAGATGGGCTCACTGCACACTGTCATGTTTGCTTGATAAGTTGAAAATATCTTTTTATTCATTAGACAAACAAAACAATTTTCGGTGCCATTATTTTTTAAGCTATAGTTTTACACGCCACACTTGAGGCATGCTGGGAATTGTGGTTTTATTTACTTGTTGATGTGCTTCTGGGAGCGACAATAGAACATATATAGTCCTAGCATGAGCCTCCATGTGCATCTTGTAGCACTGGATTCTGCCAATGTACAGGACACCAGCGCTTCCTTGGATGCTGACATTTAAAGCTGTATGTTTCTGCTGCTGCTGGAAGGCTTGGGAAACAAGCTCTCGGCTTTGCGTGGCGGGGGTTGGGAACGGGGGAGCGGATTCCTTTGAAGTCTGATGCCGAGGCTCAGACAAATGGTGTGCGATGTGTCCAGAGAGATTCCCCACAGATCACATATGGGGGCACCTACTCTCCCCATTGTGACGGCCATCCTGTTCTCAATATGAAATAAAAAACACATCACCATTTGCTATAGCATACCAACTCAGTACTTGATTCCTCATCACCAACTGGCCAAGTATATGATGCAGGGAAGGGCCTGTGAAATCTTACTGGTAACTGAAGGGCACAGATACAGGCCATAATGGCCTGCATAATGAACACTCAAGCATTAGGCTATATTGGTCCCTGTAACCTCACTACCAATGTCACAGAAGGTAGACAAAGCGCAACACAAATGTGCTCCGAAACTGCACATGCAACTCGTGTCTTCAGAGCGGCCCCGGAAACTTATGACACGCTATGCATAAATCCCCAATTACGATCCAAAGTCACCATTATACAGCAGGAGCCTCACCCTATCCAATGGAGATGCACTGTGTGAGTTTTATAGTGGCATTTGGACCTCCCACATTCTAAACATCACATGAAGAGTATTTGAAGTTTTTACCAAAAATGGTGCCAATTCCAGTTAAGGGACACTATTTGAAGTCAAAATACAACACAGTGCTCTTTGAAAAAACCCTGCAACAAGCGGACAGCCTATTTAAAAAAATTGGAAACAAATACGAACCCTGAAAGTAAAAAAAAAAAAAAAATGTTTTTAAAAGGTGTGCCACAGAAAGGACGAGTTGGATAAACCGGCCTGCGCTGTGTTATCTTCAAGAAAGAAGCCTTCATCCAGGAAGAATGAGGAATTGGACAGGGCAATTTATTTGACAAAACAAGAGTGTGTGGATAAAGGGATACACGAAGGAATGGAGCATGACTGTCATGTCAAAGTCAGTGAGGCACACACTACTTCACTTAAAGAACAGGCCTTATACACAATGAATGATTCAGTTCGAGTCTGGGCAGTGAAGTTCAACATCATGTGATTCTGTACAAACCACTTAATCTACCTGTGCCTAAAAAAATTAATATGTCCGTCTGTAATGCAACAGGTGCTCAATGTACTGATACATTAAGGTCGAGTTCACGCTAAATAAACCTGCCAGCAAAAAAAAATTAGATCTCTGTAAGTACACAGTTTAATTGCTCACGTCTTGTGATTCAGTTAAGTTAATGTTACGCAAACAGACATGGAGACTTCGGCACGCTATTGCAACATCTTTAAACTACATGCTTGGGCGCTGAGCAATTGAAACTTTCAAATTCCTGTGAGAAGCCGAATTGCTTTTACTTGGCAGTGCTTTGGTTGCTAAACTGTGTGTGTTAGAAATACAGCACGCCATTTGCAGGACAGCTAGGAGTATGATAGCGGAGGGAAGGCAACAAGTTAAAAAAACGAAAACAAGCTCTTGGCATTGCTGTGTGGGGCGGGGAGGGAGCGCATTGCTTTGAAGGCTGATGGCGGAGGTGGGGGAACAGCTTGGGAGGCATTGCTCTGAAGGCTGATGGCGGCGGAGCAGCTTGGGAGACATTCCATTGAAGTCTGGGGCGAGGCTGATGGGTTTGACATGCACGCACGTCTCACACGACTAGATCACATGAACTGCACGTAATCCGAGCTTGGTCAACAGTTTGTTTCGCCTACTATATACTCGCTATTAATCCCTGCGGGATATAAAAGCGAGACCTAAAAAGGCAAGAGGTGCTGTATGTCTTATCTCATACAAGGTGATTCACCCAGTTGGTGCCAATGAAGAAAAATGTAGGGAGCCTGTACTGTTGTCACTGACATACCCAGGTCGACCCTTCCTTTAATCTTGCAATGAAGACAGAAAATAACACATGTTAAAATCACAATATCTTAAAATCAATAGAACATTGTCTAAAGATAAAGATATACGGAGGTGTTTAAAAGGGCAAACTCAAATCAAAAAACTATCTTTAAAATAGTTAACACTTTCACTAACCCAAAATCATTGCAACAAGAGATTCCCCCATCGCAGTCTCTTTGCGATAGCATAGCAGACTACTTCGAACAGAAGGTTCAAGCATTGCAGCTACGATTTACTGTATCCCCATGTCCCTCCGCCAGCAACGATATCGTCTCAGGCAAAGATAGTCTGACTCTACAAACATTTGAGCCTTTTAGCCTGGAACAATCTTGCCAGGCGATTCTTGCCATTAAATCTGGCTCCCCCTTCAAACCTGTCCTCCCTCAATTTTACACCCTATAATTGATACTGTAAATCCAATCCTAAACAAAATAATTAATGCCTCCCGGTCATCAGCAAAAATCCTTACAGACTGACAGCTTGAAGCAGTCAAGACATTACAAAAGAAACAACTTGCTGACCCCAAAATCCTCACTAATCTTCGACCTATATCCTTACTCCTATGTCTTAGCAAGATCACCTAAAAACGTATTAACCTCCAACTCCCTACCTACCTGGAAGACACAAACATCCTACACCCTAACCAATCTGGTTTCAGACTCCAGCATTCAGCAGAATCAGCCCTATTGTACGCGGCTGAAACTCTCAAAGCTGCCCTTGATCACTGAAAGAATGCAGTACTGGTTTTATGAGATCTATAAGCCGCATTCAACATGGTCTCACATGTCATTCTTCTCGACCGTCTCAAATCTTACGGCATCTCCCACATAGTCCTGGCTTGGCTTAAAGGTTGCTTGCAGAACCGCAGACAAGTCATCACCCTTAGCCACTACAAGTCAACAGAAAAAACCCTGCTTTCTGTTGTCCCTCAGGGGTCCCTTCTCAGCCTGGTGCTTTTACATGACCCCATTGATTAGTGTGATTTTGTCCTTTAACATTGAGACTATCTCATATGCGGACAATACGCAGTTAATCCTGGTGCTTGATAAAAACACCACACAGGTGGAAGGAAATTTCTGCTTATGTCTCACTGCAACTTGCCAATGGATGAAAAACAACCATCTAAAGTGCAACTCAGAAAAGACGAAAATCCCACCATTATATGGTGGCCAGCTGACACTCCCCAACCAAACACAGTAAAAGTAGCTAGAAACCTGGGAAGTAAATTTGATGCTGCACTATCCTTGAACCAAAAATCATTAGTAGTAGCTGGGACCTGCTTTCATATTAAAAAATCACTCAAAAAGTAAAAAAATTGCTCCCCATTAGATCTAGACAGGAAGTTGCTGTGGCCCTAAAGACGTCTAGGTTGGACAACTGCAACAGCCTCTATGCAGGGTCCAACAAGTCGACCCTAGGAACACTACACTGTCTACCTATCCATAAAAGAGTTCTATTTAAGATTCAGATCATCACCTTCAGAATATTTCACTCCTCAGGACCACAATATCTCCGGTCCAGATTAATGCGTTATCTACCTCTGCGGAGCCTTAGATCATCTAACGCCAATCTGATAAAACCACCAGCGTTTAGATATGTCTCAAAAGGAGGAATATCGATTGCAGTGATAGGCTCCAAAGCGTGGAACTAACTCCCCAACCACCTCCATCATATCCAATCTGAAACTCTCTTCAGGAAGGCCCTGAAAACTTAGATCTTTTCAGCCTGCGGCGCCCTTTGCAGAGCACTTATCTAACTCCTCTTTTTCCCCTCAGATATCCAGTTTATGTTCCAACTCAGCAATTCACCTAGCGACATGATGCTCCCCGGAGTTGCAGTTGCACTTTACAAGTGTCCGATTACATTACATTAAAAAAAGATACACGATTAAGGGTTGACAAGTTGTATATGTGGACACAACGTGTGAGTTAAAGGTGTGGAGTACTGTGAACAAGGCAGAAAAATAATACACGTGTACATATTATGCTGTTGGACATAATATTCCTCATTGAGCTTTATCCCCAGTTACTGATTCAGGTTAAGTCCCCCTGGACTCTTGGATTTGAGATCAAGGATGCTTAACCATGTCCAGGCCTAGTGCTATGGTGAAAACACAGTGAAAACAGACACACACATTAGGGTACGCTATGGGTTATGGTGCTCCTATGATTGGCATGACCTACCCTACCAGTCCCTAGTACATAATAGGTCAGGGAATTAAAACTACCTTTAAGTCCCTAGTATATAATAGGGCATTGCAGTTTAGAGACCGGCAGCCCTTTTGTGCACTTGCATGTGTGCACTGCTGAGAGCCTGAGAACATTTTAAAAACAGCCCTGTGTTGAAGAACTGTTTTTAAATGTAAATTGTGCTCAAACTCGACTTTGGTAGTAGGGCACTTAAAATAGATATACTACAATATTTTCGATATTAGATACCCCCAGGGTGTCCCAAGGGTGGGGAAGTCAGGTAATTATAAGGAGGACCCTTATAAAAGATGTTTTATATGCCCTGGGTATAGATAAACTGCATAATTTACTTCCCCCACTGTAGTAAAGTGCTTCTCAAAATCATCTTTTGTGCTAGGAGCACTGTGGAGTGAGGGAGGATCTACATTATTTTTGCATATTCAGAACTCCTAAAGTTGCTTGTAGATGTCCCTGGGGTGGGGGCTCATGAACCTATAAGCAGGGTCCTTATTAAATATGTTTTATAGGCCCTGGTAACATTGCAAGAGTTTATGAACTCATAACTAACGCTAGGAATGTAGCCATTGCTTTTATAGTTGATTAGCATACGGTAGGTATAGTACCGGTTAACCCGGTAATTGAGAATCTATTTATTCTTTTGTTTGAGATATAATTGTAGACCGTAATATTTTTGGTTTCTATTTATTGGTATTATGGCCTTTCCTCCAGGAAACACTGAGCCTGCTTTCTAAACAAAGAATTTCAGGACTTTTTGACTGAGAGATACTTCAGGTTACTATGGACTTTATTGTATATTTGCTTTTTCTACTATTTACTTTCTCACACTTATTTCATACTTATTAGGAGTGGTATCTTTGACAAATATTCTGCTATATTGGGATAATGGACCATTTCTATACCTCACTCTAAGGAATGTATACAACTTACAGCCCCCTCACTGCAACCCTGCATCCCCGTTGCCCTCCCACCACACTTTCCCATTTCCTCCCCCCCAGTTCTGCTTATTGAATTTTAACTAAGGGTTACTTGTTAAGAGGTTCTTGATCTTATGAGATGAATTAGTGTGATTAATGTGTAATGAGTTGCAACGATGTGTATATGGTGCACCTATTTGTCCTTTTTCTTTTTCTTATTTTTCTTACTGGGCGGATTTACACCTCTGGTTGACGAATGTTCATTATTAGTTTGGGTCATAGTCTTGGTTTTTGAGGTTGTTATTTATAATGTTCACAACCCTGAAAAAGTTGAGGTATTGTTTACCTAACGACTAAACACCTGTTGGCTGAACTCTACTATTGGCTGAAATGTACTACTGGTGGAACTTTGGATGTACAATCCTACTATTTGATTGGAACTTACATAGGCTTGTGCAACACTGCTAACCTGTTTGACTTTGAATAAAGTGGACTTTACATCAAATATTGTTGGATTGGACAGTGACTCAATATGCCAACTTGAGTGCTCCGATTATTCCTTTGACCTAAAATTGATACACTACAATATTTGGGCATATTAGATACCCCCAGGGTGTCACAGCTGTGGGGGAGTCGAGTACATATGTGGAGGACCCTTATGGTTTTATATGCCCTGGGGATAGATACTTTGCATATTTCACTTCCCCATTGTAGTAAAGTGCTGCACAAAATCGACTTTTGGGCCAGAAGCACTGTGGAGTGAGGATCTACATTATTTTAGAATATTCAGAACCCCTATAGTATCCCTTTTGTGTCCCAGGGGTGGGGGGTGGGGCATGTAGCTATAAGCAGGATCCTTATAAAATATTTTTTATTGGAACTCGGGTTGGAAAATTGGACATTTCATTTTCCCCATTGTCGATCCCCAGCCACAAAGGTTAACATTGCTATAGTTTATGAAATCATAACTAGCGTAAGGATCAAACAATATAATTCAAGGACTTAGGATAATGGTATTGAAAATCCAATAATATGCTATTGTTGAATTTATCCTGAAGTATACAGAAATGAAGTAATAAGACGTTCTTGTCAGTAAACAAGATTCAGTCTTCCTCTGGTGTCCCTTGATTGGTCAAAGTTAAGAGGATTAGCCAGGCTGCTTTGATGAAGCGATAAGTGGCACCCGGGAAGAGAGGCCATCTCTTATAAGAGGGCCCTTCGACACAGGTATGCCAGAGCAGGGCAGAGGGGTCATAAATCATCAGCTTTAAATGAAGAAGGGGACAGTCAGAGACAGCCAGGGCCAATTCACGCCCTCGACTTTGAACACAGCCAGATGGTAGGCTTAAGAAAGGATTTTGTAGATGCTAGGAGGAAGATAGCTATGAAAATGAGCCATACTTAAGGTTGATGTAGTTAATTCTTGCGTCTCTGCTGAGATTTCAGCCATATTGAATTTTGGAAGAATAGTTCTCTCTGGGAGACAATTGTGCCATACTTTGGAGCAAGTGGTTGCCCTGAACTTCATTGGACAGAACTGCCCTCCCGCTTGACCCCAGAGAACACTGTATACGTATCTTAGAGGGGCAGAGGCTCTCAGATCTGCTTCTTGAAACTAATAGAAGAAGAAGGGTTCAGATTGGAAATTTGATTTGCACCAACCAACCCTTGCACTCTGACTGACTGTGCCTTCTGCACAATCTGGAACCACAGCCATGTGGACCTAACAGGCTTAAAGAGGAATAAAGAGTAGACTCCCTGTAAGCTACAGGTTAACAGAGCTCACCTAGACAGTAACCACCAAGAATCCCAAGCCTGGAGTGCCTCACGTGATTTGTAATGATTTTGTCCAAGTAGATTATGGGAACCGACATCCCAAACTTTCAAGGACCAACTTAGAGCTTTCAAACCCTTGGATTGTATTTTGAACACTTTGGGACCCCCACAGGAACTTCAGGAAGAAGTTCCAGTATTTTGGAGAGGTTTGGAGCAACTTTGGAAAAAAGCTGCATGAATGGACCGTTTCCACCTAGAGAGCTAAGCCGGCAAACCTCAACCTCAAGCTGGCCTGCCAGCTGGTTTGTTCTGCTAAAAATAGCTTCTGAGGTCCCACTTCCAGAATGTGACTGACATTTTGTTGAAAGTCAAGATAGTGAACCCTCACCAGCTTGGTGAAGAGCATCGAGGGACACTGGCAGAAAAAGTTTCAGAGGCAAAAACTTGTCGGCTTTACCAGAAGAGTCAAGCCACCCATCTTCAAGTGTGAGCTGGCCTTGATCCCTGGTTCATTCAGCTGAAAAGCTCCAGAGGTCCAAGTTTCAGAGTATGACCGGGAGCTTTTTAAAAGTCAAAGCCAGCAAACCCGCACCCACACTGAACTGGTTGAGAGCCTTAAGGGACCCCGGAAGAAAAAGCTCAGAAGTTAAAAAGTTTGACCGGAGCCTACCACAAGGGGTAGCCATGCAGGGCTCCATCATGGTTGGCCTGAAAGTTTGACTTTGTCCCGGTCAGCCTGACCAAAATGGCCATTAGGCACCATTAGTTTCTATGTGCTATATAGTACTAAATATTGAAAAATTCATATCTCCGGTTTCCTATATTGGAATGTTGTTATGTTGGTGTCATTTTAAATATAAAAATATTTCCTATTTTTCTAAATTGGTGTTTGACTTTTATAGTTTGTTCTGTATTAGTTATTTACCGAATTGGTGTTTTTAAATGCGTTACATACTTGTCTCTGAAGTTAAGTATGTCTGCTCGCAGCCAAACCACCATGCGTTTAGCATCAGAATAATTTTCTTAGGCCTATCCTAAGCCCCAGACTGTGTTAGGGGCCTTATTGCCAGTGGCTGACGTATATTTACCACTACTAATTATCTACTTTCCAACAACTGCCCACGTATCTAAAATTACAGGGGCACTTGAGGTTGTAGATAACAAAGGGGGAGCTACATGTCAGAAAATGAAAGACCTTCCTGATGACTTTACGTCTGGTTGAGGTGTATTCTTTTTTCATGTAGCTGCTGCAGCAAGCTTTATAATGTCCACAAGGAAAGAACCCTTGTAGGTTATATTTCTTCACCTGTTTGGCTGTTGTGATGTTGCTGTGCACCAAGGTGTTCCCTTCAGTATGTATCTTGATCCTCTCCTGTGTGATGTTACCGATGGTGTGATTACTGGCAAGGATATCACATTTTTGTGTCAGAATCTTCTGGATATTGCCAAAGTTGTTGTTGTAAGTCAGTCATTAGTATCATGTATTTTATATAAATATTAACTACTGGCGAGTGCTAGTTTATAGTTATAGTTAGCGCTTGATTTCTAATAAAAAGTTGTTTTTCAGTTGGCTGTATCTTTATTGCAAATTGACAAATCCTCATGGATTTTCCTGCAAAATTTGACCTTCACTACAGCTTCTGTCTGGAAAGTTTTGGGGTTGTTCCTCAAGCAGAGGCCGAGGAAAATAGGGGTCCTGTAGACTGGCCTGGTTGGAGGATAGACAGGCTCGATACAGTAAATCGGTTCAGGCATTTTTTTTTAATGAAAGATAAAAAAAAGTAGTCAGAGTCTGCCCAGTCTCCTCTAATCATGCTACTGTATCTTATTCCCCATGCACTGGTGTCTCCCATACCGTGTTCTCAATACTCCAGCTTCCAAGGTCTACAGGCTTCAGACACCCCTCAAAAAAAAAAAACAAAGAGAAATAGCTGTCAGATCAGCGGTTGAGCTGATATTGTGTACCCATCACAGACTTCCTGTGAAAAAGTAGTCACATGGGATCTTTTTTCCCTCTTATTTCCCAAGCTCCCATGCAGGAAGCCCTCCACTCATGCAGAGCCCCCATGCAGGGTGCCCTCCACTTGTGTAGCCTGCCCTCACGCAGTATCCTCTTTCTCCCCTATTAACCCACCTCCCCTTCCCAAACTACTGGACTTCGATGGTCTCTGTATCCTTTCCCACCACCTCCAAATGATGGCCTTCCCGGCCCACAAGACTTGCCTAGGGTTGCGACTTTCCTGGTCCACAGCAGAAGGATTTACCACAGACGCCTGCTTTCCTGGTCGGCATAGCTCCTTCACAGTGGCCACTTTTCTTGGGCCAGCTGCTCTCAAGGAGCTTTATTTTTCTGGGGTCGGTTTTGGTGTTGGATTCTCAGCATTCTCTTCTTCCAATTTCTCATCCGTGTTCTCCTACTGCCTCTGTCTGCCTGACTCGGATGTATCTCCTACCTCTCTAACGCAGCCTCGGCTCACGATTTGTCCCGTCCTGTAGGGGATGTGATGATGTCAGCATTAGAGACTCGACCGCAGGTACTGTCCATTCCGGCCTCGCCTTCCTTATGAAAAGGAGAATTAAAAGCCACCACCAGACTAAAGGTCCCAAAACATGTTTCCCCATGTTAATTCCCATAGGAGTTTTGATCATGACTACAGCCTGAGTTGCTAGATGTAATTACACAAAATTTGGCAGAAAGGTAGATTCTGTTCTGCAGATCGCACATTTTGTGATTTGGTGTAAATCCGTTCACTAGTTTTCCAGAAATAAACCCAAAAACAGATGCGTATATATAGGGATGTGGATATCCCAATGATCCATTTGTGGGGGATTGGCAGATTCACGTGCCAAATCAAATTTCTAATTTGCTGGCCGCACCTTCGCAGAAAAGTTGCGGTCACCATTTTATATGTTGTTGATAACTCCCCTTGGCTAAAAAGTTGTTTGTATAATAAATGAAGGGGCCAGGTTAGAGCTTTCCTGACCCCTTGTGAGTGTTTAAAAAGCGAGCTAAGCTAAGGTCTAAGAGTTTTAGCTGCATACAGGAGCGGTGTGCTTGCATAAGGACATCTCATATTCACCTCCCAACAATTTTTGTTTTCGTCATAGTGCTTTCAGTGCTGGAGTTGCCTGGCTTCAGGGACCATTGGGCCATCTTAAGAGCAGGTTACCCAATGAGTGTATTTATTATTTTAACTTTTTACCTGTGTTTTAATTTGTTTAATTATGCCAGTACTCCACCCTGGTAGGGAATCCTTCCAGGAGGTAGGGCGGCTGTTTGGCTTAGGTTTTGTTTTTATTTTCTCCATTGGTCTTATTCTTGGCATTGTCACACCTTTGTGCGCGCCCCTTTTTAGTGTTGGACTTTTAGGGTTCAATGTGCTTGTCCCGCTGACTGCTTTCAGAAGGTGAATCAAAGGCATGCCCTAATGCACCTGGACAGCACCAGGCGCTAGGAACCCTGGTTGTGCGACCGTACCACTCAAACAGTATTATTTGTGGAACTCCATAAGTTAACCCCTGTGTCTCCCCATGCTTGTTGTGAGAATTGAGATCCGGCTGCAGTGTGAGTATGCGAACATTGTGCGTTTGCACCTTTGCATTTCATCCTTGAGATTGGAGGTGAGTGCAATGTCTTTTCATGTTTTAAACTCTGGTGCTCGGGTGAGTGGGTCCTCTTGAGGTCCTGATAAAGCCGTCTTCTATTCTTTAAATGGCAATTCTTTGGTGAAGTACAAGTTTGAAATGTTTGACTTCATCTCTGATTATATCCCTAGTACTATTTTTTTAATGAAACTTGCCTCTCTGAAAATGCAGATCCTGATATCTTGCTGACTGTCCCAGCAGGCTATGCAATAGACTAGTTAGGCAAGTTCACTAATGTGGGGGCAGTGCTGTTATTTTTAAGCAATCTCTTTCATGGGCCTTCTCCAAATTGACTATAGCTGGCAGCAAAGCAGCCCTCTTTTTTGGCATGTACAAGTAATTTTACCCCTTCTCAACCCGGTATTTGTAAAGCACAACAAATCACCCCAAGGGTCTTGAGGCACTGGGGGCCATGAGGAAGATTAAGCAAGCTATTGCCCAGAGTCACTTGGTGCTGAGCTTAGCTGCCGCTGGAGCCGGGGATCGGTTCGAGTCAGCTGCTCTGACCGCTGCGCCACACATCTCCCATTCTGGGGTTCAGATTTGGCCGTCTTGCCCAGCGTTGAAATTCATTGCTTGCTTAGCTATTGTTCTTCCTCCTTTGGTACTTTAATTTTACTGTCATAGGGTATCTCAATCTTCACTTTGAGGTATTCACTTGCCTCATGTCATCTACACTATGCACTGATTTAGCAGGGCTTCAACTGTCACAACTAGTCTCTTGGGCCTCACATGAGGGGGGACATGAGTTCAATCCTATTTTTTCTAACTTAAGTGAGCTTTTGGTTGATTCTCCCCTGCCTCTCCGATGGTCCGAGCGTTTAGGCATCACTTTTCAGGTCCCCATGTGGAAAGTCTCCTCCAGCTCGATCCCTGGTCAGACGTTAAGATCTAGGAAATGGGCCGAAGTTACTAATTTTACTAATGCCCTGGCCATACCCTGCCATAAACTTGATAATTGGGTCACCACTTCTAATATGCAAGTGATTAACTGGATTTCTGGGGCACTGGATTAAACTGCACCAATAACTGAGAGAGTATCATGCACAACCAGACCTTCAGCCGACTTGGTGCACTGAGGAATCAGCCATGCTTAAAAAAAAATGTGAATGCTGTGAGGGCTTGTTCCATAAGAACCTTGATCATGCTAGTGGGCAGATTTATTGTTCAGCTTTGAAAACTTATCATAGTCTAATCAGGCATTCTATGCAAATAATATTGAGTTGGCACAAAAGTCTTCTAGTGACATATTTCCAATTTTTAAAACCTTATCCTCTTTGGATCCTGTTTCAGCTGAGGTCACCCCGTCAAAAGATAGTTGCAAAACCATTGCTGATTACTTCTCTGAGAAAATAACAGGTATCTACTCTTTTATTCCAGAGGCTGCCAGAAACCTTCCTTGTCTTGACTGCTGGTTTGAGTCCTCTACAGACCACGATAAACTTTTACTGTTTAAAGCTATTGTGCATTGAGAGTACAGACTTGCTTGGCATTAGTCCAGTCTGGCTTTCCTCTTGATCTGGCCTCTCCTGATATTTTGGAGCATGGAACGGATGAGCTCCTTCTTGTTTTTAGAGATCTACTAAATAACGTTTCATAATGGCCCAGGTGCCTCTGAGTTGGAACCTGACTTCGCGGTTCATTTGCTTAAAAGCCTTTGTTAGATCCCTCAAAATCGGAGGATTATTGGCCTATTTCGCTGCTTCCTTTACTGGCAAAAGTGGCAGAATATATCAATAATCAGCAGATTGTAGGATTAATTGAGAAAAGGAGTTTTTTGCATAACCCTCAGCCGGGCTTTCGCCTGCTGTAAAGTACCCAATGTTCCCTGCTGCTGGCTTCTGAGTCCTTGCGCCAGGTTGCGGGCAGAGGAGACACTACAGTACTATTGCTGCTGGGCTTGAGTGCAGCTTTTAATACCGTATCTCACAGCAGCCAACCTTAGCAGCTGTGGAGCTACGGGGTTGGCCACAGGGCCCTAAAATGTCTAGCATCCTTTTTTCCATGCTGTTCCTATCAGGTTTTTTAAAAGCATTTTTGATCTACAGTGGTCCCACTGGCACTGGGAGGGGCCTCAGTGCTCCTTCTTGAGCCCGACTTCATTCAATCTCTAGATGAGTGCCCTGGTTGATTTGAATGAGCATCACAGCTTTGATATTTTATCATATGCCGATTCACACCTTATCTCAAAACTCTGGCACTGTGACTGCCTTCCTGAGTCCCTGTTCGTTAGAGGTTGCCCAGTGATGGACATCAACTGCCTTAAATTAAACGTAGGTAAGACTGAGGTCCTTATCCTGGGCAATCAGCCTCCCTTTTGGTCTCCTGACTGATGGCCAGTGCCACCTGTTTCTTCTCAATCACCATAAGCCTAAGGTCAAGAACTTGGGCATTTGGTATGACCAAAAGCTGACGTTTAACCCTTTCGATGCTGATGACGAGCCCAGCTCGTCATGAGCCCCACCCTCGGGGGAAGCGCTGGCGCTCCCCCCGAGGTTCTCTGATCTTCGTTGTTTTGCTCGGGGCGGCAGCGGAAGAGCTTCCGCTGCCGCCCCCGCCCCCCCCCCCCCGGGAATCCCTGATGACGTCAGCGCGCACAGCGCGCGCTGACATCATCAGGGATTCCCTGCGCTCGGGAAGCCATTTGCTTCCTGCGCGCCAAGGAGAAAGGTAAGTTTCTCGTGTCCGGCGGGGGTTTGGGGCCGCAAAGAGGCATCAGGGGAGAGGAAAGAGATTTTCCTTTCCCCTGAAGTCTCTTTGCAGGGCATTTCTGCCTCACGATCGCGCACAGCGTCGCGATCGTGCGGCGGAAATGCCCCCACTAGCACCAGGGATTGTAAATTTAGCGTTTCGGAAGCGACCCCTTGGGCAAGGGTCGCTTCCAGGTGGGCAGACATTTTCTCGACGATTTTCTGCCCCCCCTGGGGGCAAATCGGCCCGTTATTTCGGCCGTTTTGCCCCCAGGGGGGGCAGAAATAAACCACTGGCACCAGGGATTATTTGTTTTGGCAATGTTTGTTTTGGGAAGCGACCCCTTGGGTAAGGGTCGCTTCCTGGGGGCCATTATTTTGTCGTTTATTTTCTGTCCCCCCTGGGGGCAAATCGGCCCGTTTTTTTTGCCGTTTTGCCCCGGGGGGGGGGGGTCCGAAAATGCCCACTAGCACCAGGGATCGTGAAATTAGCTTTTAGGAAGCGACCCCTTGGGCAAGGGTCGCTTCCAGGTGGGCAGCCATTTTATTTTCGATTTTCTGCTGACCCTGGGGGCAAATCGGGCCGTTATTTCGGCCGTTTTGCCCCCGGGGGGGGGCAGAAATAAACCACTGGCACCAGGGATTTTTTATTAGTGCATGTTTGTTTTGGGAAGCGACCCCTTGGGTAAGGGTCGCCTCCAGGGGGCCTTGATTTTGTTGTTTATTTTCTGCCCCCCCCCCCTTGGGGCAAATAGGGCCTTTTTTTGCCGTTTTGCCCCCGGGGGGGGGCAGAAAATGCCCACTAGCACCAGGGATCTTGAAATTAGCTTTTAGGAAGCGACCCCTTGGGCAAGGGTCGCTTCCAGGTGGGCTGTGATAATATTTTTGTTTTTCTGCCCCCCCGGGGGGCAAATCAGCCCGTTTTTTTAGTTGCTTTGCCCCCAGGTGGGGGCAGAAATTCCCCACTGGCACCAGGGAACTGTTTTGAGGCAATGTATATGTTTTGGAGGCGACCCCTTGGGCAAGGGTCTCTTCCTGGTGGCAAGTAATTGTTTTTGAATTTCTGCCCCCCCTTGGGGCAAATCGGAGTGGTGTTTGCCTGGCGGTGTGTGTAGTGGTGCTTGGCTGGATGGTGTGCGTGGAGTGGTACTTGGCTGTATGTGCACGGAGTGCTGCTTGGCTGGCGGTGTGTGTGGAGTGGCGCATGGCTGGATGGTGTGCGTGGAGCGGTACTTGGCTGTCTGTGCACGGAGTGGTGCTTTGCTTGCGGTGTGCGTGGAGTGGCGCTTTGCTTGCGGTGTGCGTGGAGTGGTGCTTGGCTGGCGGTGTGCGTGGAGTGGCGCTTGCGGTGTGCGTGGAGTGGTGCTTGGCTGGTGGTGTGCGTGGAGTGGTACTTGGCTGTCTGTGCGTGGAGTGGTGCTTGGCTGGCGGTGTGTGTGGACTGGTGCTTGGCTGGCGGTGTGCATGGAGTGGTGCTTGGCTTGCGGTGTGGTGCTTGGCTGGCGGTGTGTGTGGAGTGGCGCTTGGCTGGATGGTGTGCGTGGAGTGGCGCTTGGCTGGATGGTGTGCGTGGAGTGGCGCTTGGCTGGATGGTGTGCGTGGAGTGGTGCTTGGCTTGCGGTGTGCGTGGAGTGGTGCTTGGCTTGCGGTGTGCGTGGAGTGGCGCTTGGCTTGCGGTGTGCGTGGAGTGGCGCTTGGCTTGCGGTGTGCGTGGAGTGGCGCTTGGCTTGCGGTGTGCGTGGAGTGGCGCTTGGCTGGCGGTGTGGCGCTTGGCTGGCGGTGTGGCGCTTGGCTGGCGGTGTGGCGCTTGGCTGGCGGTGTGGTGCTTGGCTGGCGGTGTGGTGCTTGGCTGGCGGTGTGTGTGGAGTGGCGCATGGCTGGATGGTGTGCGTTGAGTAGTACTTGGCTGTCTGTGCACGGAGTGGTGCTTGGCTGGTGGTGTGTGTGGAGTGGACTTTGGCTGGATGGTGTGCGTGGAGTGGCGCTTGGCTGGATGGTGTGCGTGGAGTGGCGCTTGGCTGGATGGTGTGCGTGGAGTGGTGCTTGGCTTGCGGTGTGCGTGGAGTGGTGCTTGGCTTGCGGTGTGCGTGGAGTGGTGCTTGGCTTGCGGTGTGCATGGAGTGGCGCTTGGCTTGCGGTGTGGTGCTTGGCTGGCGGTGTGTGTGGAGTGGCGCATGGCTGGATGGTGTGCGTGGAGTAGTACTTGGCTGTCTGTGCACGGAGTGGTGCTTGGCTGGATGGTGTGCGTGGAGTGGTGCTTGGCTTGCGGTGTGCGTGGAGTGGTGCTTGGCTTGCGGTGTGCGTGGAGTGGCGCTTGGCTTGCGGTGTGCGTGGAGTGGCGCTGTGCTTGCGGTGTGCGTGGAGTGGTGCTTGGCTTGCGGTGTGCATAGAGTGGCGCTTGGCTTTCGGTGTGCGTGGAGTGGCGCTTGGCTAGCGGTGTGGTGCTTGGCTGGCGGTGTGTGTGGAGTGGCGCATGGCTGGATGGTGTGCGTGGAGTAGTACTTGGCTGTCTGTGCACGGAGTGGTGCTTGGCTGGCAGTGTGTGTGGAGTGGCGCTTGGCTGGATGGTGTGCGTGGAGTGGTACTTAGCTGTCTGTGCATGGAGTGGTACTTTGCTGTCTGTGCATGGAGTGGTGTTTGGCTGGCGGTGTGTGTGGAGTGGCGCTTGGCTGGATGGTGTGCGTGGAGTGGTTCGTGGCTGTCTGTGCACGGAGTGCTGCTTGTCTGGCGGTGTGTGTGGAGTGGTGCTTGGCTGGCGGTGTGCGTGGAGTGGCGCTTGGCTTGCGGTGTGGTGCTTGGCTGGCGGTGTGTGTGGAGTGGCGCATGGCTGGATGGTGTGCGTGGAGTAGTACTTGGCTGTCTGTGCACGGAGTGGTGCTTGGCTGGTGGTGTGTGTGGAGTGGTGCTTGGCTGGATGGTGTGCGTGGAGTGGTGCTTGGCTTGCGGTGTGCGTGGAGTGGCGCTTGGCTTGCGGTGTGCGTGGAGTGGCGCTTGGCTTGCGGTGTGCGTGGAGTGGTGCTTGGCTTGCGGTGTGCATGGAGTGGCGCTTGGCTTGCGGTGTGGTGCTTGGCTGGCGGTGTGTGTGGAGTGGCGCATGGCTGGATGGTGTGCGTGGAGTAGTACTTGGCTGTCTGTGCACGGAGTGGTGCTTGGCTGGATGGTGTGCGTGGAGTGGTGCTTGGCTTGCGGTGTGCGTGGAGTGGCGCTTGGCTTGCGGTGTGCGTGGAGTGGCGCTGTGTATTGCGGTGTGCGTGGAGTGGTGTTTGGCTGGCAGTGTGCATGGTCTGTCGCTTGGATGGTGGTGTGGGTGGACTGGCGCTCGGCTGGCGGTGTGTGAGTACCTACTTTCTGTTGGTCACTACACACACTGCTAGTTGAGTGACACTGTACTCAGTCCATCATTTTGTGTAGTTGCTGTGGCAGATATTTGGGTGTGTGAAAGTGATGGGCCCTTGAATGGCGCTGTCTGCTGGTGTGAGTGTTGTAATGTGATGGGTCTGCGGCTGGTGGTGTGAATGTTTTGTATGTGTCACACGTAGGAAAGGTGTATGAATGTCCTTACTGCCCCCGTGTGATGGGGGTACTGGTAGGAGCAGAAGACCGACTGGCACCAAAGGGGTTAGGCAGTAAAATAAATTCAAAAAATTAACCAGTGTCTTGATGTTAAACCTCATCTAATCCCAATTGGTCTTTGCCCTATTTGATGGCCCCTCTGTGCAAATGTAAATTTGGGGGGCAAATTTGTGTGTGGTTTTTTCAATTGTTATATTGTTTGTGAAATGTGGTAGTAATTTTTTTATCTTCTCCATTTTTGCCTTGTTCCAGGCTTTTGCTGTTTGGATTGTTGTAGGTTGCGGGTCCGTTACTGTTGGTTTTGCAGCTTGTGTAGTTGCTTGTGCTTGGTAAGTGAATGTATTTTGTACTACTTTCCCTTGTTTTTTGTCTTTTTGAAAAAGGTTGTACTTATATCACTTTGTGTGGCTCTGTTTCTTTTTTTCTTCAGCATTAGTGTTTTATGTGCACTTTGATTTCTAATTTGTTTTTTTTCTTTTCTTTCTAGTGGGATATCATTTCTTTTTGCTGTGTCTCAGCAGAGTAGGTGCTGGTGAGTGTAGCTGTATTTGGTAAGAGTGAAATTGTTTTGGATTGTATTGATCTTTGTGTGAAAGCCTTACCTTGTTTACTTCTTTCTTTGCACTGTGTAGGTTGTTGTTCACTTGTGTGTGCTGTCTTTCTTTGTAAGGATAATGGCTAGTCGCAGGATTACTGCTCAGCAGGTTCTTAGTTTGCTTTTTGAGTCTTCCTCTGACCATGGTTCAGAGACTGACTCTGATTCGGATTTGGAGGTTGGTGGAGAAGATTCAGGCAGTGAGTTTTCTCTTTGCCTGCATTCATCATCATCGGATGAAGAATCTTCTTCTAGTGCTGATGAAGTGTCTATGGTAGCGGAGGACATTGTTGCGCCGGTAGTGGACCAAGAGGCAGCTGTGCTACTTCCTAGGGCTGCAAGGTATCCTTTCTTTTTACGTCGGCATGAGGCAGGTGGGCTACAGCCTGCGCCCAAAAGGCTTCACATTGCTGTGGTGCGCCAAGCGGCATCTGGTGCTGTTAGGCCTCCTATTGTTGTAGAGCGGCAAGGTGCATCAGGGTCTGATTTGTTTTCCGGTGGTGTAGTGCAGCAAGAAGCTTCTCAGGCTGCTGGGCTTCCCGTTGGTGAAGTGCTGCAAGAGGCATCTGGGGCTGGTAGGCTTCCCATTGTTGTAGAGCAGCAAGATGCATCTGGACCTGCTTTGTTTCCCGGTGGTGTAGTGCAGCAAGAGTCTTCTGGGGATGCTATGTTTTCTGTTGGTGATGTGCAGCCAGAAGTATCTGTGGATGTTAGGCTTCCCGTACGTGTACAGCAACAAGTGGCTTCTGGTCTGCAGGCTGAGGTGGCTGCTCCCCCCGTTCATGGGGATGGCCTCTGGGTTCCCCCTGGCATGGTGCAGCCGGCATTGCCAGAGTTCACTGGTGTTCCTGGGTGTAGAGTGAATACTGAGAATTTTCAGCCAATAAATTTTTTTCAGTTGTTTATGGACGATGTGTTTTTGCAAAATATTGTTGACCAAACCAATTTGTATGCAGAACAGTTTTTGAGGGACAATAGTGCCAGGCTTAAGCCCCATTCTAGAGCTACTCTGTGGACTCCCACAAATGTTGAAGAGATGAAGAAGTTTTTGGGTTTAACTTTTTTGATGGGCTTGCTAAGGAAGCCATCAATGTCTTCATATTGGTCCACTAGTCCCTTGATGACAACAGCTATATATCCAGCAGTCATAAGTCGTGATCGGTTTTTGCTTCTTCTTCGGATGATGCATTTTGTTGATAATGGTTTAGCCTTGGCACGCGATCACCCTGATTGTGACCGTCTGTTTAAAATTCGGCCTGTCCTTGATCACTTTGTTGATCGTTTTTCTGAGATCTTTGCTCCTGGAAAAGAAATTGCAGTGGATGAGTCTTTGCTATTGTTCAAGGGCCGCTTGGTTTTTAGGCAGTACATTCCTAGTAAGAGGGCACGCTATGGAATCAAACTGTATATGTTGTGTGACAGTGAGACTGGATATGTCTACAATTTCAGGGTGTACACTGGTAAGGAGTCCAGCATTAACCCTCCTGGTTGTCCTTCCACTTTTGGAGTGACTGAGAAGATTGTATGGGAACTAGGTAGAGGATTATTTCACAAAGGCCACCATTTGTATGTAGATAACTTCTACACTGGTGTGCGGTTGTTCAAGGAGTTGGCCAAAGTGGGCACTGTTGCTTGTGGCACAATGCGCAGTAACCGGAAAGGTTTCCCAAAGGAACTTGTTTGCAAAAGGCTTGTGAGGGGACAGTCTACTGCATTGCGATGTGGGGAGCTTCTGGCTGTGAAGTTTTCAGACAAGAGAGATGTGTACATGCTGACTACTATCCATGACGAAAGTACTGTACCTCAGCCTGTTTGGGGTCAGGTTGCTGAAGTGCGCAAACCTGTGTGCATTCTAGATTACAATAAGTACATGGGTGGTGTTGACCGAGTAGATCAGAGGTTGGAACCTTATGATGCTATTCGAAAGGCTTACGTTTGGTACAAGAAATTGGCTATTCATCTTTTCCATTTGGCATCCTTCAATGCTTTTGTTGTGTTCCAGAAGTCTTGTCCTGAGTCGAAGATGCCTTTTGTTAAGTTTCAAGAGTCTGTAATAGCCAGCCTTGTACTAGTGGAGCAGGCAAGTGTTCCTAGATTTGGAGTGGTGGAGGAGGTGGCTAGATTGAAAGATCGCCACTTTGCTGAATTCATTCCTCCCACTACCGCAAAAGACTTTCCGACTAGAAGATGCAGAGTCTGTTGGCGTAGAGGCGTGCGGAAGGAGTCTCGTATGTACTGCCCTGACTGTCCTTCTAAGCCTGGATTGTGTCTGTCAGCTTGTTTTAAATCATACCACACGAAAAAGAAGTATTGGGAGTTTTAATGAGCTGTGAAGTGAATTGCCTGGTCTATATTCTGTAAAAAAAATTTGGTTTGTTTCAAGGTTTGGCTTTAGTGCAATGTGTTTGGTTTTAGAATTTGTGTAAGTTGATTTGTAGGTATTTCCATTTGTTTAGTGTTTTTTTGAAAAGAATAATTCTAAATGTGATTGTGGTGTGTGCAGGCTGGCGCTTGGATGGCGGTGTGCGTAGACTGGCGCTTGGCTGGAGGTGTGTGTGGATTGGTGCCTCCCTGGCAGAGTGCATGGTTTGGTGTTTTGCGGGTGGTGTGTGTGGATTTTTGTTTGGCAGGCGGAGTGCATGGTTAGGTGCTTGGCTGGCAGTGTGAGTGTATGGTGCTTGGCTGGTGGAGTGCAAGGAATGGTGTTTGGTTGGCGGTGTGTGTGGAGTGGCGCTTGGCTGGATGGTGTGCGTGGAGTGGCGCTTGGCTGGATGGTGTGCGTGGAGTGGTGCTTGGCTTGCGGTGTGCGCGGAGTGGTGCTTGGCTTGCGGTGTGGTGCTTGGCTGGCGGTGTGTGTGGAGTGGCGCATGGCTGGATGGTGTGCATGGAGTGGTACTTGGCTGTCTGTGCATGGAGTACTGCTTGGCTGGCGGTGTGTGTCGAGTGGTGTTTGGCTGGCGGTGTGTGTGGAGTGGCGCTTGGCTGGATGGTGAGCGTGGAGTGGTACTTGGCTGTCTGTGCACGGAGTGGTGCTTGGCTGGCGGTGTGCGTGGAGTGGCGCTTTGCTTGCGGTGTGCTTGGAGTGGTTCTTGGCTGGCGGTGTGCGTGGAGTGGTACTTGGCTGGCGGTGTGCGTGGTGTGGTACTTGGCTGTCTGTGTGCGCTGAGTGATGTTTGGCTGGCTGTGTGCATGGTTTGGTGCTTGGATGGTGGTGTGGGTGGTCTGGCGCTCGGCTGGCGGTGTGTGAGTACTAACTTTCTGTTGGTCACTACATACACTGCTAGTTGAGTGACACTCTACGCAGTCCATCATTTTGTGTAGTTGCTGTGGCAGATATATGGGCGTGTGAAAGTGATGGGCCCTTGAATGGCGCTGTCTGCTGGTGTGAGTGTCGTAATGTGATGGGTCCGCGGCTGGCGGCGTGAATGTTTTGTATGTGTCACACGTGCGAAAGGTGTATGAATGGCCTGTAAAGAGGTTGGTGCCTTGACGTGGCTTTACAGCTCACGAGCTGTGAGTCAGTGGTTCAGTTTATCATACTTTCAATTATACGCAGTGTATTTCATTTTTGTGAAATTACTTGCAAATAAAATTGTATGTACTGAATCATCACTCATCCTCGTGCCAAATCCAACCAGTATGTGTGTGTGTTTGCGGTTTAGATGGCTGTCCAGTAATATTTGTTTTTGTTTTCCCTTTCAGAAGTAGGGTGTACCTTATCCCTTTTTGTGAATGTTGTAATGTGTTGCTTTTCCTTCCGGATGGTGTCAATGGTCTGGTGTGTAACAGGTATGAAAGGTGCGTGAATGGCCTGTAAAACGGTTGGTGCCTTGTCGTGGCTTTACAGCTCACGAGTTGGGAGTCACTGGTTTGGTTTTTATGCATTTATTTATTGACAGAGCATTTCATTTTTTGAAATATCTTGTTAATAAAATTTTATGTACTGAACCATCACTCGCCCTCGTGCCAAATCCAACCTGTATGTGTGTGTCTTTGAGGAATAGTTAGCCGTGCTTGAATGTTTGACTTTTGAGTAACTCTGTTACGGTGTACATTATAGCTATAAATAACTTACTAAATTTCGATTTTATTGTTAAACCATGGAAGTATATGGTCATGTCTTTCTGGTGAATTTTATTGATTTTTTTCCACAATCTCCTGCAAACTTGAAATTGTCGGTCAAAATTTCCTTGAATCACACGCTCTCAAATTGAAAACTTAATTCGCCACCGTACAATTTGGACCGTTTCCTTTTGCAGCCACTATGCCTACCCACGCAAGTGAGGTACCATTTTTATCGGGAGACCTGGGGGAACGCTGGGTGGGAGGAAATTTGTGTGAGCCCAGTGACGCCACGCTTTCCCACGCAAAAAAAGTATGTAAACACTGATTTTTCCAGCAAAAATTGAGGTTTACAAGGGATTCTGGGTAAAGGAACGTTGGAGGATCCACGCAAGCCATACCTCCTTCGAAGTCCCTGGGTGTCTACTTTTCAGAAATGTGTGGGTTTAGTAGGTTTCCCTACATGGCCGTCTCGCACGGGGCCAAAAACCCAGTTAACCCCTCTTTCAAAAGCTGGTGCTATTGACATTCAATAGCCCCAGCTTTTGCAAGAGAGGTTACCTGGGTTTTTGGCCCCGTGCGAGACGGCCATGTAGGGAAACCTACCAAACCCACACATTTCTGACAAGTAGACACCCAGGGGCTTCCAAGGAGGTATGGCTTGCGTGGATCCTCCAACGTTCCTTTACCCAGAATCCCTTGCAAACCTCAATTTTTGCTGGAAAGATAATTTTTTACACACTTTTTTTGCGTGGGAAAGCGTGGCGTCACTGGGCTCACACAAATTTCCTCCCACCCTGCGTTCCCCCAGGTCTCCCGATAAAAATGGTACCTCACTTGCGTGGGTAGGCATAGTGGCGGCAACAGGAAAAGGTCCAAATCGTACGGTGGAGACATTACAATAACCAATAGCAAGATTACCTTCTTTTTTTAGGGGGGGGGGACTGAGTTATTGGACCGGGGCTCGGCGGGCATCTTTGGTAACTACCAAACCCAAACATTTCTGAAAACTAGACACCCGGGGGAGTCTGGGGAGATATGGCATGCGTGGGTCCCCCAATGTTTTCCTACCCAGAAATCCCTGCAAACCATAAATTTAGGTTAAAAAAACAGTTTTCCATACATTTTTGCGTGGGATCGCCGTGTCGGCACAAATGTCCTACCACCCTGCGTTCCCCTTGTTCTCCCGAGTAAAATGATACCTCACTTGTGTGGGTGGGCCAAAGGCCTGTGACTAAGGCAGGGGGGCTTAATTTGCAACACTGAAATACTACTTTTTTCAACATTCATTTTTGGCCTTATTCTGCTTTGGGGCACCCACACAAGTGAGGTATCCTTTTACTCGGGAGAACAGGGGGAGCGCTGGGTGGTAGGACATTTTTGCCGGTACGGTGATCCCACGCAAAAAAGTTTGGAAAAGTGATTATTTTACCTAATTTTAAGGTTTGCAAGGTGGTCTGGGTAGGAAAACGTTCGGGGACCCACGCATGCCATACCTCCCTGGACTCCCCCGGGGGTCTACTTTTCAGATCTGTTTGGGTTTGGTACTTTCCAAAGAATACCACCGAGCCCCGGGCCAAAAACTCAGGTGCCCCCCCCCCCAAAATGAAGGTTGTTTAGCAATTTGGTATTGTAAATTCACCACCGTACAATTTGAACCATTTCCTTTCGCAGCCACTATGCCTACCCACGCAAGTGAGGTACCATTTTTCTCGGGAGACCTGGGGGAACGCTGGGTGGGAGGAAATTTGTGTGAGCCCAGTGACGCCACGCTTTCCCACGCAAAAAAAGTGTGTAAAAACTGATTTTTCCAGCAAAAATTGAGGTTTGCAAGGGATTCTGGGTAAAGGAACGTTGGAGGATCCACGCAAGCCATACCTCCTTGGAAGCCCCCGGGTGTCTACTTGTCAGAAATGTGTGGGTTTGGTAGGTTTCCCTACATGGCCGTCTCGCACGGGGCCAAAAACCCAGGTAACCTCTCTTTCAAAAGCTGGTGGTATTCAATGTGAATACCACCAGCTTTTGCAAGAGGGGTTACCTGGGTTTTTGGCCCCGTGCGAGGCGGCCATGTAGGGAAACCTACCAAACCCATACATTTCTGACAAGTAGACACCCGGGGGCTTCCAAGGAGGTATGGCTTGCGTGGATCCTCCAACGTTCCTTTACCCAGAATCCCTTGCAAACCTCAATTTTTGCTGGAAAGATCATTTTTTACACACTTTTTTTGCGTGGGAAAGCGTGGCGTCACTGGGCTCACACAAATTTCCTCCCACCCTGCGTTCCCCCAGGTCTCCCGATAAAAATGGTACCTCACTTGCGTGGGTAGGCATAGTGGCGGCAACAGGAAAAGGTCCAAATCGTACGGTGGAGACATTACAATAACCAATAGCAAGATTACCTTCTTTTTTTAGGGGGGGACTGAGTTATTGGACCGGGGCTCGGCGGGCATCTTTGGTAACTACCAAACCCAAACATTTCTGAAAACTAGACACCCGGGGGAGTCTGGGGAGGTATGGCATGCGTGGGTCCCCCAATGTTTTCCTACCCAGAAATCCCTGCAAACCATAAATTTAGGTTAAAAAAACAGTTTTCCATACATTTTTGCGTGGGATCGCCGTGTCGGCACAAATGTCCTACCACCCTGCGTTCCCCTTGTTCTCCCGAGTAAAATGATACCTCACTTGTGTGGGTGGGCCAAAGGCCTGTGACTAAGGCAGGGGGGCTTAATTTGCAACACTGAAATACTACTTTTTTCAACATTCATTTTTGGCCTGTTCTGCTTTGGGGCACCCACACAAGTGAGGTATCCTTTTACTCGGGAGAACAGGGGGAGCGCTGGGTGGTAGGACATTTTTGCCGGCACGGTGATCCCACGCAAAAAAGTTTGGAAAAGTGATTATTTTACCTAATTTTAAGGTGTGCAAGGTGGTCTGGGTAGGAAAACGTTCGGGGACCCACGCATGCCATACCTCCCTGGACTCCCCTGGGGGTCTACTTTTCAGATCTGTTTGGGTTTGGTACTTTCCAAAGAATACCACCGAGCCCCGGGCCAAAAACTCAGGTGCCCCCCCCCAAAATGAAGGTTGTTTAGCAATTTGGTATTGTAAATTCACCACCGTACAATTTGAACCATTTCCTTTCGCAGCCACTATGCCTACCCACGCAAGTGAGGTACCATTTTTATCGGGAGACCTGGGGGAACGCTGGGTGGGAGGAAATTTGTGTGAGCCCAGTGACGCCACGCTTTCCCACGCAAAAAAAGTGTGTAAAAACTGAATTTTCCAGCAAAAATTGTGGTTTGCAAGGGATTCTGGGTAAAGGAACGTTGGAGGATCCACGCAAGCCATACCTCCTTGGAAGCCCCCGGGTGTCTACTTTTCAGAAATGTGTGGGTTTAGTAGGTTTCCCTACATGGCCGTCTCGCACGGGGCCAAAAACCCAGGTAACCTCTCTTTCAAAAGCTGGTGGTATTCAATGTGAATACCACCAGCTTTTGCAAGAGGGGTTACCTGGGTTTTTGGCCCCGTGCGAGGCGGCCATGTAGGGAAACCTACCAAACCCACACATTTCTGACAAGTAGACACCCGGGGGCTTCCAAGGAGGTATGGCTTGCGTGGATCCTCCAACGTTCCTTTACCCAGAATCCCTTGCAAACCTCAATTTTTGCTGGAAAGATCATTTTTTACACACTTTTTTTGCGTGGGAAAGCGTGGCGTCACTGGGCTCACACAAATTTCCTCCCACCCTGCGTTCCCCCAGGTCTCCCGATAAAAATGGTACCTCACTTGCGTGGGTAGGCATAGTGGCGGCAACAGGAAAAGGTCCAAATCGTACGGTGGAGACATTACAATAACCAATAGCAAGATTACCTTCTTTTTTTAGGGGGGGGGGGACTGAGTTATTGGACTGGGGCTCGGCGGGAATCTTTGGTAACTACCAAACCCAAACATTTCTGAAAACTAGACACCCGGGGGAGTCTGGGGAGGTATGGCATGCGTGGGTCCCCCAATGTTTTCCTACCCAGAAATCCCTGCAAACCATAAATTTAGGTTAAAAAAACAGTTTTCCATACATTTTTGCGTGGGATCGCCGTGTCGGCACAAATGTCCTACCACCCTGCGTTCCCCTTGTTCTCCCGAGTAAAATGATACCTCACTTGTGTGGGTGGGCCAAAGGCCTGTGACTAAGGCAGGGGGGCTTAATTTGCAACACTGAAATACTACTTTTTTCAACATTCATTTTTGGCCTGTTCTGCTTTGGGGCACCCACACAAGTGAGGTATCCTTTTACTCGGGAGAATAGGGGGAGCGCTGGGTGGTAGGACATTTTTGCCGGCACGGTGATCCCACGCAAAAAAGTTTGGAAAAGTGATTATTTTACCTAATTTTAAGGTTTGCAAGGTGGTCTGGGTAGGAAAACGTTCGGGGACCCACGCATGCCATACCTCCCTGGACTCCCCCGGGGGTCTACTTTTCAGATCTGTTTGGGTTTGGTACTTTCCAAAGAATACCACCGAGCCCCGGGCCAAAAACTCAGGTGCCCCCCCCCCAAAATGAAGGTTGTTTAGCAATTTGGTATTGTAAATTCACCACCGTACAATTTGAACCATTTCCTTTCGCAGCCACTATGCCTACCCACGCAAGTGAGGTACCATTTTTCTCGGGAGACCTGGGGGAACGCTGGGTGGGTGGAAATTTGTTGATCCACGCAGATTCCGGAACTTTCCACCACAGAAATGTGAGGAAAATGCGTTTTTTTTTCCAATTTCTTAGCTTTGCAAGGGATTCTGGGTAAGAGAACCTGGGGGTAGGCAGTCGAGTCACCCCATCCTGAATTCCCCTGGGTGTCTACTTTTCAAAAATATATAGGTTTGCTAGGTTTCCCTGGGTGCCGGCAGAGCTAGGGTTCAAAAACAAAAGGTAGTCTCTTTGCCCAAAAAGGCCACAATTTCACAGAAAAATTGAGTTGTGACCACGTTGCGTTTTGCGCTGTTTCCTGTCGCAGCCACTATGTCTACCCACGCAAGTGAGATACCATTTTTCTCGGGAGACCTGGGGGAACGCTGGGTGGGTGGAAATTTGTTGATCCACGCAGATTCCGGAACTTTCCACCACAGAAATGTGAGGAAAATGCGTTTTGTTTTCCAATTTCTTAGCTTTGCAAGGGATTCTGGGTAAGAGAACCTGGGGGTAGGCAGTCGAGTCACCCCATCCTGAATTCCCCTGGGTGTCTACTTTTCAAAAATATATAGGTTTGCTAGGTTTCCCTGGGTGCCGGCAGAGCTAGGGTTCAAAAACAAAAGATAGTCTCTTTGCCCAAAAAGGCCACAATTTCACAGAAAAATTGAGTTGTGACCACGTTGCGTTTTGCGCTGTTTCCTGTCGCAGCCACTATGCCTACCCACGCAAGTGAGATACCATTTTTCTCGGGAGACCTGGGGGAACGCTGGGTGGGTGGAAATTTGTTGATCCACGCAGATTCCAGGACTTTCCACCACAGAAATGTGAGGAAAATGCGTTTTATTTTCCAATTTCTTAGCTTTGCAAGGGATTCTGGGTAAGAGAACCTGGGGGTAGGCAGTCGAGTCACCCCATCCTGAATTCCCCTGGGTGTCTACTTTTTAAAAATATATAGGTGTGCTAGGTTTCCCTGGGTGCCGGCAGAGCTAGGGTTCAAAAACAAAAGATAGTCTCTTTGCCCAAAAAGGCCACAATTTCACAGAAAAATTGAGTTGTGACCACGTTGCGTTTTGCGCAGTTTCCTGTCGCAGCCACTATGCCTACCCACGCAAGTGAGATACCAATTTTCTCGGGAGACCTGGGGGAACGCTGGGTGGGTGGAAATTTGTTGATCCACGCAGATTCCGGAACTTTCCACCACAGAAATGTGAGGAAAATGCGTTTTTTTTCTCCAATTTCTTAGCTTTGCAAGGGATTCTGGGTAAGAGAACCTGGGGGTAGGCAGTCGAGTCACCCCATCCTGAATTCCCCTGGGTGTCTACTTTTCAAAAATATATAGGTTTTCTAGGTTTCCCTGGGTGCCGGCAGAGCTAGGGTTCAAAAACAAAAGATAGTCTCTTTGCCCAAAAAGGCCACAATTTCACAGAAAAATTGAGTTGTGACCACGTTGCGTTTTGCGCTGTTTCCTGTCGCAGCCACTATGCCTACCCACGCAAGTGAGATACCATTTTTCTTGGGAGACCTGGGGGAACGCTGGGTGGGTGGAAATTTGTTGATCCACGCAGATTCCGGAACTTTCCACCACAGAAATGTGAGGAAAATGCGTTTTGTTTTCCAATTTCTTAGCTTTGCAAGGGATTCTGGGTAAGAGAACCTGGGGGTAGGCAGTCGAGTCACCCCATCCTGAATTCCCCTGGGTGTCTACTTTTCAAAAATATATAGGTTTGCTAGGTTTCCCTGGGTGCCGGCAGAGCTAGGGTTCAAAAACAAAAGGTAGTCTCTTTGCCCAAAAAGGCCACAATTTCACAGAAAAATTGAGTTGTGACCACGTTGCGTTTTGCGCTGTTTCCTGTCGCAGCCACTATGCCTACCCACGCAAGTGAGATACCATTTTTCTGGGGAGACCTGGGGGAACGCTGGGTGGGTAGAAATTTGTTGATCCACGCAGGTTCCGGAACTTTCCACCACAGAAATGTGAGGAAAATGCGTTTTTTTTCCCAATTTCTTAGCTTTGCAAGGGATTCTGGGTAAGAGAACCTGGGGATAGGCAGTCGAGTCACCCCATCCTGAATTTCCCTGGGTGTCTACTTTTCAAAAATATATAGGTTTGCTAGGTTTTCCTGGGTGCCGGCAGAGCTAGGGTTCAAAAACAAAAGGTAGTCTCTTTGCCCAAAAAGGCCACAATTTCACCGAAAAATTGAGTTGTGACCACGTTGCGTTTTGCGCTGTTTCCTGTCGCAGCCACTATGTCTACCCACGCAAGTGAGATACCATTTTTCTCGGGAGACCTGGGGGAACGCTGGGTGGGTGGAAATTTGTTGATCCACGCAGATTCCGGAACTTTCCACCACAGAAATGTAAGGAAAATGCGTTTTTTTTTTCCAATTTCTTAGCTTTGCAAGGGATTCTGGGTAAGAGAACCTGGGGGTAGGCAGTCGAGTCACCCCATCCTGAATTTCCCTGGGTGTCTACTTTTCAAAAATGTATAGGTTTGCTAGGTTTCCCTATGTGCTGGCAGAGGTAGGACTCAAAAACAAAAGGTAGTCTCTTTGTCCAAATAGCACAAGATTTCACTGGGAAATTGAGGTGCAACCGCGTTGCGTTTTGCGCTGTTTCGTGTTGCAGCCACTATGCCTACCCACGCAAGTGAGGTATCATTTTTCTCAGGAGACCTGGGGGAACGCTGGGTGGGTGGAAATCTGTTAATCCACGCAGATTCCAGAACTTTCCACCACAGAAATGTGAGGAAAATGTGTTTTTTTTGTCATAATTTTAGCTTTGCAAGGGATTCTGGGTAACAAAACCTGGGGGTAGGCAGACGAGTCACCCCATCCTGAATTTCCCTGGGTGTCTAGTTTTTAAAAATGTATAGGTTTGCTAGGTTTCCCTATGTGCTGGCAGAGCTAGGACTCAAAAACAAAAGGTAGTCTCTTTGTCCAAATAGCACAAGATTTCACTGGGAAATTGAAGTGCAACCACGTTGTATTTTGAGCTGTTTCGTGTCGCAGCCACTATGCCTACCCACGCAAGTGAGGTACCATTTTTCTCGGGAGACCTGGGGGAACGCTGGGTGGGTGGAAGTTTGTTGATCCACGCAGATTCCAGCACTTTCCACCACAGAAATGTGAGGAAAATGTGTTTTTTTTGTCATAATTTTAGCTTTGCAAGGGATTCTGGGTAACAAAACCTGGGGGTAGGCAGACGAGTCACCCCATCCTGAATTCCCCTGGGTGTCTAGGTTTCAAAAATGTATAGGTTTGCTAGGTTTCCCTATGTGCTGGCAGAGCTAGGACTCAAAAACAAAAGGTAGTCTCTTTGTCCAAATAGCACAAGATTTCACTGGGAAATTGAAGTGCAACCACGTTGCGTTTTGAGCTGTTTCGTGTCGCAGCCACTATGCCTACCCACGCAAGTGAGGTACCATTGTTCTCGGGAGACCTGGGGAAACGCTGGGTGGGTGGAAATTTGTTAATCCACGCAGATTCCAGAACTTTCCACCACAGAAATGTGAGGAAAATGTGTTTTTTTTGTCATAATTGTAGCTTTGCAAGGGATTCTGGGTAACAAAACCTGGGGGTAGGCAGACCAGTCACCCCATCCTGAATTCCCCTGGGTGTCTAGTTTTCAAAAATGTATAGGTTTGCTAGGTATCCCTATGTGCTGGCAGAGCTAGGACTCAAAAACAAAAGGTAGTCTCTTTGTCCAAATAGCACAAGATTTCACTGGGAAATTGAAGTGCAACCACGTTGCATTTTGAGCTGTTTCGTGTCGCAGCCACTATGCCTACCCACGCAAGTGAGGTA
This sequence comes from Lissotriton vulgaris, assembly GCF_964263255.1. NCBI lineage: Eukaryota > Metazoa > Chordata > Amphibia > Caudata > Salamandridae > Lissotriton > Lissotriton vulgaris. The sequence continues at coordinate 1,044,767,443 of NC_141696.1, forward strand.
CCATTTTTCTCGGGAGACCTGGGGGAACGCAGGGTGGGTGGAAATTTGTTAATCCACGCAGATTTTAGAACTTTCCACCACAGAAATGTGAGGAAAATGTGTTTTTTTTGTCATAATTTTAGCTTTGCAAGGGATTCTGGGTAACAAAGCCTGGGGGTAGGCAGACGAGTCACCCCATCCTGAATTCCCCTGGGTGTCTAGTTTTCAAAAATGTATAGGTTTGCTAGGTTTCCCTATGTGCTGGCAGAGCTAGGACTCAAAAACAAAAGGTAGTCTCTTTGTCCAAATAGCACAAGATTTCACTGGGAAATTGAAGTGCAACCACGTTGCATTTTGAGCTGTTTCGTGTCGCAGCCACTATGCCTACCCACGCAAGTGAGGTACCATTTTTCTCGGGAGACCTGGGGGAACGCTGGGTGGGTGGAAGTTTGTTGATCCACGCAGATTCCAGCACTTTCCACCACAGAAATGTGAGGGAAATGTGTTTTTTTTGTCATAATTTTAGCTTTGCAAGGGATTCTGGGTAACAAAACCTGGGGGTAGGCAGACGAGTCACCCCATCCTGAATTCCCCTGGGTGTCTAGATTTAAAAAATGTATAGGTTTGCTAGGTTTCCCTATGTGCTGGCAGAGCTAGGACTCAAAAACAAAAGGTAGTCTCTTTGTCCAAATAGCACAAGATTTCACTGGGAAATTGAGGTGCAACCGCGTTGCGTTTTGCGCTATTTCGTGTTGCAGCCACTATGCCTACCCACACAAGTGAGGTATCATTTTTCTCAGGAGACCTGGGGGAACGCTGGGTGGGTAGAAATTTGTTAATCCACGCAGATTCCAGAACTTTCCACCACAGAAATGTGAGGAAAATGTGTTTTTTTTGTCAAATTCTAAACTTTGCAAGGGATTCTGGGTAACAAAGCCTGGTGGTAGGCAGTCGAGTCACCCCATCCTGAATTTCCCAGGGTGTCTACTTTCCAAAAATGTATAGGTTTGCTAGGTTTCCCTAGGTGCCGGCAGAGCTAGGGTGCAAAAACTACAGGTAGGCACTTTGCCATAAAAGGGTCAATTTGTAACTGCAAAATTGAGGTGTGACCACGTTGCATTTTGCGCCGTTTCCTATCGCAGGCACAAGGCCGACCCACACAAGTGAGGTACCGTTTTTATCGGGAGACTTCGGGTAATTCAGATTTGTAAATCAACTGTTATTACCTAATGAGCTTTCTAGCATTTCTCCCTTTCAATGACAGACATTGTGTAAAAAAAAAATGTTTTTGAAAAATGACCAATAATTCTCAAGCTAGTATGGGTATTCCCAATTTTGAAAATGTGCAATTATATACTGTTTCTGAACTCTATATTTTGTACCCAAATCAGAAATACATAGGTGTCTTTCATACAGATTTTTCCATGTATACATTTTCTAAGACAAAGTGCTCTATACCCAGTAAAAGAAAAAAAAACATTGCAAGTTGCTGCTCAGTTTTTGGATCTGGGTTCGTTGGGTTCTTGGTGAAACTACAACTCCTATATATCCCCACAACCAGGAAGGTCTAACGGATGTAACAGTATATTGCTTTCCAAGAGCTGTCAAGATTAGAAAAAGTTATAGGTGAAAACGTTGAGACAAAAGGCTGTTTTTTTCAACAAATTTTCTATTATTCCAAGATTTAACTGTTACTTTCGATAAAGAATCCTTCATGGATTTAGACAAATGACCCCTTTCTGAATTCATAATTTTGTCTACTTTCCGAAAATGTACAGCTTTCTAGGATCCATTATTGCTTTCAAACTCTTTTCTACCATTAATTGGAAGGAGGTGGAAAGCTCTAAAAATAGCAAAAATAGGCTATGTCCCAGAAAAATGCCAAAACTGTGTGAAAAATGTTGGTTCCCTGACAAAAGACTGTCATTCCCTGAAAGCTGAGAAAACGGAGATTTCAGCCCCACAAACCCTTTTTTGATACCATTTTCAGGGAAAAACCCAGAGGCTTTCATTTGCAGCCCGTTTTTCCCGTTTTTCTGAAAAAAACAAAAAAATCACTATATTTTGGTTAATTTCTGGGACCCCTCCAAGGGAATCCACAAACCCTGGGCGCCTTTGGAATCCACATGATGTTGGAAGAAAAGGACGCAAATTTGGCGTGGATAGCTTATGTGGTCAAAAAGTTACAGGGGCCTAAGCGCGCACTACCCCAATAGCCAAAAAAGGGCTCAGCACAGGAGGGGAAAAGGCCCAGCAGCGAAGGGGTTAATAACCAATTCATTAAAAGTCTTTGAAAACCTTTAATGGGCTCCTGCCATCATCTGTGCAAATGTCTGTAATCCAAGCTGTTGTCATCTTGTGGCTGGAATACTGCAATATCTTGATTTGGGTGTCTCCCAGTCATTGCTGTTAAGACTCTTAACAGGTTCAGAACTCGGCAGCTCGGCTGCTATTAAATCTTCCCAAAAGGGCTCCCATGGGCCCTACATTTCTTAAGCTTCACTGGGTTCCAGTGAAGAAGCGTCTTGCTATCAAAGCTCTCTGTTATTGCTAAAGGGTTTACAGAAGACTAGTGCAACTTACTTGCATCCTCTCATCACATCCTATTCTCCTTTGAGGCATTTTAGATTCTCTGAGGCCTTATTAACTAAGGTCCAAAAGGTGAAATGAGTTTGTAAGGAAGGGAGCTCTTTTAGGTACCTTGTACCCAACCTCTGAAACTCTCTCCCTCTGCAGTTAAGGCATTCTAAGACAGAATTACTGTTTCACAACATTTTTGAAACATACTTTTTTATAATTAGAGAAATGCTGTTCTTGTGCATCTGAGATCTCAGTTAGGAGCATGACCCTAGCGCTGGGACACATCTATTTGAGTAGCTGTGCATTTTATAAGCCTCTTCATTATTATTATTTAGCATATGTTCTGGGTTTGGTATTCCCTAAAAAAGTTTTATTTTTTGCACATGTGAGATCCGTAGATTCCTTGCGGGGCCCAGTGTGGCCCCCCAGATCATTATGTCATTTGAGAAGTCATTAGTGATGTCATCAGTGATGTTACTAATCTTGTTGTGAGTGATGTAATATGTGAGGACTTAAGCAGTGCATTGGGCAGGCGTATGTTTTAGTTATCTCAGGTAACTATAACTGCTGAATGTTACTCGTTTTGCACCAGTGAAATCTGAGCCTAACTATAACATCTTCGTAACCTTTTTTTAACTGAATTTCTATGTTTTATTTGATTTTATTTTCTAACTACAATGCCCCTGCAACCTTTGTTTTTTTCAGTGAAATATGCTGCATTTTAAAATACTATTTCTAATTCCTAATGTCCCTGTAATATTTGCTTTTTCAGTGAATTTCTATGTTTTTAAAAATTCTATTTTCTAACGATAACTTCCATGTAACCTTTGTATTTTTATTCAAGCTGAATGTTTTATTCATTTTATTTTTATAACTGTAGCTTGGACCCTTTGACAGTGAGTGTGTTATTGGCTGTACATGTAGGTGAATGTTTGTGTGAGTGGTATATGGGTCTGTGACTGGGTGTTTGAGTGGTTTTGTGGGTGTTGGATTGGCTGCATGGGTCTGTGAATATTGTGTGTGAGTAAGTATATGGGTGTATACATAGCTGTTTGAGTAGGTGTGTGAGAGGCTGTGTGGATCTGTAAGTGGGTTTGTAAGTGTCTGAGTGGGTCTGTCAGTGGATGTACGAATTTCTAAGTGAGTCTTGTGTGCTACTGTATGTCAGAGTGCAAAATGTACAATACACGACCCATAAACCCTCCCCAGGCAGCAGGATACGTACATACAATTGAAGTGCATATGCGGTCCTTATATCGAGGTTTGCACACAGTAAATCAAAATATTCGGTCTTCCCCTGTATGAATCAGTGATATGGAGAGGGACGATGAGGGAATTGAAAATAACAGGCATGCAGAGAGGCGAAGGGAACGTGAAAACCAATTACACTCAGAAAGGTGTTGGGAACAGGGAAAATTGGTGACATATAGAGAGTTGAAAGGGAAGAGAAACCCAATAATATGGATGGAGTGAGAGAAAATGCAAAATTATATTTCATTGAATGCAGTTGCTACACTTGTGAGGGAAAATGACAACCTTTGGAAAAGCAGTGCGTGTCTGTTTTTAGAATGTAGTGTACTCACCATTGTTGAGGGTAAGAGTTGTTGAGGCGTTAAATAATAGCTGGTATAGACTACACCTTAGTTGAGAACTTAATTGTTAAACCAAATATGAGACTATGTGTGCTTTATTATTTTTTGTTATCCAAAAAATGAGGACATCACATACCTGTCTTGCACCCATCGTGATGGCGTTGTGCTTACAAGGTGTATTTTTAGTAATGAAACTAATGTATTTGTAATGGGAAATTGTGTAAACGTTTTTTGCAATATTTTATTCTACACCATTACTCCTCCATACACTGTTGTGGCATGTATTTCAAGATGCACAGTGAGTGCGCGACTCCAGAGTACTGTTTGTAGAAGTAAAAGACATATATAGACTTATAAACTTTTTATTATTGTATGAGATTACAGTTACAATTTCAAAACTACAATAATTATCATTTAAATGCAGTTTGAACATTGTTAAAATGTTCTTGCGGCATCACAGAGGAGCCACGTCTGGAGCATCCCATGTGACCAAAAAAACAAAACGATCTCATTGGTTGAACAACTTTCTATCCTCTAATAAGAAGATCTCATCTCTTCTCTATCTCCTTTTTCTTGAGCGTAGTAGGATAATATATGCTTGTATTTTCTCCAACTGCGTTATTTCTTTTTTGGTGTTTCTCCATCATTTTTGTGGAACTGATCGTTGTATCTGTCACACCAATACCTGAAGATGAGGAAGACATTGAAGAGGAAGAACAGCCACAAAAAGACCAAAAAGAAAGTGTAGCGTGGGCCATTTTCTCTATTCCAGAGGCAGAAAGAAAAGTAAATGCAATGAATGTTACATGCACACCGTGCAAGAAAGTTTTATTTTGTTGATCGAAGAAGAAGAAGTATTCACGTGGGACATCTCTAATGCTAAAACACCTTCAAACAATGCACTCCAACTGGTTCAGGGAAGAACAAAAAGAGTGGGAATGGAGAGGACAGGCAGAAAATCTGCTCAGGCAAGCACATAATGAGCAGAGGTCATAACGTCAGCCAGCTTTGGTTATTCCTGAATTTGCTGCACTTGGCCAGCATTGTTTGAGGTGTGAAACCGTTATGGGTATAGGGGAGCAGTCGGTTCCCGCCATTCTTGAGTGTTTAAAGAATAACAGATGATATATTTTTTTTCTACTGAATTGCTGGTGCAAGTTATTTTTTTGTGAGAATGCAGAGTATTGCAATGATTTTGCAAAGGAAGTTTTAAGAAAACACCCCTAAAAATTAATTTGTTAGAAAATACAAAAAAAGTTACAAAAATATATTAATACAATTATTCTTGTCAGAACTAATTTTTTTGTGAAAGAAAGGTTAATTTTATGCTATATGTACATTTGTCACTGTGTGACTAGGAATAGCTGAGTGTGTGAGTTTGTAGACAGTGCATGTGTGATCGGAAGATTGAATGGCTTTATACATGAGTAAGTGCCGTGTAAGTAAGTATATGTCTTTCAGAAAGATTGTATGAGTGGCTATATGGGTGATAAAGAGGGTTAATGACTGGGTGTACAGGTGACTGAGTGACTTCCGGACTGACTGCATGGGTGAGTGTGACCCTGTATGAGTGCCTCTATGGGTGACTGTGTGAATGTTGAGTGGCAGTATCTGTGACTGGGTGTCTTAGTGACTGTGTGAGTGAGTGAGTCGGTGAGTGAGTGACTGGGTGGGTACATGAGAGGTTGTATTACTGGCTCTATAGTTTAATGAGTGCATGTGTTGATAGGTGTAATGGTGAGTAAGTGGCTCTCTCACTGAAATATATGCTTGAGTCACTGTCAGTATATCAGAGTGGGTAGCTGTTATGGCTGGATTTTCTGATTAGATGGGATCAGCCCCTAGGGGCCCCTCCAACCCAGCCAGAACGTAATCACATCCCTCCTCAGGACCATCCATCCAGGCACCTGGGTACCTACCTGAGGATGGGGAACTCGCAATATACAAGCTCATATTATTAAAAACACCACTAAATCTATAGGGATACTAAGAATACTCACTGATTACTAGGGATATCCATACCCTACACCACACTTATATTCACATCAGTTGGTCTTGCGGCCACCCCGACCCAGACCGGTCTACCCTAGGGCAGATATGAGACACAATCCGGTGCGTCTACACATGGGCCTGCAGAACCCAATGCTCTCTTTTCCAAACGGTTCGCAATCCGGCAAACCTACACGCCAGTCTCCCACCTGACGCTCTCACTTATGCAAGCCACAATCTTGTGGGTATACACGCTGGTATCCAACCCAGCGTTCTCACTAACGCCGCATATCAACGACGACCACATTCCTATGAACACCTTCAGTTATATGTTGGGAAGTCTCTCTCCCTATTCACTAAGGGCTTGCTACTACAATATTAGGAGTTAGCCAATTAATATAATGTACCTCTTATTCTTGGCATCATAGGTCCACTCACTCCCTATTTATGTGATCACCACTTACCTGATTGGGGTTACTCATCCATTCATAACAAAATAGTAAACACCTAGGAGATACATTCACCTTGATTGATCAAAGGGTGGTTACCCTAGACTTTAGGTTGTCCTGGGTGGTGTGTCTTTTAGTATGATTATGTATTAATGTTTGCCCAGACCTTGAATATAATTTGTCATGTCTATTTCTCAGATTTCACTAAAATGTTTCCTTAAATTGACCATAGTAGGTAGGCCTCATTTAGGCCCATTGTTGTTTTTATTACACATTTAAGTCCCTACACCACTAAATTTCATGAGCCATCATTAGCTTAAGTTGACCATAGTAGGTAGGCCTCATTTAGGCCCTTTGTTGTTTTTTCATTAGAAGTTGAAACACATCTAGTTCTTAAGTTGTCCGAAGTAGGTAGGCCTCATTTAGGCTTAAGTTGTCCGAAGTAGGTAGGCCCCATTTAGGCCCCTTGCTGTTTTCATTCAACACATAAGTCCCTACATCACTAGATTTCACCAGTAATCACTAGAAGTTGAGGCACATTTAGTTTGAGGATGCTTTGGTTAGTTTCTGTTGTTGTCAGATCCAATCTCAGATATGTTTCAGCATTCGAATCAAGGGTGCTTTGATTTGTTTTCAGTTGGTTGTTAGGTTTGTATTCCCTACAATTGAGTTTCAGGTGGAATTTCCTTAAGTTGTCATTCTTTTTAGAGAGTTTTTTAGTTTTTGATTTGTTGATAGATTGTGTTGATGTTTGTTTATATGGATGTTGTTGTTTATTGATGTTCGCAAGATAAGGATCTAAGGGTGGAATGTTATGGCAGGGTTTTTGGCTCTATTTAGCAGTGATATAGACCTTAGTCTTGCTCACATCTAGTATAGGTATTCTTAGCCTGTGTTGGCCCTTTTAAGCCCTTTCTTCCAGACCTAGAAGAGGATAGCTGCTTAATATGCTTTTATTCTTGACTTTATCTTGTCTATTGCCTATTGGCTTTGACATACTTGACACATTGGTATGGTTTATGTAGGTATTCTGGCAGAGCTAAGGGGCATTTCATCCCTTTCAGGCCTACAGACCTAGAGCTAGAGGGACTCCATCTTGATGAAGCTGAGAGGCTTTTCAGGGTAAAGGCAAAGTTTATAGTTATAGCTGTTGTTCGCCCTAAGCGAACCGGAGAGAACCGGCCAGAGCTGAATCTAATCAGGAATTGTTCCCGGGCTCAGGTCTCTAGACGAAACAAGCAGACTGGTCACTGTGGGAGCGTCTAGCGCAAGGAGCCTGGTGCATGGGATTGGTGGGAGGAAGCTGCTGGCTGGAACTTTCCATGAGGAAACAGCATTCTATATTAGTGAAGTGCAGAGGCGGAGTCAGTGAGTCGTGTGGAGGTGGCGGAACCAAGCAGTCGAGTGGAGTTGGCAGTGCAGAGAGGGTTCAAGCTAGAGAGAGAGCTGACTTGAATTGAAGGAGAACAGAGAGAAGACAAACAGACAGTAAGTGAGCTGGAACTGAAGGAAGCAGTCAGAAGCAGTTACTTATCAGGAGGAGGTGTGAATAGCTGGAGTCTGAAGTAATGCCTTTTAAAAGAGACGGAGGAGAGATCGTGGACTAACCTGTGGGAGCAGAGGGAGTTATTTGGACATTGGTGCAGAGACAGAGTGAACAAGCTAGTGGAATGAAAAGCATCAGAGCGGCAGGAACCATTAGATTGAAGCTGGAAGGTGGAGACAGTTCGTGGGGGAGAGGAGTCCAGTGCAAAGTGATCAGCGCAGAGGTGTACCCAAGAGTGCAGGAGAGAGAGAGAGTCTGAGATGAGCCAAGGCACAGACGAGAGAGGAACCCAGATGACAGCTAGAACAAGACTTCACACTAATCAGGTGAACCCGACCCTTAATCTTGTCCTTATTCCCTAAGCTATTGTATGTTTAATTCTTTTCTCTTTCAGCGGTGTGTGCTATCTATAGTCTTTGTCAGTTACAGATCTGTGTAAGTGTTTATATTGTTCTAATAAAAAAAAACCAGTTTGTAGCAAACTGAGCTGTGCCTTGTATCCTTGTTCAATCTAGGTAAATGTATCTCATAGGTGTTTACTATTTTGTTATGAATGGATGAGTAACCCCAATCAGGTAAGTGATGATCACATAAATAGGGAGTGAGTGGACCTATGATGCCAAGAATAAGAGGTACATTATATTAATTGGCTAACTCCTAATATTGTAGTAGCAAGCCCTTAGTGAATAGGGAGAGAGACTTCCCAACATATAACTGAAGGTGTTCATAGGAATGTGGTCGTCGTTGATATGCGGCGTTAGTGAGAACGCTGGGTTGGATACCAGCGTGTATACCCACAAGATTGTGGCTTGCATAAGTGAGAGCGTCAGGTGGGAGACTGGCGTGTAGGTTTGCCGGATTGCGAACCGTTTGAAAAAGAGAGCATTGGGTTCTGCAGGCCCATGTGTAGACGCACCGGATTGTGTGTCATATCTGCCCTAGGGTAGACCGGTCTGGGTCGGGGTGGCCGCGAGACCAACTGATGTGAATATAAGTGTGGTGTAGGGTATAGATATCCCTAGTAATCAGTGAGTATTCTTAGTATCCCTATAGATTTAGTGGTGTTTTTAATAATATGAGCTTGTATATTGCGAGTTCCCCATCCTCAGGTAGGTACCCAGGTGCCTGGATGGATGGTCCTGAGGAGGGATGTGATTACGTTCTGGCTGGGTTGGAGGGGCCCCTAGGGGCTGATCCCATCTAATCAGAAAATCCAGCCATAACAGTAGCTACGGCAGCGCTTGTATAGATGATGCAATGATTATGTGAGTAGTTCTATGAGTGGGTTACGATTGTTTTAGTAATATACAGCTTTCAATTTGCATCATCACATAAAATGTGTGTATGTTTGGGAGTGGATTGTGAACAGCATCTATCCATGTCTAAGTTGGTATGTAAAAGGCTGTATCTTTTTTTAGATAGCTATGTGAGTTGCGGTACAGCTGTGACTGTGAATGTGTAACTAGACTTATGACTCTAACTAACAATGTGAGCCACTGACACTTGAAACTGTATGTTTTATGGTTTCAGGACATACCTCTCTATCTATGGCCTACTAAGCGCCTACCTTAGGGATGACTTATTTATAGTACAACAGGACTTGTAGACTTGAAAACTTGTTTTAAATGTTAAGTCAGCCTAGAATCAACACTGCACATGCAGGCCATTCAGTAGGAGGCCCGAGATATGTTGAAAGGGCAAGTGGGCTACATTGCTGACTTATTAGTCAGCCTAGCAGAGTCACGTGTCACAGGAGTGGCCCTGGAATGGCTGGCCTCTTTTCTGGAGGGGCGTACCTTCGAGGTTTGGGAAGGCAATGCGAAATCTCCTCCCCTTCCACTTCACTGTGGGGTGCCTCAGGGCTCATCCCTGAGCCCCATGTTATTTAACGTGTATATGGCACCCCTGGAGGGTGTGGTGTCTCCGTTTGGCTTTAAGACCATAAGCTATGCGGATGACACTCAGCTAGTGGTGGGTCTGACACAGCTGGAGAAACAGCCTGAAACGCTCCATTCATGCCTAAGAGAGGTGTTTGACTGGATGACCAGGTCATCGCTTAAATTGAACGGCTCAAAAACTGAGCTGATGATCTTGGGCCACTCAAGTTTTGCCCTCTCGCCGAGCAGCTGGCCCAACTGTATGGGCACTCCACCTGACCCAAAGAAGGAGATTAAGAGCCTGGGGGTCTGGCTGGAGCCTGATCTGTCCTTTAGGACACACGCCAAGAAGATCGCTGGTGTGTGGTATGGACTGCTCCGATCGGCCCATAAGGTTCTCCCCCTCTTACCTGAACTCTCCCGGAAGCTGTTAGTCCAAGGTCTAATCATCTCACGCCTGGACTACAGTAATGCACTCTTTCTTGGAGCACCGGAAGCAACGTTCAAAATCCTGCAACAAGTGCAGAACGCGGCAGCCAGGCTGCTGCGGAACGTTCCGGCCAGGCAATCATCCAGGCCCGCTCTAAAGGCACTCCATTGGCTCCCGGTCAAAGAGAGAGTGACCTTCAAGGCCCTCTGTATTGCTCACAAGAGCATTCAGGGGAAAGGACCTGCTATTCTGAAGGACATGATTCGGCCCTATAAGCCCACTAGAGCCTTACGCTCCGATAATAAACACCTCCTTCAGATAAAGAGAATTAGGAGAGCCCGTTCAGGTGGCAGGAGCTTTTCTATTCATACTGCACACGCCTGGAACTCCCTCCCACTCTCACTACGCTCTGAACCAAACCTGCTCAGGTTCCGGAAACATCTTAAAACTTATCTATTTCCAGAATAATTCCAGATCTGTTCTGCTCCACACAGGTAGCTTGCTCTGATTCTCTATAAGCGCTGGGATGCCTCTGGGTAACCGTGCGCGGTACAAAATTTGTTAATAATAATAATAATAATTAGTGTCAGTTCTTCAGCACATATCCACATGAGTTTGTCAGTCCCTGTTTGGATGTGTCTTTCCATATTTAAGGTAGTTTGTTGGTATATGAGTGCCTCTCTTCCTGACTCTATGGATCTCTAAATGTGTATGGAAGGAGCTGCATGGATTTGTTACTGTGGCTGTAAAAGAGGATTGGACATGTATCTCTGTGTGCAACTGTCTCCATTAGGCCTTGTTACATAATAGCTGTGTGTGTCTGGGAGTGGATATTGAACTGTCTCTGTCCATATCTCACTAGGTATGTAAGAGGCTGTATCCTTTTCTAGATACCTATGTGACTTGCAGTACAGGTGTGAGACTGGATGTATAACTAGACATATGGATCTGTAAGTGCAGATGTGAGTAACTGAAACTTGAATCTATGTGTATTATGTTTTATGTTTTGTTGTAAATGTCAAGTCTGCATTGCAGTAACAGTACATATTGTCTCTTCAGTAGCAGACTTGAGACATGTTGAAAGAGGAAGTGGTCTCCATGCCTAACTTCTAAGTGTCCGTTCCTCAGTACATGTATGAATGAATGTGTCACTGCGCATTTTAATATTTATTATGATGTATTTATTTATATATAATAGTGCGTCTCCTTTCTAGTATTAAGTTAACACGGAGGTCGGTTCATTAATTATCTTGTTACATAGCATAGAGGTTAGGGCATAATACTGTTTGGTTTATGCTGATATTTTGGACGTGTATTAATATTTTATTGTTGTATTTTATTGTTCAGCTTACATAGTTATACACATATAAAAGCTTTATGATCTTGAATGTGTCAGTCCCTGCTTGGGTCTCTCTTTCCATATTTATGGAAGTATGTTAGTATATAACTGCCTCTGTTACCTGTTCTATGGCTCTCTAAACCTGCATGGTGAGAGCTGCATGAATTCAAGTCAAGTCAAGTCAAAATATATGTTTATTATGACCATAGTCTTTAAACAATACAGTGAAAATAACGCAGAATGGAGTATGCACCATAAATTCATACACTTATTTTTAAAAACTTGTCCATTAAAAAGATCATACACACCATTATCAAAAGTACAAAAGTCAGTAAAAATTACAATTATCTTAAAACTTATATTTGTATATTAAAACCTATTCACATTCTTACCACTCCAAACAATTTCATTCCGCTAAAATCCATACAGTACTACATGTTATTCTTTGGCTCTCAATGCACTCAGGGCCACCTTTATAAATTTCCCGAGGGCAATTGCAATATTGATGTAGGGGATTTCTGTTAAGAGGCTGGCCGCCTGCGACCTTGTTTTTACATCATATTTTATAAAAGCTGGGCGCAGCCAAAGTTTTCTATGTTCTAGGAGTGTCAGACAATCTAACAGGATATGCAGCAGGTCTCCCTTAGTTCCCAAATTACACCTGCAGCGACCTTCCTGATCTAACATTGTATTTTAAGGTCTCTGTTTATTAGCCATGGGTTGATCCCAATTCGAAGCCTCAGGATCTCTTGCCTGAATCCACGATTGGGTAATCTATCAAGGTAGGGGAACCAGTTTTCATGGGACCAAGCATTTAGCATATGCGCCACTGATTTTTTCTTTGTTAAATAGCCTATATCAAGCGATTTGGAAACTTCTTTCCCCCTTTGCTTCAGATCACCCTTGGTACTAGGGATTTGATATGTTCCCAGGTCCAAGTCGATCTCTAATGAATTACAGATTCCCTTCAATTTTTCCCTACTGGCCTTCGCCCATTTTAGCTCGCTTTTCTGAATTTCTTTGCGACACCAATATGCTACTTTTTTACTTTCAGGGTCTTCTAATCTCTTCCAGAATCTGATCTCAGCCATCTGGGTTAGTATCACCCAGGACTTTGTTCCTATTTCTGTTCTGATGGCTTGTATCATAGCAGATTGGGGAAGTGATAGGAGCCTTTTTATGCAATTCCCCTCTATCACGTCCCAAGATCCCTTACCGCTCAAATAAAGGATCTCTGCGCCATATAAAACTTGGGGGGGATCATTGCATCAAAAGCTCTAAGCATTGGTCGGTGTCACATCTCACCATAGTCCCCATTAAACCTTTTTAGGCCACATATGGAAGAGAGTGCCTTTGCTTTATGAGTTTCCAAATGGGTATTCCAATTTAAAGTCCTATCGAACCATATACCCAAATATCGGTACTCATTAACTGTCTCCAATTTGAGGTCACCTATGTACCAACTGAATCTGCTTAACTTTTTCCCAAAGCATAGGGTTTTAGTTTTATCCAGGTTGATAGTTAGAAATTTGCTGGCACAATATGTATTGAAGGCATTAAGCTTCCTTTGGAGGCCCCTCTCAGTCTGATCTACTATTACCAGATCATCCGCGTACAATAGGCAGGGTATCTTGTTTCCATCCATTTTAGGGCTGGCACTACCCTCCACCTCTAGATATGCCGGGAGATCTGACAGGAAGATCGAGAAAAGCTGAGGGGCCAGCACACAGCCCTGTCTTAATCCATTAGCAATGGGTATTTTTAGTGTCAAGGAGCCCACCGTATCTTTAATTACTTGCCCCCAGTTTTCCCTGTGTAGTTCTTTTATTATAGTAAGGAGGTCTTTTGGAATATTTAACCTCTTTAGGGTCTCCCATAGGCAGGCCCGATCCACAGAATCAAAGGCTGCTTTGAAGTCGACGAAACAGCAGCATAACTTGCCATTTTGTTCCGTCGACTTCCTCGCCATCGCCCATAGAGCAAATCTGTGGTCTATTGTCGAGTGGCCCGCTCTAAATCCACCCTGTTCTGTGGGAATTATTTGGTGCTCGTCTACCCATGCATTCAGTTGTTTCAATACAATTTTAGAAAACACTTTCTCACCTATATCTAGGAGATTAATCAGCCGGTAGTTTTTTGGCGCCTCTTTGCTCCCTTTCTTGTGGATCGGCCTAATTATGGCCCCCTTCCAGGTTGGAGGCAATACCCCTTCTTTTAGGACTACCTGGAACATCTTGGCAAGGAATCTGACCCACCATTTAACCTCGGTTTTCAGAATTATTGCAGGAAGATTATCTGGGACTGCTGCCCGAGTTAGCTTAAGTTCTTTTATTGTGAGCTCAACTTGTTCTTCATTAAATTTAAATAAAAGGTCTTCTGAAATTTCTTGCCATGTTTTGATCTCCATCTCATCTCTGGGTGTCCTTGCCCCGTACAATTCCCTTATGTACACTTCCCATGCTGCCTCACTCACCACACAATTTAGTTCACCATCTGTTGTTCCAGCTGCAGCCTTTACTAGTTGCCAAAATTGCCTTAGGTTTTTGTTCTCTATGGCTTCTAATAATTCTAACCAGCATTTTTCTTTATATAACCTTTTTGCGGAGAGTACCATTTGCTTGAATTCTTTTTTCTGCTTAACTAGCTGTTCCTGTGTCTCTTGTGTAAAGTTCTTTTTTTGTTTCCTTTGTGCTGCTCTTATCTCCCTTTTCTTATTTTGGCACGCCACAGAGAACCCTTTACCACGGTTTGTTTGTTTTACCCTTATAGCTTATCCCATTTTAATTTTATCTTTAGACATTGAACAACTTCTTCAAATTTTCCAATAAACCATTCCAGTTTTTTATTCTCACAGTTTTCAGGTGCCATTTTTGTTTGCATGGCCTTCAGTTTTTCCATATATTCCTCAGTTAAACGCGTCGTCACGCGTTTAGGGTACTCACCCTCCTGGGTAATCACTGTTTCTCTCTGTAATTTCCTTCCCCCCGATATTACTATGTGTAGAAGTTTGTGATCACTCACCTCTTTTTGATCTAACTTAAAGTCCCTAATCTGGTGAAAATTCCAGGCCTACAAGAATATATAGTCAATTGGGCAGTTCTGTTGCCCTTGGATAAACGTTTTTCCTGCTGGTGAGTCTGTCTCTGTTCTCCCACTTACGCAGTAAAAACCCCTGCCTCCTAAGGTGTGTATTAATTCTAGGTCTTGTTTCGAAGTTTCCCCAGCTGGGAACCTTGCGGGGTTTATTCGGTATACCTCTAACTGTTCCCTATTCCAAAGATCAGCCTTTTTTGGGTTTAGTTTATGATTGAAATCACCCATTATCATTGTTATGTCTGCGGGATAATTTTTAGAGTACTGTCTACATCCTCTTTAAAACACCTCATTTCCCTTTCATACTCCTCCCCATTGTCCCACTGCATGTATACATTCATTAAAATCAACATTTTATAGTTTAGATCCACCGTCATGAGTTCAATTCTACTTGATTGTACCCATTTACACTTTGTATTCAACAGTTTTATTTCCCTCATTACTTTTGTTGATACCAATGTCAACAGCCCCCCCGAGGGCCTCCCACGATTTTTCTTTATGGCAGGCTGATGTATCTGGGCATAACCGTCAAGGGTTGGGGTGTCGTCGCATAACCAGGTCTCTTGCAGGCAGGCAATGTCCACTTTATTTATGGATTCCTTTATATATTCCCATTTTTGCTCATTGCCTAGCCCATTTGCATTCCAGGTTAAGAGACCTAGTTCTTGCGAACCCCCTCCATCCTATTCAACGTCACTCAAACCACCTTCTTCTTCTGTATCCACTGTATTTCTTTCATTGCTTTTTCCCCCGAGATTGCTATGTAGCGACCAGTTACCCCATGAGGAATCATTCCCTGTGTTGTCAATTACAATGCTCAGAGAGCTTCGATCATCTATTGTTTCTTTATAGAGAATCACTTGTCTCTTCTGTAGCCCGGCATGCTGTTTTAAGAAATTGTTATCTTTAGAGGTTTTTATATCTCTCTCTGGGATAATCCTTATTCCCTGTTGCGTTATCTCATTTGAGGCTTTCAGGATTGCCCTTTTTACCAGGTCTGAATAAAGGGTGATTTTTGTTATTTCCTTTCCATGCCTGTTTTCTACAAAGCCAACATGCTGGAGGTCTTTAGTACCGATCCCCCTCAGACTGCCGCATTTTGCAAATGCGGTCAAGAACAATGCCCTATTCAGGAGATTAGTTTTTCTTGTCAGCTTCTCTTTCCTCCCTGCTGGTATCAGGTCCAGAAATAACCATTTGTTATCATCTCTCTCATATAAGTTCGTGTTTATTTCATGCGCCTGTTGATTGGTGATTGTTCTCCCTCCTTTCCGACCTTTATTTCTCATGTTGGGTTCTTCGTGTATCTGTGGTCTTACAGACCTTTGTTCAATAACCCATTCATCCATTAGCCTTACTTTTTGTCTCGTCGTACGGGTGGAGGGGGGGTTCTCAGTTTCCTCCCTGTGAGTCTGCTTTTTCCTTGGTGCTCTCGGGGTCTTTGGGGACATTGAAGTTTTTGCCTCTACCTGTGTAAGTCTATGTGTTATGAATGTTGGGGCTGAGGCATTTAATCCTGACTGCACCCCCCCTTCGTTGTTTTCTTCCCTTTTCTCATTCCTGCATGTTTCATTTGCCTGGATTTTCCTGTCCTGTTCCTGGTCCCGAGTGTGACATACCCTCCGCGCCTTTTTATCAGCATAGGTCTTTTTGATATATACACATTGTCCACAGATTCTGCAGCATCCTTTGCTGTTTGTTCTGCGGGTTTAGGTGATCTTTCAAGGATTACCATGCTTTCTTCTTCTGGTATTATCCTGTCACTTTCCTCATTTGGTGGGGCTATATCAGTTGGCTTTACCCTGCTTGGCAATTGGCTCTTTATTTCTCCGAGTTCTTCTTCTATTTTCTTTAGATGTTGTTTCTGAGCTTTCATCACTCCGAGAGGGTTACTTCCAGGATTCCTTGACGTGCCTTCTGCAGTAACAAGATTAAATCCATCAGCTAGGATGTAGGAGTTTCAGAGAGCACCGAGTCCTGTGTAGTATTTCTGACTGGGTTTGCTGGGTAACTTGTCCTTAAGCTCTCTTGATGTATTGGGGATTTTTGCAGTGATAGGTGTTGTTGGAATTGATCTGGTGCGCCTCCCCAGATAATGCTCTGGTTCTGGCCTTCGTTTCCCCTGTGAACTTCAATCCCTGGTGACAACAGTGAGAACATCTTTGGTGATGATGATAGTCGGGGCGCCGAGATTTGGTGATTTTAGCTCTGCAGTGTCTGGTTTAAAGATTTGCGGTTCGCCCCATCTTCCTCGTTATCAAGATTAACTTCTTCCTGGAGTTCTCCCTTATTTGACCGTCTTTGATTTTCATCTGGCAAGCCTGAATTTTCACCAATTTCTCCGCCAATTTCCACTATTTCTCCGTCTAGATCCGATGTTATTGCTGGGTTTATTGATTTATAGTGTTTGCCTACAAACTCCTTTATGGACTTTGACGCTGCCGTGTTCTCTTTCTGTTTATTAGTTGTTTGATTGCAGCCTCTTTTTGCCTTCTGGGCATTCTTCGTTGCTCTTTTGACTTTTCTTTTCTTTCGTCTCCCCTTACTATTTTCCATAGATGATGCATGACTTTCCTGGCTTTCATCCAGAGATTTTGAGCCCTCCAATGATTTACTCCTTCCTAGTTCATCCATTAATTTTTGCCCTCTTTTAGGTGCCATTTCTAGGCAAAAAACTGTTGTTATACTAAGGGTGGTAACTCTTAATTATTAATTTTACTTTTGTTAAAAGTTGTTCACTTACCTCTGTTCTGCCTTAGTTGCCTTCCGCCTGCTGCCTTGCCCCACTTAAACTTTCTGTCGAATTTAAATCTCCGACTTCTCCGTTGGTGTTTGGTCTTCTGAGGGCTGGTGCTTTAATTACACGCCCTTTATTGCCAGCTTACAACTCCAAAGATTCGCAAGGTATTGCCTTGCAGACTCAGCTGAATTCACTAGTCCAGCTAATAGTCCGAGTCTGCAAAAAATGGGGGCTGAAAGGGGCTAAGTTGGGGCTGGCGGTCAATGGCGTTCTCTGCATCAGCTGCGTGTGCAGAGTCTCGTGGTGCTCGGCGAGCCCACCTGCTCGCGCTGCTCCCGCTCCCGCACCCGCTCCCCTCGTCTCTCCCTGCCTCTCCCGAGGGCTCCGCTGTTATCCGAGGCTGGGGAGGAAATCTGTATCAGTTAGCCCGCTTGCCCGCCTGCCGCTGGTATCCGGCTGACGAAGGCTTGCTCCGTGTCCTCTTGCTCCGAGTCCCCGCGCTCCTTACTCCACTCTGTATCTCGGCGATTGCAGCACTTGGTCTGGCGGGGCGTGGCTTTGGCTAGGCACGGCTAGGCACGTCAAGGCGAACAGAGCTCCAGGGCTGATTCCAAGGGACCGGGACAGGCGTTCAGCTGCATGAATTGGTTATTGGGTGCTTTAAAGAGCATTACAGTATATATAGCTGTGTGGCTCCATTTGGCCTATGTGAGCTCCATGTTTCTGAGAGTGAATGTTGTAGAGCTTGTATGAATGTCTGTCCTGCTCCGTGAGTGCCTGTATGTTTTTCCAGATAGGTATGCAAGTTGCAGAATAGGTGGGAGAGTGCATGTAATGCTGGGCATAGGAGCCTATAAGTGCACAAGAAAGACAATAAAACTTGAAAGTGTATATCTAAAGTTTCAAACACATATATAATTGATATTTTTTTTTTTTTTTAAAGAGTCACATACCTGTTGCTACTGGTGTGCAGTTCAGGAGACATTTTGTTAGTAGAAATACACATATATCGACACTTGCATTTTATTTTTAGATTAGAGTACTACTAATGTAGTAAAGAAAGCATTGTACTAACAAATCAAATTAATTTTTATGGTAATTTTAACTGATTTTAGAGGGTCGCAAAACAGTCATGCACCGCTGAGGCATGTATTTCCTGAATCCTGCTGGAGGCGCATCTCCAGCATTTTTTTTACAATAGGAAAATACATATTTACACACTTTTATTGTTTACGTAAAGGGAAGAGATATACTAATAGTAAAAAAAATACTATAATTTGAGAGAAAATTTGTTATAATTAATGTTTTAATACATTTTGCAGCTTCATGTACAAGGTGCGATGGAGACAAGCTGGAGTCGTGGATCCCATATGAAACAGAAACAAAGGGAATTGATAGGTTAAACAACTTTCCACCATGAATACAATAAGGTCCCACCCCTATCTTCCATGCTTGGAAGTGTCTGTGAGTTTTCACACTTTTTTAAAGCAGCTAACTTTTTTTATTTTTTCTTGGTGTATTTTGGTGCGGCTTTTTCATTTAATTCATCATTGCTTCAGCACCAGAGTTCCTTGAGGAAGGCAAATAGATTTTTGAGGTGGAAGAGGAAGAGATATCAAAGAAAAAAAAGGAGAGAAGTGTAAGGGAATGTTTTTCCATCCCAAAGGGGCAAAAAAAATCAATGCTCAAAAGTGACATTCACCATATGCCAGATGGTCCTCTTAAATGGTAGTGATAACAAATTCTTGTGTAGTACTTCTTCAGTGTAGAAACGCCTTGGAACAATTCACAGCACTCGGTTGGCAAGAGTGGAAATGAGAGGGCTGAAGGAGCAGGAAGCAGCATCTGGGTCCCAACAAAATGTAGCTGGAACTTCTGTTGTTGGAGGGCATCTTTCTAATATTCCAATCAATCTTCCTGATTTTGTGAAAGCTGGCATTTTTTGTTTAAAATATAGCCCAATCCCCAGAACTAGAGAGCAGGTTGTTGATACAATGCTACACACTATGAATGGACACACTTGTTAATTGTTTTACTGAGTTAAAGCACAGTTTCTATTTTTTGGTGCTTGTTCCGTTTTTTGGAGGGATAAAACAATAAAACACCAAAAAAATTCAAAAAGTTAAGAAAAATTAAAGAAATTCATAAAATAGTTTACAAAAATGTTTCTTCTTAGAACTAACTATTCTGGTTTAAGAAAGAAAATGTATATGTTAAAAAATATGTTTGTATGAGTGACAGTCTATGTTGGCACGTATATTAGTGTGTTAGTGAGTGTTTTCATGAGTATATAGTTGTCTAAGTCCATGAAAATATATATTTATGCATGTACAACAGGCTGTGAGTGAGAATAATTGAATGGGTGAATGACTAAATTACTACAGGGGTGACTGAGTAGCTGTGTGAATATTTGTATGAGGAAGTGATTGTCTCATTGTGTATATGATCAAGTAGGAGAGTGCAAAATTACCTGTTTGGGTGAGTGATTGTATGGATCACTGATTATATCAGTGAGTGAGTGTGTATGGGTGTAATCTCGTGGGTGACCAAGTGTTTTGTAACTACCTGTATAGGGAACTGAGTAGGGTTCTGAGTGTTTGTATGTATGAGTGATTGGGAGGCTGTATTGGTGAGTATATAGGTGTTCAGTGCCTATATAAGTAAGTACTGACTGTACAAGTGGCTCTATGGGTATGTGTCTGGCTGTCTTAGTGTGTGTATGTGTGAATGCGAGCGTGTGTGTGTGTGTGGGGAAGTGACTCTATGACTATATGACTGAGTGTGTAAGTCACTGTATGAATTGGTTGTACAGCTTACTGACTGGGTATGTGTGTACTTCTATATCTGAGTTAATGGGTGTTGAGTGTCTGTATAGGAGTGTAAGAGAGTGTAAGAGTAACAATATGTATGAGAGAGAGGGTAGATGCGTTTTTCCATTAGTGCTTTTAAAGTGTTTTAGTCAGTATTGCCGTACACACGTGTGTCTGTAGAAGTGCCCTCAGTAGGCTTTGATATATATGATGTATCCGTATATCTAAATAAATGCTTAGGAGCTATTGAAAGTGAATTGCTGGGTGTAATAGCGTTTATACCATTTTGGACATAGGTATTTGAGCAGCAATCTGATTGTCAGACTTGATGTTTAACTGGGCACAGGGATTTCTAAGTGCAATTGCAACTGACTGAAAAGTAAAACTATGGGGATTGTATACAAGCCCCTTGTGCAACAGTACATCACGTTACTTGATGCACCTGCGGCGCAACCTGCTGCCCAATATTTACACGGACGCGTAAAGCCACTCTGCAGGACTTTAAGTGTGCCTGTAAATATCGCCCCTCCTCACGCAACACTGTGTGTAAGGGGGGTGACATTGGTAGTGCTGTCGGTGATCCAACTCAACACCCATGTATTCTGATGCATTTCCAGATTTACGAGAAATCGAGGTGCAACAAGGAGAAATGTTTACATTTCTCTTCATTTTTGCCCTCTTCCCATGTGTGCTACATTCTAACGGAAAGGGGAAAACACCTCAATTGATTGTTTTTGTTCATGAAGGTGTCTCTTCCTGCACAAAAACACATTTCCCCACTATCCGGGCAAGCTTGCACCATGGTGCAAGGGTGCATGCAACGGAGCATGACAATTGTTTGTTTGCAAGCACAAGGGAAACCACAGGGATGCAACATATTGTTGTAAATATGTCACATCCCTATGCTTTGAAAGTGACTCAGTGCGGTGCAGCCAAATGTCTGCCGGCACACACTGAGTCACTTTCATTTTGATTTGACTATGGTGTTTATATAGCGCACAAATGCCTGAAGGTATCTAGGTGCTGCGCAGAGGGCTGTACCAGGGATTCAGATGGAGAAGATGTAACTTAGTTTGAAAATAGCCATGTCTTTAGCAACTTTCTAAATCCAATCAATGTTGGGCAGCTTTTATTATTTAGCAGAAGCGAGTTCCAAAGCCTCACTGTACTCAGGACAAAGCTTCTTCTTCCCCAGCGATCTTTTTTACATTTTGGTTTCTGGAGGAGTTTGTTATGTGCTGATCATAGATGTCTAGATAGAAGATACCATGTAAGGTGTTTTTTCAAGAATGCTGGTCCATTTCCATACAATGCTATGTACGTGAGACATAAGAATTTAAACTCAATCCTTTTCTTCATGGAAAGCCAGTGGAGTTCTTTTACACCTTCTGAGATTTGATTTGATTTGATTTTTAGATTTATAGAGCGCAACAAATGCCCGGAGGCGTCTTGGTGCTAAGGACTCAGAGAGCATGTGCAGCTAGAATGCAGGCAACCTTAGAGGTCAGATTGAAACAACTATGTTTTGACTGCCTTCTTGAATGATTTCAGATCAGGGCTGTTTTTAATTGTTGATGGAAGAAGGTTTCAGGTTTTAGCAGATCCCAACAAGAAGCTCCTACCCCCCCAACGTGCTTGTTTGAACCTAGGAATTTGCAACAGTTTTTGTTGCACAGATCTAAGGTTCCTAAATGGCATATTGTATTTTATGCGCGATGTCAAGAACCAGGGACCCTTTCCCTGAAGTGCTTTGAACGTAATGCAAGATGATTTAAATATTATTCTTTTCTTAACCAGTAGCCAGTGCAGTGCTCCAAGCTGCTGGGAGACTGACTCGTGTTTAGGGATATCCAGAATCAATCTTGCTGCTGCATTCTGCAGACGTTGTTGCTTTTTTAAGAGTTGAGTTTGGATCCTTAAGTAAAGTGCATTGCCATAATCCAATCTGGAAATGGCAAGGGCAATCACCACTATTTTTAAAGCCTCAGGTGGAATGAAGGCACGAATCTTCGTAATTGTTTTGAGGATTGCCCAGAAACTGGAGGTAAGGCTATTGATTTGGCTATCAAAGGTCAGCCTACAGTCGAAGGTAATCCCCAGTTTTTTTGCCTTTGAGACGGGTGTAGGACACTCACCTAGCTCTGGGCTGTAATTTGGAGATGTTCAACAGCAGTCTGGCGGCTGCATTCTGCACCTGCTACAATTTAAGCAGATATTGTTTTTGAAGGCCTAGGAATAAGGCATTTCCATAATCCAGTCTTGCCATGCCCAGCACCTGCACTAATATTTTTACTGCTTTCGGAGGGATGAAAGTGCATATTTTACGGATGGATTTTAGTGTTAGGAAGACCTGAGAGATGACCATATTGATCTGGTTTTGGACGGTAAGTTTGTCATCCGAGATGGTGCCCAAATTCCTCACTTTATCGACTGGGGTGGGGGGGAATCTAACATACTGGGAGGCCACCAGTACCGTGACCAAAAGGAGGTATCAGATCCTAATAGGAGAACCACTGTTTTATTCCCGTTGAGTTTTAGCCAGTTTGTGCCCATCCATTGATTTATGTGGGACATGCATTGGCTAAAGCGGTCAGCTGTTTCCTCCTGGCTGCTAGGTATGGAAAACACAATTTGGGTGTCGTCTGCGTAGGAGATCAGTGTGAAGCCGAACTGCCTGATGATATTGGCTAGAGGGGTCACATATAGGTTGAAAAGGGTGGGGCTTAATGAAGAGCCATGGGGCACTCCACATGGCAGAGTAAACTGCTCTGAGCAGGAGCTACCGATCTGAGCACGTTGATGCCTGTTGTTCAGATAAGATTTGATTAGCTGGAGGTCAGAGTTCCTGACTCCCACCTCTTGGAGTCTTTTGATTAGAATGTCGTGATTTACGGTGTCAAATGCCGCCAGCAGATCCAACAGTATCAAGGCGGCTTTGGCACTGGTGTCTAATATTGCCTGTATCTCCTCTGCTGCCATGATCAGGGCAGTTTCTGTCCCATGCCCTTGTTGGAACCCATATTGGGAAGAATCCAACAAGTCTGCAGAGGAAATGAAGGTCGTAAGTTGGGAGTTGAGAATTTTTTCCAGTACTTTCATTGTAAATATGGCCCATTATTTATAGGCTTTTAAGCAGACAGATCACTGCCTATACCCTAGCTATTGCCTACACTGGTGGGGAATTCTAAGTAATAGAAGAGGAGATTAAGATTTGGCGACCAGTTTGTAAAGTCAATTTGGCCTACTAATAAAATACACTCACTCGTTCTGCAGAAGCTGGTCTGAGACATGTTGAAGCGGCAGTTCTCTACAGGGTTACTATTTAAATTAGATTCTAGGTTCCAATATTGGTGTTTCTTACCTTATTTAAAGAAGCATGTTGCTGTATGGCTATCATTCTTAGTGAGTCTATGGCTCTCTAAATCTGTATATAAGGGGGTAGCTGGACTGCTTTTAGGCTGTGCTATCGAGTAGACATGCATGCAACTTTGTGTTCACAACTGCCCCAAGTGGGACTCGATACATATGATGTATACATATATATGAATAGATGCCTAGGAGCTATTGTAAGTGTAAGGCTGGGCATATTAGTTGTTCTATCCTTTGAAGCTAGGTATGCGAGTTGCAATCTGACATTAAGGCTGGATTTATAACTGGGTATAGGGTTCTGTAAGTGCAGTTGTCAGTGACTGAAATTTGAAACCACATGTTTAAATATGTAAGTAGATAGGTTAGTACCTGTGCCCTAGCTTCTGCCCACCTTGAGAGTAAGTTATAAATAGTCTATTGTGATGTAAGTTTAATCCTATAACAACTGATAAAACAACACCTTATCAGTGTAAATGTATAAACATGGATAAACACCTGCACAACCACAAATGAAATGCCACTTGAGGAAAAAAAAAAGTGAAAGAGTAATTTTTGGGGCGACACAATTTAACTTAGTAATGCAATGTAGCACCAAGAGATGCTGGGCTATTATTATTCTGCTTGTGTTTTGTTGTTTAGGGATGTCACTAAAATATTGTTTCTTCTTCCTTTTGCTTTTTTCAGTTTTGTGGTCTTTGGTCTAAAGATGCAGGGTTTCAAAGCATGTTTTAGGTCTTATTTAATTATTTTATACAATGTAGAGAGTCAGAAAATGTCAAAATCATAACTAAGATGGCTGCCTGAGAATAAGCCCCAGAGGAGCTCCTGGTTTTGGGGATCGCCATCTGGTGAAAATCCCTGGAAAAAAACGCCTCTCAAGGCGACCCTCTTACCCACTCCTTGACCGGACTGCAGATCCCTCCCATCAATCCCACAAAAAAAGAAGATTAACTTCCAACTTACCCGCTTGATCGACCACCACAGCCCAGAACGGCAACTCCCTGCCCAGACCCCAGCGCTGCCCGAACTGGCAGGCGTCCAGCTTCCTTGAGAGATCTGTGTGCCTGGCGGATGCCCATCTCCCTGAAAAGACTGGTCTTGGGCGGCAGGACCCCGACCAATGGCACTGGCTCTCTGGCTCTACGGTCCCTCCGCGACTGCTCCGGTGGTCTTGACCCCTGCAATAGTAGAGCCCAGTAAGAGATACCGTGCCCGAGATGGCGCCTTTGATGTTAGCCTGGCGGTGCGTGTGCCTGCGTCTCCTGATCCCAGGTATGGTGTGAGCCCTACGACATACACCTGGCCCGAGATCGGCCCCTGCGGTGCTGCCAGGGCATTGCGCTCCACCTGCCTTCCTCCACGGCGCAGCACATTGATGCTTGAGCCTGTAAACTGACTTTAAATGACAGGCTAATAATGCGGACATGGTTCTGGTGAATCATCAATACCGAGCCTGCTACTGCAGATTAACGGACCACAGAGTGCTCCACGACTAGTACATTTTTTCAACTGTGATCTCTGAAGATGGAGTAGGGACAGGCTGCAGAGGAGCAGTGGAGAGCATTGGACCGCCATCTTTTTGGCCCATGCTGAGAAGGGCTTCCCGAGTACTTGCGGAGACAGCACGGATTGTCGATGTAGCACGGCCTCCGTTTAACTAAATTAGGGGATTGGAGGCTTCCGAGTCCAGGTCTGATTCTCATCGCCTCCAGCTGCATGAGGAGAAACACTGCCAAAGATGGGGATCATGGGCAAAGCATGGAGAACACCTACCCCAGCCATAATGATTGTGGATGCGGGGTTGCTTTGAGAACTTGATCTGTCCTTCAAGTGCTGCTTCCTTCCACCGTACTGTAAGGCCGGGATTAACACCACCACCCCCTGCCGCCTTTACCTCGATGCTGTACGAATAAGTTTAAATTGCTGCTAAGCCCGAGTTCCTGACCTTAAAATGGAACCTGGTGAAGATGCCTCTTTTTGATTTAACTGTATGACACCACCACTTTACCTTTTATAAGCCGTTATCCACCTTATTAATAGCCTAGATATTGAAACAATCTGCACAAGGTTATTATTGAAACCGGGGAAGCGGATTAATGGTATCAAAAGTGGGGAATCCAGACGCCTAACCTTAAATGGCGCTTGGCGAAGTCGCCTCATAATGATTTATGTTATGACACACATCCTATCGGTTATCTGCATTACACATGGTAACCATGACAATAGAATTATTTTTTCTCAGGTTTGATCACAGCGTTGATGCACCCACTATACTATGCAGCAATGGGCACTGTTCCCGTATTGTAGTAACTCCTTTCCCCACTCATGGGAACAAATATGCAACGGAGCTATGGAATCCGACATAGGACTACACCTGAATCAGCCCATCTAAGGGAAAGATACTCAGGACTGTTCTTGATGAAAATAATGTCCACTCCTAATGAGGCGACCACATTGGTCTAGGCTCCCTAACAGTGGTCCTGCTCCTGCTAGACTCTAGTTTGCACCCTCTGATCTCCAAACCTCTGTATGTTTTCCAGCATTGACTTACCTCATCTTGCCTTTTTACGTTATTTTATATTTCTATCTTTTGGTATGCATATGCTGTGTGATATTTATTACTGCCCATTATTATTCCTATTTACTATCTGCACCTAAACTTACCTGAAAGCTATTTATAACTGTATGCTTATCCTCATAGTTTGACCTCACTATATCATCCTTTTTCTTTCTAATGTCTATGCTGCTTGTGCCTTTCCGTGAATAGTGCTAATTATTATTTATTGCCCTATGGGCACACATAATGGTCTACCTAATTTTATCACTTCTTTTTTGGTACTTATCGTTGTTTTTGCTTCTCATGCACTATTAATGGTCTACCTCAAATTATTTGTTGAAACTGTAATGTATTATAAATTTGCACTCTTAATAGTCTTCCTCACTTGTATGTTTTTTGCTGTAAGTGAAGCCTGTTATTTTTCCGATTTATTTTCCTTTCCTGTTGCCTCTCTGATCTCTTTACCAGTAATATCGCCACTTTTCTCGACTAATTTCTCTCCATGATGATCCTATTACCCACTCTCCCCTCTCTCTCTTATCCCTGTCTACTGCCTCTTCCCCTGGAATCTCCCCCTTCTCACTCACCCCCACCATATAGCCCTCCACCCCAATCTTCCACCTGTCGCAACCTTCACGCTCCACTGGAAATTCTACCTCTTTCAGACTACCTCCCTGTTACATACCCATGCTCCTACTCCCCTCCCCCTCTGCGCGCCACCCCAATCTATCCCTGCACTCCTTCCTCCCACCTCCGGTCTGTTACAGCTGTCACATCATGCCTCCCCTCATCCATACTCCCTTGATGCTAGATTCTACAATCACTAGGCACAGCCCCAGCTCGTGGTCCATCCTTTACCCTTCACACCTCTCTAAAAACGTCAAGAAACATTTTAAACATAAACTTCTAATACAACACCAAGAAACGTTATTTGTTGACAACTACCACAGCCTACCCTCCATCATAAAAAACAACTACATCTTCTTCACCAAACGCGCATCTAAATGGAAAAGTATCTTTCTCCAACACCTCTCTATCACTAATTCCCGCAAAATTTCATATGATCTGAAACTCTCCACCACTCCATCCTCTTCATTTCCTGGTGAAATTGGCATCTCTGTGTTCAAATCTGGAAATATACTTATACCAGCGTCTGAAAAACACCTCACCCCCACTTCAATTCACTAGCCCAAAACCCTATACCCACACTTAACACTAACCTCCTTGCCTCCCAATTGGAAGATACCTGTCTATCCCTGCTCACCATGACCCCCTCTCATCCATTTCCTGACTAATAACCTTTCTCATACCTACTTTCACACGACCCCACCTGCTCTTAATTCTATTACCATTGATGAAAACCACGTCTCCCAATTACCCACTCAACTACCTCGCTAGCATCCCTCCCTCCTATTTCTTCTCCCTTAACTCACTCTTCCACCCAAACTCACCTACATCTAGCTACTCCACCCCTTAATCCGCAATCTACTCCACTCCCCTTACCTCTCTGTAACCTCACATAAAACGCCCTCAATCGCATTAATCCTTCTCCCTCCCCATTTAATACCTCCCTGTGCTTCCCCCACAGCTCCATCAATTTCCCCAATTCCTTCTCCTGTAAAAACCCCTCTCATGATCAAACTAACGCCCCCAACTTCATCTCCCAGGCCCTCCTTACCTCCTGACCCCCTTTTCAATTCAATTCCAGTGATCTAGGGTATTAGTAGGATCCCGTCCTCTCATGTTTCTCCCTCGAAACAGACAGACAGTAGTAGCTCACTCAGTCCTCCCCCTCCTGAGTTAATCCCCCCTTCACCTCGACTGCAAACTCCCCCCTATCTCATTCATCTATCCCAGTGATCCTGGAAGTTGGCAGGATCCCGTCTTCCCCAGTTTCACCCAGGCCCCTCAGCAATTCACTTCTGTCCACTCCTGTTCCTCCACAAAACCTAGTGACCCTAAACCCCTCAACTGCATGCTGGTTAACTGCCGGTCGGCCTCTTATCATGCAACAGAAATCGCAGAAACCATCCTCAATGAAAGCATTGACATCACCTTTTTGACTGAAACCTGGTTCAACTCCCACTTCTCTTCAATCCTTGACATGCTTTCTCCCCGGGCTAGTCCATCCTCAGAAAAGACAGACTCAAAAAAATTGGAGAGGCCTCACTATAATTTGTAAAGAACAACTTAAACTTTCTCCTGTCCACCACCATGACCTATCCACTTTTGAACACCTTGGTGCTAAACTTACATTACTGGGTTCCCCTCCTATCTGCCTGCATAATATCTACACCTTCCTGGCGATCCTCTCTACATTGCTGAGGAGTTGTCCGATCTGCTTATTCAATCATCACTCTCCAAATCTAGAAACCTCTTCCTAAGGGATTTTAACCTCCATTGGAACAAAACCGACGACCCCGCAGTTAACCTCACCAACGAATTACTGGACATCAGTGACTTGACGCAACCGTCAATGCTATTATCACTAGCAAGAATTTGGCTTCTCTATCCCACATCATCCCCATTGACTGGTCAGATCACCACCTCATCCTCTTCACGATTAACAGCTCTATGCCCCCTCCTCCCTCTAACACCAACATACAAAAGAAGCTTACCCAGAATCTTTACCTTATTCCTTCTGGAGTGCTGGATTCTACAATTAAAGCTCGCCTACAGCTTTCCCCTCTCCCAAAGTACCATTGGTCTTACTGAACATTACAATAATTCTATACTCAAAGTCCTTGATCAAATTTTCCCTGCCAAATAAAACTCCCAAAAACTATTCCCTCCAAAACTTGGTTCAACACTGACCTTAACAAAGAGAGACAAGCGAACATACTTGGAGGCATCAAGCTTCGGCTCGATTCTTGTCCTCCTCAGAGCTGCTAGGGCCAACTACAAAAAACACATCTTTAACGAAAAAGCTTCCTTCTTCCGTTCACAACTTGATGCTCAAAGTCATCCTAGGGAGCTTTTTAACATTGTCAAAAACCAAACTACCTCAGCCCCCCCAAAATTACTAGGTACTGTTGAGAGGTGTGAAGAAATTGCCAGCGTCTTCTCTAACAAAGTCAACAAAATTGATCAATCCTTCAATTTTAACTCCCTACCACATAGTCTACCCCCCTCCTTAACTTTCCCCTTGAGCCTTCTTCCACTCCTATCCCCCCCTGATTCCTCCCAACTCCCCCCATCTATCACCCTCTATGAACCCTAGCTTACCGCCCCCCAGCTAAAAAATAATGCCTCCTGGAATACGTTTTGTCCTGGATTTGAAAGTGATGTCCTTAACATCATCTTCAAGATTAAACCATCCTCACTTACCAGAGATCCACTTCCAGCTCATCTGGTACAAGAACTAAAACACATCATCGCCCCACTATGAACCAATATCATCAACTCGTCCTTTGCCTCTGAAAGTGTTCCTGCTTCCCTCCAACTAGGCCAAATTACCTCCATCATCAAAAATCCAGCGGCTGACCCCAACGATTAAACAACCTGCACCCCATCTCTAACCTTCCCTTCCTTTACAAAAGCCCTCAAAAAATGCGTCCTGCGACAGTTGGACAAACACATCGACTCATTCAACCTCTTAGACGCTTTCCAATCAGGTTTTAGAAATGGATGCAGCATAGAAACTGCAATGCTCAACCTTACTGATGACATACATCTCTCCCTTGATAAAGGCGAA
Source organism: Lissotriton vulgaris (assembly GCF_964263255.1). Lineage (NCBI taxonomy): Eukaryota > Metazoa > Chordata > Amphibia > Caudata > Salamandridae > Lissotriton > Lissotriton vulgaris. The sequence goes on from NC_141696.1 coordinate 1,044,797,487, forward strand.
TCATCCCTCCTCATTCTTCTTGACCTCTCTACAGCCTTTGATACTGTAAACCAGGACGCCTTACTCAATATTCTCAAAGACCGTTTCGGCTTTGACAGTGAAGTTCTTAAGTGGTTCACCTCTTATTTCCAAAATAGAACTCAACAAATTGAAGTCAGCGGTTGCCTTTCCAATCCTCAATTTGTATGCTTGGGCATTTCACAGGGCTCTATTCTTTCTTCCACTCTATTCACCCTCTTCATAGAACCCCTCACCCTTATTCTTAACCTCTATGCCGATGACACACAACTATACCACAAGATCAAATTCCATGACGACGTCTTACATCTTAACGATGCCCTGACCAATATTCAACTGTGGTTCCATCAAAATCACCTCAAATTAAACCGCAAAAAAACGGAAATCATCCTTTTCTCTCCCAAGAAACAACTCACTCCCTATAGAACACTGGATCATAGACATTAAAGCTCTCAACTGCTCTCTCACAATATCCAAATCCGTCAAATCTCTTGGTATTAGCATTGATCAGAACCTCAGTCTTACTCCCCATATAAAAAACTCGGCATAAGGTGTTCTCTTTACACTACATCACCTTAAAAAAAATAAACCATTCATTCCAGCTGATGACTTTAAATCAGTTGTACAATCATTATTCCTGTCTAGAATTGATTACAGTAATGCCACCCTTGCTGGTACCCCAAAAGACCACCTAGCCCCTATCAAATCCATTCTTAACCTCGCTGCCAGGCTTATTACTGACAACAATCCATACGGTCGCACACTGCTCCTCCTACCAGCAAATTGGCCCCTGGGCATTATGGTAAATGCAGTTCGTTCTAGCGTGTGCGCTTCTGAAACAATGTAGAGTATATCCACCGTTGTGCTGGCCATCCCTGGACACGTGTTTCGTGGTCATTACCTCTCATCAGCAGGGAATAGGCGTGTGTATTGGGCCGCTGCGTAGGCTGCCAAAAGTGTTCTCAGGTCTTGATACCTCTTGCGGTGCGCAGGTGCATACCCATGAGCTCGTCAGCTCAACCGGCTCAAGGGAGCCTTAATAAACAACAATCCATATGGTCGTACACTGCTCCTCCTTCCAGCGAGTTGGCCCATGGGCATTATGGTAAATGCCGTTCGTTCCAGCGTGTGCGCTTCTGAAAAAATGTCAAATATATCCACTGTTGTGCTGGCCATCCCTGGACACGTGTTTCGAGGTCGTTACCTCTCATCAGCAGGGAATAGGCGTGTGTATGGGGCTGCTGCGTAGGCTGCCAAAAGTGTTCTCAGGTCTTGATACCTCTCGCGGTGCGCAGGTGTGTAACCATGAGCTCGTCAGCTCGACCGGCTCGAGGGAGCCTTAATAAACAACAATCCATATGGTCGCACACTGCTCCTCCTACCAGCGAGTTGGCCCCTGGGCATTATGGTAAATGCAGTTCGTTCCAGCGTGTGCGCTTCTGAAAAAATGTCAAGTATATCCATCGTTGTGCTGGCGATCCCTGGACACGTGTTTCGAGGTCGTTTACCTCTCATCAGCAGGGAATAGGCGTTTGTATGGGGCTGCTGTGTAGGCTGCCAAAAGTGGTCTCAGGTCTTGATACCTCTCGCGGCGCGCAAGTGCGTAACCATGAGCTCGTCAGCTCGACCGGCTCAAGGGAGCCTTAATAAACAACAATCCATATGGTGGCACACTGCTCCTCCTACCAGTGAGTTGGCCCCTGGGCATTATGGTAAATGCTGTTCGTTCCAGCGTGTGCGGTTCTGAAAAAATGTCGAGTATATCCACCGTTGTGCTGGCCATCCCTGGACACGTGTTTCGAGGTCGTTACCTCTCATCAGCAGGGAATAGGCGTGTGTATGGGGCTGCTGCGTAGGCTGCCAAAAGTATTCTCAGGTCTTGATACCTCTCGCGGCACGCAGGTGCGTAATCATGAGCTCTTCAGCTCGACCGGCTCAAGGGAGCCTTATTAAACAACAATCCATATGGTCGCACACTGCTCCTCCTACCAGCGAGTTGGCCCCTGGGCATTATGGTATATGCAGTTCGTTCCAGCGTGTGCACATCTGAAAAAATGTCGAGTATATCCACAGTTGTGCTGGCCATCCCTGGACACGTGTTTCAAGGTCATTACCTCTCATCAGCAGGGAATAGGCGTGTGTTTGGGGCTGCTGCGTAGGCTGCGAAAAGTGTTCTCAGGTCTTGATACCTCTCGCGGCGCGCAGGTGCATAACCATGAGATCGTCAGCTCGACCGGCTCACGGTAGCCTAAGTAAACAACAATCCATATTTTCGCACACTGCTCCTCCTACCAGCGAGTTGGCCCCTGGGCATTATGGTAAATGCAGTTTGTTCCAGCGTGTGCGCTTCTGAAAAAGTGTCGAGTATATCCACCGTTGTGCTGGCCATCTCTGGACACGTGTTTCGAGGTCGTTATCTCTCATCAGCAGGGAATAGGCGTGTGTATTGGGCTGCTGCGTAGCCTGCCAAAAGTGTTCTAAGGTCTTGATACCTCTCACGGCGCGCAGATGCGTAACCATGAGCTCGTCAACTCGACCGGCTCAAGGGAGCCTTAATAAACAACAATCCATATGGTCGCACACTGCTCCTCCTACCAGCGAGTTGGCCCCTGGGCATTATGGTATATGAAGATCGTTCCAGCTTGTGCGCTTCTGAAAAAATGTCGAGTATATCCACCGTTGTGCTGGCCATCCCTGGACACGTGTTTTGAGGTCGTTACCTCTCACCAGCAGGGAATAGGCGTGTGTATTGGGCTGCTGCATAGCCTGCCAAAAGTGTTCTAAGGTCTTGATACCTCTCACGGTGCGCAGATGCGTAACCATGAGCTCGTCAACTCGACCAGCTCAAGGGAGCCTTAATAAACAACAATCCATATGGTCGCACACTGCTCCTCCTACCAGCGAGTTGGCCCCTGGGCATTATGGTAAATGCAGTTTGTTCCAGCGTGTGCGCTTCCAAAAAAATGTCGAGTATATCCACCGTTGTGCTGACCATCCCTGTACACGTGTTTCGAGGTTGTTACCTCTTATCAGCAGGGAATAGACGTGTGTATGGGGCTGCTGCGTAGGCTGCCAAAAGTGTTCTCAGGTCTTGATACCTCTCGCGGCGCGCAGGTGCGTAACCATGAGCTCGTCAGCTCGACCGGCTAAAGGGAGCCTTAATAAACAACAATCTATATGGTCGCACACTGCTCCTCCTACCAGCGAGTTGGCCCCTGGGCATTATGGTAAATGCAGTTCGTTCCAGCGTGTGCGCTTGTGGAAAAATGTCGAGTATATCCACTGTTGTGCTGGCTATCCCTGGGCATGTGTTTTGAGGTCGTTACCTCTCATCAGCAGGGAATAGGCGTGTGTATGGGGCTGCTGTGTAGGCTGCCAAAAGTGTTCTCAGTTCTTGATACCTCTCGCGGCGAGCAGGTGTGTAACCATGAGCTTGTCAGCTCGACCGGCTTTGGGAGCCTTAATAAACAACAATCCATATGGTCGCACACTGTTCCTCCTACCAGCGAGTTGGCCCCTGGGCATTAAGGTAAATGCAGATCGTTCCAGCGTGTGCGCTTCTCAAAAAATGTCGAGTATATACCACTGTTTTGCTGGCCATCCCTGGACACGTGTTTTGAGGTCATTACCTCTCATCAGCAGGCAATAGGCATGTGTATGGGGCTGCTGCGTCGGCTGCCAAAAGTGTTCCCAGGTCTTGATACCTCTCGAGGCACGCAGGTGTGTAACCATGAGCTCGTCAGCTCGACCGGCTCAAGGGAGCCCTAATAAACAACAATCCATATGGTCGCACACTGCTCCTCCTACCAGCGAGTTGGCTCCTGGGCATTATGGTAAATGCAGTTCGTGCCAGCGTGTGCACTTCTGAAAAAATGTCTTATTACTGACTGCAAGTGTTTCGAACACATCTCCCCTGTTCTCAAAAACCTTAAATGGCTTCCGATCGAAGGCAGATCCACATACAAGATCGCCTGCATCACGCACAAAGCCCTTCATCAAAATACCCCTTCTTACCTCTCTGACAAACTTCAAAAAGCTGGGTGTTCTAGAACAATGAGGAGCACTAACGCTCTTGTCCTTGTCCCTCCTCTGCTAAAAAAGAAATCAACTCAGTCTCGTTCATTTTCTGGTAATGCTCCTTCTATCTGGAATACCCTTCCCAAAGACCTATGTTGCAACCCCTCCTACCCCTGCTTCAAAAAAGACCTCAAGCTGCTCCTTCTCAACAAATACTGGGGTTCTTAATTTAACTTATTGTCTCTGGCCTCAAACTCCTCCCTTTTACATGGTTGAAATTGGCCCCCCTTTACTTTTTATTTCACGTCCTCCCCCCTCTCCACTAATCTATCTCCTTCTCTCTCCTCTCCATCAACTGAATCACTATATAATTCCACACTGTTTTCCTGATCTACCATCTTTGATCCGATACCTATTTTGATCTTCCAAACGTAATTCTTTATTAAACTCACATCGCTCTGCCTTACTTTCCTAATTGTACTACGCTTGTCTGTTATTCTGGGCTACCAAATCCTGTAAATAGCTCTGATACTCTTGGGTTCAGCTAGCGCTATATAAAACCTTTTAAATAAAATATAAAATAAATAAGATTCTTTCAGTGCTAGGTAAAATGGCTGATTTCATAGGAATCTATCCTGATATGTACCATCACATTTACCCTCAGACAGAGAATGGGTGAAACAATTTGATACATTAGCTTTAAACATTCAATGAAAGGTGTAATGACAGGTATATGAAAAATGAGTACTGTCATCAAGCATCTGGGATAGTGGTGAAAATATGACACCAGACCTTTGGAAAACATGGAATGAAGTATTGCTTGGAATGCTGCTGCAAAAAGTTCTAACCAAGCTCAACAAAGATTGGAGTGATATTGTTGGTATTCACAGTGATTCAGCTACGTATATGAAAAAGTTGTGCAATGAACTGTCAAAATTGATACCTGAGCTGAAGTGCTTCCCTGAAAAAGATCCGTCACTTGCTTGATGGTGTGCTGAAAGCATCTTTACACTCTTCAGAGTTAATGAAGAATGCTTTTCTTCAGCGAGATTGATGAATGTCTGACTTCTCTGCAATTTGATTCCCTTGTAGGGCACTCTGCACAATTGCCTAGCTCCCATTCCGGTTTGAGGCCATCTCTAGGTCAGGCCCTGACAGATTTAGAGTTGCATTTATGAATTTGTATTCAAACTTTTGTTTTCTAGTCCTATTTTAAATTGTGGCATTCTTTCCAATAATTCTACCTGAGAGCGGAGCCTGCCAGGTAGGAGTGGAGCTGCTGGTGTCCGTTTGTGTTAATTCGGCCCCTCCACTTTTTCGCTCCTGATATACTCTAGCCAGGCCACTTCTGGGTGGGCTATTTAAACATGGCAGCTGCGCGCATTTGCAGCAGGCATGCCGCTGGCATACTGAAGGCATGCTTAAGGCAAACCATCGGATTCAGCTGTGCCTGAACAGCACCAGTGTCCAGTGCCCTTACTGTTGGAAAATCAGATATTAAGCCTTATACATCAAATGAGATCAGGCAACTTGCGCCAAGCACTCCTGAAGCATATATGCATTCAATAGATGCCTCTATGAACATAGTAAGTTTTAGAGAATGTGAGTTTTCTCTACCCATAAGCATCACAGACTTTTCTGGGGCAAATAGAGAGGGTGCTAACCTCTGTATAAGACGCTGATACTATATTAATTGCCGCTCACTGCCAAAACACAGGTCTGAGAATCATGACCTTCTGACTGACCTCCAGTCTGATGTGCTCTTTCTGTCTGAAACTTTGACTACATGTTTTTGAGACAGGAGACAGGATAGACAATCTCAAGGAAGGTGGAATTGTGTTTATTTTCAAACACACTTTACCCTGTTCTTTCTTAAGCCATTATTGCGTGTGGTGAAGTAGCTGCATTTTCCGTGACACTGTCCAGCAACTGCCTGCTAGCAGGGTTTTTGGTTTACCGCCCTCCTGGCTCAGCCTCACAATCCCTAACTGCCTTGATTGATGTTATACCTGCTTAGGCACTATGATATTCAAACTTTTTGTATTGGGTGACCTCAGCCTATATTTTGAGTACACCACATGTCCCTCAATTATCTCCCTAAGGGAGAATCTAAAAGCCTTTCAATTCAACCAATTGATCCATGCTCACACACAAAAGCAAGGTCACATGTTGGACCCCTAATGTGCCATTTCTCTCTGTGGGAGCACAGCCCCGCTTGTACCCGTAGTTTGGTCAGACCACTTTCTGCTCCCTTTTCAGATCACCATATCCCCTTGAAACACCGCACCATGATGCATCCAGCACCAACAAACGTGAAAGTGGGCTAAAATATCTCCAGGGTCCTTTACAGCGACTCTGCGAGCAAACCGTATTACCCTTAGTGATAATTCAGACACAGCAAACATACAAGTAGAAAACTGGATTGATAGTGCGCTAGACTGTATTGCTCCACTAATTACCTGTACAAACTCAAACCAAAACATCTGTGAAGTGGTTTAATAATGAGCTCTTCCTTCAAAAAAAAAACTGTGAGTGATTAGAGTGCCAATGACACAAGGAATACGTTGGCATACCAAAGGCCAATTATGATAAGGAACGGAACGCCCACTACAAGCAGATCAGACTTGTATGTGGCCAAATTCCGACAAAAGCATACAGGAAGTGAGTGTGAGAAATTGGCCTGGTATATGATGTCCACTAATTAAACTTGGCACCTTGCACCAGTCCAAACAACCCTTATGATGATTTAAGAGGTCAATGATAACCTTAGAAAGCTATCCAAGTGGTAGCTGTGAAGAGCAGCCTTAAGGCTTAGTCTTGAAGGAATGTTAAGCAGTTTGTTTTACCAGAAAGCAACCTTATTGCATTGGTTAATTGAAAGGAGAACCACACAGTAGTTACAAGAATATATATTTATTATTATAACACCTTAAGTACCTCACAGTATCTGCAAAGTGCAGATAAACACAAAGCACACAATACTGTAGCTCAGAAACAATCGTAAATAGCACTAATACATAGTGGGCCCTTTGGGAAGACCAAACCATATACTAAAATAGTTGTATAAAAACCACTACTCAAGTCAAGACAATGTTTAGAGGTTTAAGAATCGCTGAGACCCCAAGAAACCACCCAAGGTGAGTAAGTAGGGACCCAATAGATGACGGGTGCAGTGTGATAACACAACCGCATGCTTCGTACAGTTTGATTGGAGAGACTCAGTTGCAATTTTAAAGTTTAAGGACCCTTCCCAGTGGATTACGAGGAAACCCTTTGGAACATAGAAGGTTGGAGAGCAACCCCACCATTGGATACTGACATACAAGAGTTATCTATCCCAGGAAAGCCAGGTGCAAAGGGATTGAAGTGGTGTTGGAAACTGCTGTTATTCTCAATGGGAGTCTTGAGAGAAATGCCACTGGTGGAAAGAAGAATAGTGTCCGGTGGAACTCACAGGTGGATTGTTGATGAAAGGAACCTGAAAGCAGTTGGGACAGAGACTGAGTCACTCAGGAGTGACCAGGGGCTCAGTAAAACAATGCCCACCAACGTTGGGTGCTTCAGGTGTGAAGAGGGAGGTCTTGACTCTACAGCTGCAGGGACAAGGAGATGTTAAGGACAACCCGGAGCCGTATTCAAGCTGTCTCACAAAGGACGTCGAGTGCTGAGGTGTCGTGGCCGGTGGAAGCACCAATAAGCCTTGGCATAGACAACCCATGAAGAAGATCAAAGAAGGTTATGGACTGGCCCAGAAAGGACCAGGGGACTCACCACAGCAAGGGGAGTCAGGGCAGGCCTGTATCAACCAGGGGGACTCAAGAAAATCCGGTTTGTCCCTCAAATGGACTCACAGGCTGAAGGCACAGGAATGGCAAGGGGACCGCTAGCAGTTTCACAAAGCAACAGCTTGCAGTGCACAGAATGTGAGGAGGCCGAAGTCCTTTGCACTAAATGTGCGCAGAGGTTGGGGCTATCAACTGCCCAATGCACAAAGTTGGGCTTCACCAACAAGCATATGCACTTGCAAATATACGCAGTTCACAGGGTTTCAGATTATGCGGTCCCCATGAGGGACACTGGTGTCAAACCTCCTGAGAGGGCAGCTCAATCTAAAGGAATGTAGGAACCCACCTTCTGTGTTGCTGGAGCATTTGGAGTCTGCAGGAGCTCTGAATCAGCATACCTGTCAGTTGCTTGAGAATGCAGGGGAGTGCCTTTTTCGTGCCAATGGAGATAATACAGTAGTCCTTGATGTTCCAAAGGTCCTGCACAGAGCCTGTATTGTGCACAGGCACAGACAATGTTTTGGACGGAGAGGGTAACAAAGTTGTGCCCAAGTCAAAGTCAAGCGAAGTCAAGACGGTCGAAGGTCAGTGGTTTCTTGTTCAGAATCGTGTCCACATCGAATCTAGGGTCCTACAGCCAGGTGAGCCCTTTTGTACCCACGGGAGAGAGTTGGACAGATTCAGGTGACCCTCCTCAGGGATGGTTAGGACAGTGGGGAGGTTACTCCCATGTCCTTTGCCCAGTTTTGCACCAGAGCAGGAGCTCAGGGACTCCAAATGTGCTCCTCATGCAGACTTTCAGGCACTTTGGAAGTGCACCCACCCAGCTCCAATACAATAATTCCTCTCTGGGAGGTGGTCCCACCTCCTTGTGACAGGATTCCATTGTGCTGCCTTTCTCTGCTCGAGCTTAGCTCAGCAGCAGGAGGACAGAAATGTGTCTATGGTCAGCAGCATCCATTTTATGCTGTCTGGGTCGAGAAGGCTGGTACCAGGAAGACCAGGGACCTCACGAAGCTTGCTTCTGAAGGGTGGAATTATACCTCCCACACTAGTTATCAGTGTTGAGATATGATTCCAAGGTGTTTGATACCAAACACAACATGGTTTGTTGCAGCTGTTTTCAAGACAGCATTTTATGTGAGCATATAATGCACCTCTGCCTATATGTCTGCCAGCCTCACTGACAACCCTGGAGAATGCTCCCCGAAGGCTGCAGGGTTGCTCTGCCCATGCAGGGGTACCCTCTCACGTAAAACCCAGCACCATGCCGTCAGGATTGTTAAGGCCTTCTATAGATGTAGTGAACCTATATCCAAAGTAAGTGGTGCATGCACCATCTTACACAGGATGCAATGGCAGGTCATTAGTTCCATTTTGCATGGCCTCTCATGGGTGGCATAATACATGCTTCAGCCCTTGGAAGGCCTCTGGGGTACCTATGCCCTGGGTACATGTGTACCATGTACTAGGGACTTATAAGGGTACCGCAGTATCCAATCAGGAGTGTACCATATTATATGACATAACATTTTAAGGAGGAAGCAGATAGACTTGGGTCCTGATTAGCAGGAACCAAGTCAGACTAGTCAAAAACAGTGTAACATCAAGCAAAAAGTGGAGGTAACCATAAGAAGAAGATCCTACTTTCGTACAGTGAGATTCACAGATATGGGAAAAATGTATATGTTGCTGCTGCCCAAAAGGATAGTATGTCATTTAGAAGTCAGTAACTTATGGCAATCACAACCAGCCAATAGTTTGGCTAATTGTATTTCTCCTGAGATATGATACTCCTACTTTCTGGATCTTTACAAATAGGGTCCGAACAATGACAGGTCACACGGCTTTAGCATCAATTGCCTAGCCCCCTTAAGGCCTCCTTAAATTGCAGGTCAGTTAGAACGTCTCTGCAATCAAAGCTATAGCAAGGGTCAAGGCTCCAGGGCCTTTTGTCATTCCAGGTGATCTTTTCTTAACAGATGTCGATGGTTGGGCTACATACTTCAACACATGATTTAGTGGTATCCTTCATGGGGCCAGCATTAATTGCACCTGGAAGGCAGCCAAAATCACCCCCATGCACAAGACAGTGCAGGATTATCTGTTAAACTACAGGCTGATCAGCCTTATTGAGGTTGCTCCAGAGGTCTTCACAAGGCACATTTTAGGTTCCTTGGAAGATTGGAATAAGGACCATGAGGCCCTCTCTCTATCACAGGTGGGATTTCAAAAAGGGGTCCACACAAATGACCGAGGGGCATATTACCAAGGGGATTATCGCCGCTTTAGCGGGAATTTTTCCAGCTAAAGCGGCGATAATTGTATTGCCTTATTACCTAGCTGTCGCTAACACCAGTTAGCGACATCTAGTAGGAGATAGCGGGCATTTAGGTGCCCACTTTGCATGTCAGCGATAATTATCGCTAATGACATGCATTGTGGGCGTGCAAAATGTTAGCGACAGGAAACAGTCGCTATCATCTCTATCTACTATTACCAACTTTTGGAAATAATTGCGCTAAGCGCGATTATCTCCAAAAGCTAACGCCTGCCCAGAGCTGTTCTTAGCCGTGTTATCCAGTGGTAGGTGGATAACATGGCTAAGAGCATTTGCTCGGTAATGCATGAATATCGCTGACTTTACAGCGATATTCATGCATTTCGGCCGATTTTTATCGCTTAGGAGATAAACCTTGATAATAGCAAGGCTCCTAAGCGATAAAAATTGGCGGAGTTCGGCGATATTAATATTGCCGCTAAACCAACATAGTGATAATCATCGCTAGTTGTTGGTAATATGCCCCCAAGATTTTAGATTCTTATTTATATACTGGAAAATGGTTTTCCTCTAAAAAGCACATCTTTATTTGGTCTTTGTAGACCTAAAGTCTGCATTCAACCTCTTCCCACGTGTAAAATTCAGAGAGGTGCTCAAAAACAATGGGGTTCCCCATGATCTTTTGGAGGTCTTGGTCCACCAACATGAGAACACATATGCCCAAGTTAAATACGGAAAGGGAGGGGAACTCACAGATCGGATACCTATCAAAAACGGACTGTGCCAGGGATGTGTTCTTGAGGGCCCTATTCTCTTTGTATTTAAATTATCTTGAAGATGACCTGAATGAGGCACCCCGATTAGCTGGTTTCAAGAGTCCCCTTTTTCTATTCGCCAAAGGCACCCTTCAGATATAAAAGATCTTCAGTGGTCTACAAAGCTTACTGTTCAAGTTTGCGACTTTTCTAATGAAAGTGGGGCTGGCGACCAACCATTCAAAAACAAAGGTTATGGTCATCAGCCCGCATAAGTCTTTCAGAAGCTCCACACTTTAGGAAGGTAGACCACTTGATAGGGTTCTCAAGTTCACTTCTAAATCAATGGCCGAGGTGTCCCATTATGAGAGAAGCAGCTTGAATCTCAAAATGAGTCTCTTGTAAGATAGAAATAGGAGCCTAATATCGATGCAGGTAGAAGTTAACCTCTCTTCACTTGACCAGATGCCTCAAATCCTTCAAATTTCATTTGATATTTGTAATTTTAGTATCAGAATTCATATCTGCAAATTGAAATAGGTAAAGAAAACAACATTTTAGAAACAACAAAAAATTTGGTGAACTTTAGTCATCATACCCACAAAAAAAGAAGAAAAACACAGTAACAGGCCACTCAAAAATTGTTTGAGATAGAGGCCACATAGAGTTTAAAGAAATGGATATAGAGGAGTGTGCCACAAAAGAGCTAGGTTACTTGTTTGAGAAGAGAATATTAAGGAGAGAAGACAGCTAAATGAAAGAAAAAAGAATATTGACATGATTATGAGGAATTCCCTGAGGTCAATGTAAGAGAGTGGAGAGCTGATTCACAATAAGAGACACCTTTCTATTGAATTTAGAGAATCATAGATCTCCGTGCACCAAGATCCAGGTATGAGCTGAGTTCAAATGGAGACCTAAAAGTTTTATGGACGTCACCTTTCCAAACTTCATTATTGCCATGTCAAATAGGCGTTACTTCTAACCAGCATCTTTGAGGTGTGGTCTGAGGAGAGAAAAGTCCTTTCACGCTTCCACAATTTCCCTAGCATAGTCCTTTTTAATAAATAGCAAAAGGTTGTGGACAACGGCGGACACAATAACCACACTTCCTGCTAAGTTCCCTTTGAAAGTAAGTCAGCACTGTAATCAGATGAGTGTGCACATACAACCCCAGCATCTGCCATCATTGGGTGCCCGCTGCTAGGCAGAGGGAGAAACCTGCGTAGGCCTCTTTGATAAGGGCCAGTACTCAAACGATCCAATGGCAGCTTCCAGCCTTTTTCAGATCGTTCAAGTACTGACCCTTATCAAGGAGGCCTACGCAGACACATTAATGTGCGTAGATCTGTAACTTTTGCTACGATTTCACATTTTAAGGTTAGAGCTGTTACTTAGCTCTCAACTGAACTCCAGGGGAAATTTGGAACGGTCCTTCCCCCCAACCTTCTTACTTCATTTTGTGCCCTGAAGAAGTTCATTGTATATGAACGAAACTCGTTGGCTGGTATATTTGTTACTGTTGGATGCATATGAAAATAAAGGATTTGCTGAGAAAAGATAAAGAGACTAAACAATTTATTGAAGGACCGTCTTTACTCTGAAGTAGTGCACTACTGCAATCTTCTTTGGTCTTTTCTTTTTAATAAATACTTTGTAACCAACCACTAAAAGTGAAGAAATTTGTCAAACCATCTTGGGAATTTGAATAAGGTGATAATAATGCAATACCCTGTATATCACTTGCCTGGGATTAACAGCTTTAGGTTTGCGATTGGATATGTTGTGCATAGGTGCAACCATTTTAACCATAGGCAATATATTATCCAGCCATTTCATATAATCATTAATTTGGTTTCATTAAGCAACAATCTTGTGAATAATCCTGCTAATTCATTACGAATGCATTTAATGTTTGTACTACTGGAGTCAGTATTACATTGTATTACTTGATATTCCTTTAAAATTTGTGTTGAAGGCGGTTCTTGCAGACTCCATATCTTTTGACTTAGCAGGTAGAAACACTGTCTGAACAATTTTAAAGTCAGACATAGTTAGGAATATATTAAGGAAAGGATAATAATAAGAATGTCAAATTAATAAAATATACGGGGGTCCGTTAAGATGCCGGGCGGTGGCACTACTGCGGTGCAGGCGGGGCGGAAAAACACCTTTTTCCACCAACGAGCAGCAGGAAACATGTCCACCATATTAGTATAGCAAAACATAGGTCAAATCCCGTCTGCCGCAGAGAGACGCGCACCGCCACCAAAGTGCTCCCGCTACTGCAGTGGTGGAAGCCTATAGAGACTCTCCGACATGCGCAATGATGTCTGCTCTGCTCCACAAATTAGGATGGCCCAAACAGGCGGACGCACCGCAGCAGAGACACTGTCCAACCAGAGACAGAGGAAACTTGACAGCGGAGCGCGAGAGCAGAGACCCGGTCCACACCACCCAGTTACGACCGCCATGGACCCACCTCTACATGTGTATCCAGTACTGTACCTGCTACAGCACTAACATCTACTGGGTCGCCGCGGATGACGCCGTAGGTACGCAACTACACAAATACAACACACAACACACAGGCTGACACAGGGTCCAAAACCACAACAGATACCCTGCTGGGGTCAACAACCCATCCACAAGGGCACCCACACATGACCCACCTGCCACCAAGTCACCCCACTGTATCATGGACACACATTGACAGTGAACTTGCAGCAACATCCCGGTCCCGGTCACATCACCCCAGCGGTCAACACTTGTACACAATGCAGAAGGCTGGGTTAGTCCAAGGCATGGGTAGGGCACAAAAACCACAGGAACACACCACCCCAACCACACATCAACACACCCCATCAAGTCACAGGCCAGGTGCCCATCCTAGGCACCCCCGTGCACAGCAACAAGCACAGCAACAAGCAAGCACAATCCACACCCTGCACCACACAACAAACAACCAGGGAGACAGCCACTGCAGGAGTGGCTGACAAGGAATGCACAACACCAGTGCCACACACACTGAAGCCTGACAATACTTGCCAGTACATACACACACAAACAAACACACACCCTGGAGTAGCCACAAACATAACACACACACAGGGATGCCTGAACAGATGCCTGCCCATAAGCAACACACAAACACTACAGAAACACACACAGAACCCCATCAGAAACAGGCATACCCTGTCAGCCAAACTGTGGAAAGGCAATGGGAGCACAGACACAACAGGAGTGCACAACCCCATCACTCAGGAACAAAACACACACAACATACCACAAATCACACAAGAAGTGCACCATCACAGAACTACACTGCCACATGAAACTAACCACAGATGCACATGAAATCAAAAATGAACAAACACTTCAGGACATTAGGAGATTCACATCAGGCAATGCCAAGGCCACATACACACAGCACTGTATGCACAACAAGCAGTGTGTGCACACCAGCAGAACAGTCACACACAGACATGACTGACATAACATCAACACACACAACACAAATCAGCACAGCACGAACACAACAGCACACCCATGAAGTGAAGCAATACAACAGCCAACACACATACATCCAACACATTAACAGATGTACCACTCTGGGATACAAGAGCAGAACCATCTTGACCAGAGCACCGGGCAGCACACACAGCTGAAGTGCACATGAGCAATCCTCACAGATTAATAGCACAAGAACTCCACACATAAACCATTGAGGCAATGTCAGAGTGGAACACCACAAAGCACAGTGTCACAAATGAAGTGATGGGGAGGCACACACACATGTAAACCAAGGGGACAGCTGACATCAAAGTGAACTGACTTGCATGTCAGTAGTAGACATGTTAGGGTTTACCATACACAAAAGGAGGGAGTGCAGACCCACAATGGGTAGGCATACGTGGCACGCACAGGGGATGGCATTACACCACACACCATGCCATACAGGAGGATAAAAGGTACCATGTGCCAGCAAAGCATGAGAAACACAACCACAATAGCAGTGTGGAGCCATTATTCCATTGGATCCACAGGTGCACGCACGTGCCATGGTTGGGTATGTGTGACATACATTGGTCTGTAGTTCCTGCTATGTCAATTACTCATTTGATGGTTGATGATGCGTGACAGTGTTGAAGTGGACTTAACAATGTGTGCACTAATCAATGTGTTGTGGGTCAGTGATGACCGTGGCAAGGCTTTTCTAACTGTATGATGTTGTTACTTACTTTTGCTTTCATATCTGCTCATACACACAATTGACAAATACAATCTTTTCTTATCTTATCTTACCTTAGTAGGAATTTATAAAGCGCACAGTCACCCAGAGGTTTCATGGCGCTAATCAGGCAAGGAGTCACACACAGGGAGATCACCCGAAAGCTTGCTCATATAACCAAGTTTTGACCATTCTTCTGAACGCCAGGAGATTGTTGCTCATCCGGATTGATAGTGGCAGGGAATTTCAGAATGTTGGGACGAGGTAAGAAAACCTACACCCCCCCTGGCGTCTGAGCTTGAAAGTAGGGACAGACAGCAGCTGGAGGTGGGCAGATCGGAGGTTGCGGAGAGGTACATGCCTAACTATTCTGCAGCTGATGAATTTTGGGCTATTGCCCTGCAGGGCCTTAAAGACAATAGACCCAGTCTTGAAGGCGATATGTTGAGCCATAGGAAGCCAGTGAAGTTCATCCAACATTGGTCTTGCGGATAGCCATCTATGGGCTAGATGTAGGTAGGAAAGATTTACCGATTTTAAATTACCGAATTTTACCGATTCGGTAATTTAAAATGGTTAAATCTATGGGTCCGACATGTAGGTATTCCAGATGTGCTGGAATACCAAATTGGATGAATTCTGTATTTACCGATTCGGTAAATACCGAATCGGTAATGCCCATTCATTCCTATGGGCTTTGAAGCCCATAGGAATGAATGGGCATTACCGATTCGGTATGTACCGAATCTGTAAATACCGATTCACACAAGGGTGCAGGGGGTGTCACTTTGACACCCTCTGCATTTGACACCCCCTGGCACCCCCAAACAGGCAGGGGTGCCATGTGGCAGGCATACCTGCCCTAAGGGCAGGTCTGCCTGTCACATGGCATAGGTGTGCATGCACACATGTGCATGCACACCGGAATCGGTATTTTACCATCAAATTGGATTTGATGGTAAAATACCGATTCGTTAAGGCTCCTGGGACTCTGTAGAGTCCCACCTACATATGGGTAACTCCGAATCGGTAAATTTACCGATTACTTATTTTACCGAATCGGTAAAATTACCGAATCAGTAATTTTACCGATTCGGTAAAATAATGCCCCCTACATACCATTCGCCTATTTACCGATCGGTAACGGCCAAATATACCGATTTTCGGCCGTTACCGACCGACCTACATCGGGCCCTAGGTTGCTTACGGATTAACCTGGCAGCCTGGTTTTGAACCAATTAAAAACACTTGAGTAGGCCCAGAGGAAGGCCTAGGTAGATGGAGTTAGAAAAGTCTAATCATTTTAAATTAATTATTAATTTTATTTAATATAATTTTATTTTCTATTCTAACTCCTGCGGGGTGTAATAGTAGGGTAAGTGTTGGAAAGTGTAGGGGTTTCAATTACTATTCTAACTCCAGGGGGGTGTAATAGTAGAGTAAGTTTTGGATAGTGTAGGGGTTAAAATAACTATTCTAACTCCAGAGGGGTATAATAGTAGGGTAAGTGTTGGATAGTGTAGGGGTTAAAATTACTATTCTAACTCCAGGGGGGTGTAATAGTAGGGTAAGTGTTGGATAGTGTAGGGGTTAAAATTACTATTCTAACTCCAGGGGGTGTAAGTGTTGGATAGTGTAATGGTTAAAATGACTAAATTAATTTATATAAAAAAATTTTTTACAAATATAAATTATTAAAATATTAATTTAATTAATTACAATTAAATTAAATTAATATTAATTAATTAAAATACTTACCGATACGTATGTTGTAATGACATACGTTGTAATAGCATCTAGGATGTAATGGCATGCGTTGTAATGGATGTTGCGTTGTAAAAGTTTTGTTGTAAAGGTATTGCGTTGTTAAAGTTGCGTTGTGTTGGCTGTTTCCCCAATTGACAGTTTGCGGACTACTGTGATCATTGTGTTGTGGATGTGTGCCAAGTTTACATGATGCATTGAGGTGTGACAGGTACAGCATATAAGTATGAGACAGTCATGTTCATTTTACACACATTGGCTGGATGGTACGCTGCAAGGCGTGCATATGTGACATATGGGGTTTAGTATGTGTGCATTCACATTGACCTATGTGTTGTTTGAGGCACTTGTGTATGGTAAATGGAGAGGTGTGCCCTTTTTGTGGCTCAAATGTCCACCCATGTAACCTGGTGTGTCATGCATTTCTCAGGGCAGTCTTTGTTTTTCTCTGACATCTTTAATGGGATGTGCTGTGGCCATCTCATGATGGTTGTCATTGACATGTGTCCATTTTCATCTCAACTAGGAGGAGGCCTAATCTCCTACATCACTTGACACTGCTGTAGGACATAGAGGATGTTGCGATCATTTGCAAATTCCACTCGACAGACCCACCCTGAAGACCCTTTGTGATCTGTTGGAGCCCCACCTGCAGCCTCGTCACCACCACCCAACAGATTTCACACCAACGTACAAAGTGATGGCAGCCCCCATTTTTTTACAACTGGTTCCTTCCAGGAGACCGTGGCCAGCGCTGCAGGGATGTCTCAACCCATGTTCAGCCTGGTGCTGAGGGATGTTCTTGCAGCCATGATGATCTATAAGGGCAGATACATACATTTCCCCAGGGGAGCAGAATTGGCCGTTGTGAAGGGAGACTTCTATCCGCTTCAAATTACTATAACTTTATTTATTCTTTCTAAACAAAAAAACATTACACCACACACACTTTAGAAATTCTAAACGTATCATTATATTTTTAATTTATAATTTACTCAACACCTTTAAAATTAATATAACTGAACCACCTCCATGCACAGGGTATGCAACTCAGTAGCTAAAATACACTATCTATAACTCGCAACTCTACCATGCACTGAGTTCTTACAAATGATGTGAATGCAATGTCATGAGTGCTTTTATAAATGCTATATTTTTAGATGATATAAATTATATAAAATTAAAGGTTATAAGCAGTGCTTGGAGAAGGTGTAAGTTATAGTTGAGTGGTGTAGAGCAGCGTACATTGGTGTGGCGTAGACTGTAAAAGTGCAGTTCGTTGGAGTAGAATAGACTTGTGGAATTGTGTCTCGTAGAGTTAAGTAAAATGGGAGGGAACAGCATAGAGGGAGTTGTGTAGAGTGTTACAGGGAAAAGTAGAGTGTCATGCAGCGGTGTAGAGAAAATTAGAGTGCTGTAGACTGGCATTGAATAGAGTACATTATTGTACAGTGGAGTTGTACACAGTGGAG
The DNA here is from genome assembly GCF_964263255.1 of Lissotriton vulgaris. Classification (NCBI taxonomy): domain Eukaryota; kingdom Metazoa; phylum Chordata; class Amphibia; order Caudata; family Salamandridae; genus Lissotriton; species Lissotriton vulgaris. The sequence continues at coordinate 1,044,815,810 of NC_141696.1, forward strand.
AATAGTGTGGTAGAGTGTAAGGGCTTAGACTGTAGTTGGGTGGAGTACAGTGAAGTGGTGTGGGGTGGAGTTAGTTAAAGTGGGGTTGTTTACACTGGAATACCTTAGAGTGCAGTGGCATATAGTGGAGCATCATACGTAGATGTAGACTGGAGTGGTGTACAGTGGAAAAGCATACAGTGGAGTGACACAGAGTGAAGCTGCATAGAGTGGAACAGAGTAGAGTGGAGTAGGGTAGAGTGGAGTTATGTACTGTGGAATAGCTTAGAGTGGAGTGGTGTACAGTGGAGTGGCACTGACTAGAGTGGTGTACAGTGGAGTGACATACAGTGGAGTGGTGTAAAATGAAGTGTTGTGTAGAGGAGGCATGTAGAATGGAGTGGTATATAGTGGATTAGCATACAGTAGAGTGGTATATAGGGAAGTGGAATAGAGCGAAGTAGCATACAGTGGAATAGGGCACAGTACAGTAGTGTACGTTCAAAAAGAATAGACTGAAGTAGCATAGAGTGGACTAGAATAGATTGGATTGGTGTGGAGTTGCAAAGACTGGAATAGCATAGAATGCAGTGATGTAAGGTGGAGTGACATAGATTGGAGTGGCATAAAGTGCAGTAGCACACAATGGAATAACACTAAAGGACAGGGCCATCTAGGGACCACCTGCTATGCCTTCCCAAAATGAAGTCAGTCAGCCAGTAGAAAATACAAACTTACTGTAAAGAAGTAATACTCCTTGTAGGTAGTTGTAAGTATGGTTTATTCTTATAAAAGGATCCCATCCATTAGGTTACATACCCCAAAGCAGCCAGTCAGTTCCAACTCCCAAGTCTTTCTAATCATAACATTCTAACTAGGCTGCTGGCACTGATGTAAGAACATTCTAATCTAAAAGGTGTAGCATCAAGATGCCACACATCTCCCTTCCTACAATGAAATAATATGTACAATAAAGTTACTTGACAAAGTCCTTCAGATGTGCTGGTTCACGAGTGATCCTTGACGACTTGCGAAGACACAGAGATGGTGCATCACGACAAGATGAATCCAAAGATGAATCTGGATTTAAAACAGAAGGGTTACCAGAAGGGTTACCAGCGGAGATCAAATCCTTCCTAATGACCACCACTCTGTTGAGATTCCAAATACGATGATCAGCCGTCTTAATTGCATTTTGCAGAACCTTGATGACTTGAATAGGTTTCATGAACATAGCAGACAACATCTTATTCTTATTAGATGGATTTTTTATGAGAACCCAATCTCCCACTTTAACACAAGTTTTCCTAACACTCTTCCTTATGTCAAAAAGTCTTTTCCTATTTTGTATTCTTTGAGCTTCACGTAATTTCCAGTCAACATGATCATTGGTAGAATTCAACCTGGGTCGCAAATCATTAACCCATGCCGGTGCTACCAACGTGTTGGCTCTTCTAGATCTAAAAAGCTCAAAAGGAGACTTATTGGTTGTGGCATGTAGAGACAATCTATACACTTTAACCTTTTTAAAGACTTCACACCTCCAGTCGGTACCTGAATATTTTGCCATCCTAATAGTCCCCTTGAGAACTCGGTTGAACCTCTCAACAATACCATTGGTTTCTGGGTGGTATAACAATGACTTCATGTGTCTTATGCCATGTTTGGAAAGAAATAGCTCCATCTCTTTTGAGACAAATTGACAACCATTGTCTGTAAGTATAATGTCAGGAATACCTTCCCTGTCGAATAATTTTTCAAGGAAGTTAATAACATGTTTCGTTTCAATTCCATGAGTGATAGCTACCTCAGGCCACCTTGAGTAGAAATCAACTAAGACCAACACATACCACTCAGAATCTGATGATGAAATAGGTCCTAGAATATCCAAACCTACTTCTTTCCAAGGTGAATCTGGACGATCTCTAATAATCATGGGTTGTGTTTTTGGCTTGGCTACTCTGTCACTTAAAGCACATTGAACACAATCCCTAACTGTCCTTTCTGCCTCCAAGTCCATCCCTGGCCACCAGTAGGAAGATCTTAATGTTTCTTTGGTCTTAGAGATGCCCATATGACCAACGTGAGCTAAAGAAATGAGTTCATTCTTTATGGACTGTGGTGGAACTAATCTTGTTCCCCTCATTAGTAACCCATCAAGTTCTGACAACTGATCCTTGACATGCCAGAACTTGTCTAACATTTCATCTCCTTTGTTTCGACACGTCCAGCCTGTATTAATTCTTTTCAAAACTTCCAGAAGAACAGGATCACCTTCTAAGGCTATGTCCCATTTTGCTCTGTCAATAATACCATCTTGTATGGAACACACCAACTCATCTTCTTCATCAAAGTCATCTTCTTCGCTAGGCCCTCCAGATGGGACAAGGCGAGACAATGCATCAGCAGCCTTATTCTCTACACCAGGAAGATACTTAACTTCAAGATTATAGTCTTGTAAGCCTACAACCCACTTAGTGATTCTACTAGATATAGCATCAATACCTTTCTTCATTAGAATTTCACATAAAGGCTTATGGTTTGTCCTTATTTCAAAAGTAGTTCCCCACAATAAATTCTTCAATTTTTTGACACACCAATACACTGCCAACGCCTCCCTCTCAACAACAGAGTATCTGCATTCTGCACCTTTTAGACCCCTTGACAAGAACAAAATAACAACTTCTCCTCTATCACTCTCTTGGACCAAAACAGCACCCAGGCCTTTTATACTGGCATCAGTGATCAAAATAGACTTCCGAGAGGGATCAAAACTATTGAGTTTTGGGGCACAGCTCAATTTTTCTTTCAATGACAGAAATTCCTGCTCACACTTGTCACTCCAAACAAAGTTACACCCTTTCTTGAGCAAAAGCCTCATATTAACACAAAGAGAAGCAAAACCCTTGATGAACTTGTTATAGTACTCTGCAATTCCTAAAAAACTCAATAACTCTTCCTTGCTGGTTGGCGAAGACATTTTGGAAATGGTGGACACTAAACTGTCTTTCGGCAGAATACCTTCCTCTGAGATAGTGTGACCTAAATATTCAATGGAGTCTTTCCTAAATTTACACTTCTCAATTTTTACAGTAAGTCCGCATCACATAATGCTCCCAAAACTTCCATAAGTCTGAGATCATGTTCCTCATTGTCCGAGCCAAAAATCAGTATATCATCTTGATATATCTTGACACCATTCAAGCCTTTAAGTACATTTTCCAATGCTCGTTGAAAAACGGAGGCAGCAGAAACTAGCCCAAATGGCAGCCTCACAAAACGGAATGTACCAAAAGGTGTGATAAATGCAGTTAAGTCTTTTGACTTCTCATCCAGACTAATCTGGTGGTAGGCAGATCTCAAATCTACAGTGCTAAAAACTTTAGCACCTTTCAAAAGAATCAACATATCAGAGATTTTTTGCAAAGGGTAGTGATCGCTAACTACACTCTTATTTAATTCTCTCAAATCTACACAGAGGCGTAAAGAACCATCCGATCTCTTCGCTGCGAGAACGGGGGCGACCCATTCAGTTCCCTCAACAACTTCTATAATGCCTTCACCAACAAGTTTCTCTAACTCTGCTTTTACTTGATCTCTGACAGCAATGGGCACATTACGGACTTTACTACCCACCGGAACAGCATTATCTCTCAACTTAATATGATGTGTATAGTTTCTTAGACATCCTAATTTTTGTGAAAAAACACTAGGAAATTTTTTCTCCAGATCACGACTAAATTCTAGATCATCAACCGTAACTGCTTTGAGATCTTGATTAAAAGGTTCTTTCAAAATGATTGGAGGTGACGAATTCGGATCTAGCATAACTCCCAGATCTCTCTGTGCAAACCAACTTATAATGCTGTCACCTTCTTGAGACACATTGACTTTAGTCGTGGTCAACCTTTCTTTGTAATTAATGTGTCCCATAAAATAGCCAAGTAGTTTGATGGGTTTGTAACCATATGCTAAAGGTCTGATATCAGGGCGAGACAAACTTATATTGCCTTTTAAATTCTTTAAATAAAAATCTCTAGCAACTATAGTTATTTTGGCTCCAGAATCAAACATGACATTAGTTAGGTGCCCATCAACAAAAATGTCGTCTGAAGGACTTTTTTCGCTATCTTGACTGCTTATGACTTGTACTGAAATTTGACCACAGTCAATTTCTTCAATATCTTCTGCTAATTCATCAAAGTCATAATAGATTTCATTCACTTTACCTTTATAATCTTTCCCTTTACACATATGAGATACATGCCCCTTTCTTTTACACTTACCACAAGTCATTTTCCAACCTGGACATTGTCTGTCATTGGCAAAATGCCCCATTTTACCACACCTGAAGCATTTAACTTGGGAAAAATCGAATTTACCTTGAGGTTTCCTAGAAGGTACACTGCTTGACACCTTTTCTTCTCTATTTACCTTCGGAGCAGTATTGACTCTGTGATTTAACTTAACAGTTTGAATTACATCTTTACTTTTCGCCTCGCCATTTTTTTAAATAACTTCTACACATTTAATGGAATGTTCAATTCTTTTCGCTATTGAGATGACATCATCTAAGGACGGCTCATCCTTTTGCCGCAACTCATCCCTGACCTTTTCACTAATACAACCTAACATAAATTGATCTCTTATGCGTTCATCAACTAGTGCTCCAAACTTACAACTAGAAGCAAGTTTCCTGAGAGCTGTAATATAATTTTCAATACTCTCACCTTCTTGTTGAGCCCTGCGACCAAAATGATACCTTTCTAGAATGGTACTGACTTTTGGCAAATAATGCTTATCTAGTTTAGCCATGCAAATTTCATACTCATTTAGAGAAGTGTCATCATGTTCTGGAAGATGGTCGAATACGTCTTGTCCTTCAGAGCCAAGACAGTGTAATAATAGAGCTGTTTTCCTTTCAGCACTGAGACTAGAACCACAAACCCTCGCATATCGCTCAAAAACCTTGCGCCATTTTTGCCATCTAATGGGAGGGTCTCCAGGAGAAGATAGGAAAAATGGCGGTGATGTGACATTTGTTGATAAGAAAAGAAGAGAAAAACAATATAATAATTGATATATGCCCAAAGTTATTCAGTATCCATTCACTTAGAAAGTTATATTAAAGAAAAACAGTAGTATCTATGATATACATTTTAAACATGGGTGAGGTGATATTAAAGTATACAAGCTCTACTGCTCTTCCTCTTTGTTGAAATCACTTTCACAGAAGTCACTTTCAGTAAATGACAAAGCAGTTAGAGACTTATATACCAACATTAACTTGCATATTGTAATCCACAGTAGATTTAAACTAAAAAGAAAATGTGCTTGTAATCAAGAGAAATATAAAGGTAAACGAGTTAAGTGTCAGCAACAGCGAAGAGTACCTGATGAGAGTGTGCGTGTCACTGAAACAATAGTAACACGCAAGAACATCCAATAAAAGGTGAAGTAATGAAGAAACCACAGCGTGTTAGCGCGTAGCCAATAGTGTGCGTGTCACTGGAACGGCACGCCAAAACTGTACACAATCGGAGATTTCGATGAAAGTGTGCGTGTCACTGAAATGGCACGCTATCTTCAAAGCTTTACAAAGACGGCCGCTACAACGTTGAACGTGATGATGTAGATGCACGTCTGACTTCCTGCGTCAATAGCCAGAACTTCCGTGCAGTAATGGCGGCTCGTGAGAAGACAGCGAAGAGATGGTGAGTAACAATGTCCGCGTGTAGAGTGGAGAACACGCGCTTGAACGTTGCAGTATGCGCGTTGCGCGTTTGAAAGATGCACTGGGTTATAGCGAGTGAAACGCTGCCCTCTTGTTACTGCACGTTTGAAAGATGCACTGGGTTACTACGTGTGAAACGCTGGAAAATTAAAATAGATGATGAGACTGCAAGGGATACACAGCTTAATCTGTGACAGTGTCTGCTAAGCAAAACATGCGCATAAAAAGTAGAAATAAAATTGAGAGCGCCAAAGCTTCAGCAGACCAAATGTCAGTCACAATGAAAGTATTTACTGAAACAGCGCATCATTTAATTAAGGCTGTCAAGAGCAGTTGTGAGAGAAGAAGAGAGTTTTTTATAAACAGAGAAGACAAATTTTTCCAATATAAGACAGTACCTTGAGCCTTGAGGCGTTTTGAAGTCCCATGATCCAGGAAGGGTAACGCCAAGTTAGAAAAGTCTTGTTGGAAATAAAACAAACTTGTTATCTTCCAAATTTGTTATCTTCTTCTATCTTCTTCTTAAAAATTTTTTTTTTGTATATGTTGAGATCCTTTTTGCTTCTTATCCCATCTTCGTCGCCAAGTGTAAAGAAGTAATACTCCTTGTAGGTAGTTGTAAGTATGGTTTATTCTTATAAAAGGGTCCCATCCATTAGGTTACATAACCCAAAGCAGCCAGTCAGTTCCAACTCCCAAGTCTTTCTAATCATAACATTCTAACTAGGCTGCTGGCACTGATGTAAGAACATTCTAATCTAAAAGGTGTAGCATCAAGATGCCACACTTACGTTTATTCAGCATATACTCTGCAGAGGAGTCCTATCAGACCTTCACCCTAAGATGTCTGCCAAGGGGACTGCTCCCCAACATTTGCTAATACATGATAAACCCCTTGTGGAGACTTTGGCCACGCCTCTAGTGGAAAACTACCGGCCTGAGCCGGGCATAGACAAAGGAGGCACAGAGATGAGCTAACCCCTGCCAGAAGGGTACATGCTATCAGTAGTCTAAGGCCACTGTGCCGAGTCTCAGCATCTCCCAACATGGGAGCAGAGTTACACATTGAGAATGGCATGCACAAGCAGCATAAATACTCATTAGCAAGTCACGTAGCAGCCTTGAACGAGAGAGAAAATAATAATGAAGTACAGTTTTCTTCTGAGGCAGGCAATTCTGAATCCTAAGGCTTAATACGAGCACAGTCCAAGCAGTCTAATACAGATTACAAAATACAAAATGGAGTCACATGGGCTAACAAAAGCTTACATGTTACAGGGATAACTCAGTGGGTTGCATAACGTGAAAACAAATGGCATCTATTTTGCATCATATTGCTAATCTAATGTAGCATACACAAGTGCATTATAAAGAGAGGGGAATTTCAAACCTAACAGACCCTCCTTTTAGCATATGTGGCTAAAAGCAGTATTGCTATCCGGCAGGGTCTTTACAAGGCGAGGAATTGCATAGTCATTTTTATTGCAAAGTCAAACAGAGCAAAATGCGAGCATCCAACAAATTCAATTAATGTTCAAAGAGACCCTCATCAATGAGCATAATGGACAGAATTTCTTGCATCATCATAGGGGAAATCTCATTATCCTGTTTGGGCAGTGTAATGTTGGGGTGAGTTTTCTCACACAATAGGTGCAACAGGCTGGGAGGCAATTGATGCACAAACAACAGGTAAATATGACTCCGGCGATGGCTATGAGGACAAGAATATTTTCCAACCCCACAAAGCCAGTAGACCCCAGAGCCACACTGCGGGGGACCAAGTCAAGTCAAGTCAAGTCAGATAATTTATATAGCGCACTACATACCCAGAGGGTCTCAAGGCGCTTAGGGAGGAGAGGAGGATTACTTGACCGTTATTCTGATAAATATCTGAAGCAAGCTTATATAATTTCTGTATTGCAGAATATACAGTCAGGGCACCATCTGGTATGTAAACACAACACCTGATGCCGATGACACGTCAAACTGCACCCCTATCAGCTAGTATGACGTCTAAAACCATCTGATTTTGAAGCGAGGAGTTCGACTGTAATATTACCTGCAGTAGTATTGATGACTCCCTAGACTACTCTTGCAAGGCGGCGAATGTTGCGGCTGTTGAATATGGGGCCCTAAAGCATTACAATACCCTTCATTATATCATTGAAGCACTGTAGGGAGGTATCTGATTGATTAATATCATCTGGATTTACAACTCTCTTAACTCGATGCACCTGAAGGTCCCTACAGTGCAATTTATGATCATTGTGATAATAGGATGGTACAATATAAACGGCAGGCAGGAGGAAAGAGAGATAACACCGGCAAGACCACCGTATAGGAAGCCAAGTATAAGCTTGTTCCCGAGAGTTGAAATATACATTCGGAGGTGTAAGCAAGGGTGGACTTCTGGTAGTATTCAATCGATATGTGTAGATACAATGACTCTGTCCTACTGAAACATTCCCTAACCGTTGAACACAAAAACTAGCTGTAGCATTTATCACAGGGACAGGCAAAGCTTTGTCTTCAGTAACATTACACTCCTGGAAACATTTAGAATATTCAGTGACATTGAATCCTAGAAAGTCTAGAACTTCATTTTGGCAGCCAAGTGACATTTTCATGAGCTGTGAATACATTCATGCATGCATCAGGATACAGGGTACCCTCCTTTCCATCTGCCCCAGGCGTGTATCCCTGATGTATCACTATATAATCTAAAACCGCCTCATAACTAGCCTGTGCCATTTTCATCGCATCCGCATAGTAATGCATGTAGACCATGGAAATCAGTTAAAACCAGGCTTCATAGCTACCTAAATATGATAAGGGCAACAGCACCCTTAACTCCTTTTTATGCATACCGGAAGGGAGTAGCCCACATACTCGACACTTCGTTGCATTAGTGGTGCTCTATACCTGGTGGAGAATCTGTATAAATGGATTCTGGGTATAAGTCTGTCTATGTCTTTCTTTATGCGGGGCCAATGTAATAAACGAATGCCCAACTGCAGGGTGTTGTTCCTCCAAGTACCAGACTACCCCAAACAGTGTTACCGTCACCAAGAGAATGAACACCACCACCACTACCCTATTCCCTGTAGACCAACTGAACCACCCAGGGCTACTATGCTGCATTGGAGAAGCCACTAATGGCAGCTCCTCCCTCATTATTGCACGACCAAGGGGGTATATAAAAAATTAGTAATTGGAGCCACAAAAAAACGACCAGAGGGGTACTCTTCGCCCAGTGTCTGTCAGCGCCTCACTGGCAGGCTCCTACTGTTCATCCACAACACTCCCACGGAGGAGCTGCAGAATCACAACTCTTCCTGGAAAACAATTGCAGTCCTTGCTGAGAAACGAATCCTCTACTTTCAGGATGGGGCACCCTCCCTCTTGGGCAAATACCCTAAATGATCCTGTCCAGTGTTCAGGACAGTGTATTCCACTCTAATCTAAGGCAGGCGCCTGGGACATAGCACCCACACCCTAAGCTCAAGTCTGTCCCTAACTCCTGGACTGTCCTACTGGCACATTATCCTTCCGTTGGGGCCGCAGATTGTACCTGACACACCCAGGCACTTCTTAATCAACAAAAAAGAGGCAAGAATTCAGGCTCAGTTGGGCATTGACATTCAGATTGTTGTACACCAGAAGCGGGAGCATCCGGGCCGGCCCTTATCTAAGGGGGAATCGCCTCGAGTAGGGCCTCGTTGCTCTCCTCGTCATTCTGCGCTCCTCTTAACCGGGCATCAGAGAAAGGAATGAAGCGGGCCACTAGCTCCCCTTCCTGATCAGCGATGCCTTCACACAGCCAGGCATCATACGGAAGGGGTAGAGGGACCTTTTTCACTTGGGAAGCATGCACCCAGTTCTTCCGGCCTTCCAGCTTGACGGCTGTACGGTTGGCAAACAACACCTTGGCAGGTCCCTTCCACCTAGGCTCTAAACTGTTCTGTTGATTACAATTCTTTATCATCACCCTGCATCCAGGCGGCAGCTGGTGCCTGGACCCCTTTGGTACTGGTTGCAGTGTAGCTTTAATCTGTTGGTGAACAGAACGGAGATCTTAAGACAACTCATACAAGTAATCGATCAACAGGGGGTACTCTATCTTGAAGAAGCGCGTGGGGCTTGGGACGCCCCAGAAATTATCAGGGCACCCAAAGACCACCTCGTAGTGGGATAATCATGTTCTAGAATGTGCTATCACTCTCCTAGACAACAACGCCAATGGAAAAGCTTCTGGCCATCGCAACTCTGTGCTCTCTTCGATTTTCGCTAATTTCAGTTTGAGAGTACCATTGTACTTCTCAACCAGGCCTCCTGACTGGGGGTGGTTCGCAGCATGAAACTTTTGCAAACCCTTGTACACTCCAATCAATGACTTTTACATTAAAGTGACTTCCATTGTCACTCCAGATCACACGTGGCTATCCATATCGTGGAAAGTACTCCTTTAGGAGTGCCTTAAACCTTTGCAACGGCCATATTCTCTTTGATGGGGTGAGCCTCAATATATTTACTGAATGTACAAGCTAGCACTGGTACATATTTCAGGTTATTAACTCGCTCCATTTAGAAGAAATCAATCTGGAGAACCTCGAAAGGGAAAGAAGGCGGTGCGAAGTTACCTGCAAGTGTAGTGGTGTCCTTCCCAGGATTATGTTTCAGACAGATAATACAGTGTTTTACTAAATGATGAGAGTAGTTGGCCTAACGCTAGGGCGGCTGAACTCGAATCTGGGGAACTGGGTTCGAGTCTCGGCAATGACGCTGAACATCCTGTGATTCTGGGCAAATCACTTAATCTCCCCGTACCTAAAAAAAAGTAATGTGACCTCATTTAATGCAACTGGTGCTATGCAAAGTGCCCTGATACCCAATTTGGGTCAAGTTCGCGCTGTATAAAACTCTGCCCAAAAATAAATGTGTGGCTACCTTACAGATATTGTCATTCTGCCATACTGGATCCAGTAGCTTGCATATTCCCTTGGCACTAACGTGTGCAGGGCCATGAGCCATAGTAACAACAGGGAGAACATAGGCATTAGGCAGCAGCCATCTCTGTTTTCCTGACAAGTCAGTCCAACACCCATTCTCGCCAAGATGTCCTGTCCTTTCCTCCCATATTGCCAGTTCATCCACAGTCGCCTCTCTCGGAATCTCCCTAACGTTTTCCACTAACATCTTTTTCATTTTCGATCGAGCTGTCTCCTTACCTGTCTGGTCTGCAAAAGCATTAAAGCATTTCCCCTCCCAACGTCATCTGTAATGGCTTCATGAGCCCTGCATTTCACTATTGCTAACTTAGGAAGTGTCAATGTGGACAGCAATCTATGGATCAATGGGCCGTTCTGCCCAGAGGCGCCATAAATTGTGGGCCACCCCAAAAGCATACTGGCTGTGTAGACATTAACAGACAGTCCCTCACTCAGCTCACTGGCCCTATGGAAGGCAAATAACTCTGCAGCTTGGGCTGACTGATATGGAATACGAGATGTCTCAACTACAGTGTATAGTGTGGTGATTGCACAGGCTGCAGTAGTAGTGCAATCCGGCAGTTTAAAGCAAGAGCCATGGACATAAACTTCCCCTTAGGGGTCAGATAAGGAAACATCAGTCAGTTCTACCTGTACTTTTTTTCTTCCTCAGTCCGAAATAAACAATCATGGACTACACTGTCCTCTTCTTCCGAACGGAGGGGTAGTAACGTGGCTGGGTTTAAAGTAGTGCATCATTTAATGGTAATGAGCGGAGCAAATGAGGTCAGCTCATATCCAGTAAGACTCGAACTGGTGAGGTATTGCCTCTTTGTCTTGTTCAAAAGCGTGTCTACAGCATGAGGTACCATCACTGTGAGATCAATGTCAAGGACAAGCCATACTGATTGCCTGATAAAAACCTAGCTTCTCAGGCAGCTCAGAAGTGCTCTGGCGACATTGTCCAGAATAGCATAGAAGTAAGCGCAGGGCCTCTGCTCACCACCAAAACCCTGCATTAGAACAGAAAGCGCACAACTGTCTGCCTCATGTACATAGAGTACAAAAGGCTTCTGGTAGTAAGGAGTACCAACCCAGGAGCAGAGCAAATGCCAACCTTTAATTGCTTGAAAGCTTGCTGGCATGCAGGCATCCAAGGCGGGGCTTAATGCACATCTTTGGTGTTCAGGTAAAGAAGGGGTTTTGTTAGTAGGGAGTATTTAGGTATCCAATGCCAACAATACAAAGTTATCCCAATAAAAGTGCATACCTCATGTTGGGTCTTAGGAACAGGCATACTAGTAATAGCAGGTATGCGTTCAGGTGTAAGTCTGTGACCCTCCTTCGCCAGTAGGTGACCTAAGTTGGTGACCTCCAGTCGACAATATTGAAATTTCTCAATGTATATGAAAATATTATATCAATGTAATTTCATGCATTGATATAATATTGATAAGATGATTAATGGACACTTGCATGAAATTACATTGAGTTCCATGTGGAGTAACGTAAATTAGGATGTTTTTATGATTGTGCACCCTTTTTTTTGTTTGTTTGCTCTCTAACTTTTAGGATCGTCTATGTTGATACATTCTTGTGTTTTTCAAATTATGTGTACTGTATAATTTGTCTCCAATGAGGATTTTTAAACTATTGTTTGATTTATAGTGAATGTACAATTTTTATTAAAAGTAGATTGTGTATTTTTATAATTTAGTGGTGTTTTTGTATTGTTTCACATAACTGACTATCCGGGTCCCAAGGTATGATGAACGGTATGGCGTTGTGAAATAAATTAAATTAAAGTAAGGTTGTAGGGTTGAGACCTATAAACATTATTGACTTGAGCATGGTGTAAAACTTTCCCAGGAGAAACCTTTCTTTTACCTACCTGTGGTACCCCTTCTCTTGGGTGTGGGGTCGCTCCCATTTCTCTTTTTTTTCATCAACATACTGCAATAGCACATTTCCAGGGGGAGCTCCAAGGAATCCAATTGAGCTTTCAAAATTTGGCTATAAATACTAGGGCTTTCTGAACAGACTTGTGGAGCACAGCCGAATCTAAAGCTCCGACCGGCTTTTGCAAAACTGAACAGATGTCGGCTACCTGTGTGGATCGGTATGCTGATGAAAGCATTTTTTAAGTCAATCACGGAAAAGAATTTGGCTGATGGGGGAATCATTGTCAGGATCATGGTAATGTCTGGAATCACAGGGTACTGGGGAACTACTATTATATTGACCTCTCTAAGGTCGATCACAAAACGGTAAACATCAGGATGGGCATCAGAAAAATCCAAAGGTGACTTTTTAAGAATAGGAAGACAAGGACTGTTACATGCATTTTCCACTGTTTCTTCAACTACACCAGACTTAATCAACTCTTGTATTATTTGCAATAAGACCCTTTCTCCTGCCTGGGGTATCTTGTACTGGGGAATTTGAGACAATTTAGCATTATCCTTGATCTGTATAGAGACTAGTGGGATCTGGAGCAACCCCACATCTGTGTCTCCAGTTGCCCATAATGTGCGTGGCACATCTTGGAACTCAGTGGGAAGGGGGGCATCTTTTGCAAAGCTTTGTATGACATGGACCACCTGTGGGCCAACAGTCCTGTAAACACCGTCTGGGGAGCAATAAATTGTTGCATGCAGCCATTTTAACAGATCCAGTCCTAGTAAGTTCTTCCCACAATTTGATTTGAGTAAAAGTGGTGAGTCAACCGTGAAGGGGCCAATAGTCAAAGCAAGAGGCTTGGAAATGGGGCTAACAACCGGCATAACTGAGAAACCCACCAAGACATTATTCTGTTCCCAGTTATATCAAAACTCCAACCTTTTGTTGTATGGCCCTGCTTTATCCAGTTGGTTTATTCTGATGACTGAAATCAACCATTCTTCTACTGTAGGCGGAAGGCAATTAACCCACTTTATACAAATCTCCCATCTAGCTGCTAAAACCAACTAGAATAATAGATTCCTATGCCTTTTGTTAAGACTAGATCCCCCAGTATCGTCTAGTTTCACCCCAAATAATATCAGGTGGGCGCTTACCTGTATTTCTTGATGGAGGACCACAGAGAGAATCTTACCTAATGGGAGGAGAGAGTGTGATAAATCATGATTTGGCAACTCTTTGTGGTCCATTGATTAAGCGCATCAACAGTTTTGAATATCGGTTATAGAGTATTAACCTGTGAAATGAGTGGGCAAGCTGCGTAAGAGATGCGTAACAAGCCAGTAGGATACCCCCACGTAGGAGATGGAATGATCCTAGTGCTGGGGAAGGGCCATTGAAGGTACAGTTTGTTCAGAATGGCTCTCATCAAGTGGTTACATTGCTATAACACTCATATTTTTCGAAACTTTGCGTGATGAGGACTAAATAAAAAATAAAAAAAGACATGATTCTGGCCAGACAGAGCTGCCCCCGGGACCAGTGAACAGGAAACAGAGCTATTCACAGCCCCTGTGTCAAAACAATATTTCTCAGAGGTACCTTGTAGATCTGCAGTTATGTAGGGTCCACGTTGATCTATAGGCACGGAACTGGTCCCTTGACCTGCCCATGGCTGTCCTAACTGTGAGATAACCTGTTACCACATCCATATGAGAGTCGTCATGGTAGTACTGTCTTCCTCGAGGGTCATCAAAATAGTTCTTGCTCTGCCTATTGTATGATGAGCTCTCTGAATGCATCCCCACTCAGCCACCTCCACATCCGCTTTCTCCAAAACCCCCACCTCTCTGCTGCATCAACATCCTTGTCTTATTCTCTAGCTTTTCTTATCCTTATTCTCACTATGCTCGTAGTACTGTGCCAAACCCAAAATCACGGATGGGGATGATGTCGTCCAAGTACTTTCCAAAGCCTGCAACCATGTTGCAATCTCGGGAAGCAAATTAGTGACAAATCTGTTAACATACAAGCGAACACCACCCTGTGGCAGGTCCTGACCACTAAAATCTAGAAACACCCCTTCAAATCTAGTAAAGAAATCTGACACACTTTCATCCTTCTTCTAATGACATGCAGTTAACTTATCCCAATCCACTCTTTTAGGTCGGATAAGGGAGTGCATGTAAGTGATAATACGCCCCAGTACAGCTAGGAGCTCAGCTTTCAGATTATCACCTGGCTTCCGCTCCTTATCCCAAGCCTTGATCTCATCCCATGTGCCACCCAACTCCAGAGCATGGTCCTGCATATGTACCTGCCTCCATATGTCTACTGTTACCAGCAGACCAAAGAACTATTCAATATCAGCTAAAGTCATTACTGTGGAGGAGGCGGCCTCCGTCAATTCCTTATAATATGCAGTGGGGTTTTCCCAGGGGTCTGGCAGCGGACTCTTTAGGGATAGGACCTCATTTGACACGGAACTAACAGACAGGACAGGAGAGCTAGCGGCTCTCGCCCCTATGGCTGGTGTGGGTGGAAGCGAAGAAAGTGGGGCCGGGGCTTAGGCGGCAGTGCCAGAAACAGAAACACTCGAAAGAGTGGCACAAGGGTCCGAAGACTGAGATCGGGGCTGTCGGGTATATCCGCTCAGGGGCATATAGTTCTTTTACAAAATCATCACCTTCCTCTTTAGCAACATAACATTTATCTGTCTGTAATCGGAACTTTCTATCTGTACATTCAATACCTTTCTCTACCCTTTCTCTCTCATTGGCCACTGCTTTCTGTGTTACAGTTTGTGTCTGTCTCCTTCAGGCCTCTTTTTCTGCTCTCATATGGCGCTGCTTTGTTTCTTTCTGCCACACTCTTAGAGAATAAAAAATCAACAGCCTGCTCTTTTTAGCGAACAATTTATCCTGCAAGAAATTTAATTTCTGCTCATTAAACGAGCCGGTGAGTGGCCACTGTAGCTCAGTATTGACCCTCATATATTTATGCCACAACGTGCTAAACATAATAGGACCAATACCATGCATGACATATATGTCAAAATTTGTTGAACCCTCTGGAGGCGCAGGCTGGCTCTCTTCCAATTGAGCATCAGTAGAACAACATTGACATCCAAAACATCAGAACTAACTTGAACAAGACCTCTTAATATAAGACACATAGACTGTCTCTATTGGACAACTATAACACCAAGAACTGCAATAAAAGGAAAGATATAATATCAAAAATTACTCAAGAATCAAAATCCACTGTCCAGAAGGCACAGTCGCTTCTCACTCAAACAAGCATTTCATCAGAACCGTCATCAATCTCGGTCCACAGACCTCACAGTACCCTGACGCAACAAGCAAACTACAAGTTAGCCCGGAGGCTGCATCACATCCAGGACGACTGTTCAGAGGCCGTACCAAGTTCAAGAACACATGCTCTAGCCCCAGGCCTTTTTGAGTGTATGCCAATTTCCAGCTGACCTGGCAGATGGTTTGCGATCAGTCTCAGACCTTTTATAAAATATGGGCCAGGTTACCAGTTGGTCTGGCCGACTGTTTGCAAACACTCTGTGTCTTTTCAAGGTTTCACCAACCCACCACTCTCAAGACAAGACAGTCATAAGACAGTCCCAAGACACAGTCTGTCGACTCGTGTCGTTCAAGCAAGGCAGATCAATGACTGCAAACAAGACAGTCCAGAGACTGAATCAAGACACATCCCAGAGGCTCGTGGCATCCATGAATAGTGCCATTTTCCCAAAAGCCAAATCAATCACCTGGTGCACACAGGTCGATTCAAGCTATTCTCCACTGCTGACTCTTTGGACCAAACTGTCAACTCCAAGGTTTTGCCTTCTCAGGACTCCAGCTGGTGACGTCTAGCCTAGGATCCATCTGATCAGAAGGGCAGGGCAGCTGTGAGAACCAGGCTCGGTCTTGTGTGTGGGGCCGGATCCGCCCAACCAACCGGACACAACCCGACCCTGCAAACCAATTACAGGTGAGGAGATAACCCCGTGGGGTCCCAGTTTGGGTGCCAACTGAATGACAAGGCCCTCTAGGGCCCCGCAGGTTACTTACAACCATCTGCTATGTCTTCCCAAAATGAAAAGTCAGTCAGCCAGTGGAGAATACAAACCTACGTTTATTCAGCATATACTCTGCAGAGGAGTCCTCTCAGACCTTCACTCTAAGATGTCTGCCGTGGGGACTGATTCCCCAATGTTTGCCAATACATGATAAACCCCTTTTGGAGACTTTGACTACACCGCTAGTGGAAAACTACAGTCCTGAGTTGGGCATAGACAAAGGAGGCACAGAGATGCGCCAACACATGCCAGATGGGTACATTCTATCAGTAGTCCAATGCCACTGAGCCGAGTCTCAGTGTCTCCCAACATGGGAGCAAAGTTACACATTGAGAATGATTTGCAGAAGTATAATAATTTCTTGTTAGCAAGTCAGGTAGCAGCCTTGAAAGAGAGAAAATAATAACGAAGTAGAGTGTTCAGTTGAGGTAGGCAATTCGGAATACTAAGGCCTGGTACGAGCACAGTCCAAACAGTCTAATACGGATTGCGAAATACAAAATGGAGTTACACAGGCTAACGAAAGCTTACATCTTTCAGGGATAACTCGTGGGTTGCATAACATGAACAAATGGCATCTATTTATCCACATATTGCTAATCTAATATAGCATAGACAAGTGCATTATGAGAGGGGAATTTCAAACCTAACAGCATACAGTGGAGTAGCACACAGTAGAATGGGGTAGAGTGAAATAGCATACAATGGAGCGGTAAAGAGTAGAGTGGCATAGAGTGGAGTGGGTAGAGTATAATAGCATGCAGTGGAGTAGCATAGAGTGCTGTGGCACAGAGTGGAGGCCATATGTCACCTAGGACCCTCAAACCACCGGAGAACTGGAAAAACCTCAAAGTGACAACAGTACCCAGTGGAAAGGGGTAGAGAAAACACAGATGGTGTTCCGGGGTCCCTTCAAGTTAACCACTTCATTTCATGACTCAAGAGGTTCCCTCAGAGTTCTAGGTACTTTATGTTTCTAGAAATAAGTATAACAAATGTTCTAGGACCTTCACATCTAATGCATAATTAACTCAGAACAGTTTAGGGACTGATAATATGTGCTCCTTACCTAAAACCTCCCCTTTGTCCACTTGTGTTTTAGTGACAGGCACCCAATAAATGCAATGTAATACCAAATAAATAAAGTTTTACTGAATAATAAAATAATATAAACACTCTAAATCAGCAAAACCCTAATAAAGCCCAGTAATACCTCAGTATATAAAATGGAAGGTACTGTAGGGGAGCAACCGGTGCTTAATTTAAGCCAGTGGTTTCTTGTGCTCAGCACTGGCATTTAATTATAAACATGGGCACCTACAACGTGAACCCGACCCAAAGGTAATACGAGTGCAAACACATTCATTTTTGGTAGACATGAGAGTTCTGTTTTAGGTGGTACTTACAGTACAAATTGGCTGGGCAAACTGCCTCCTGACGAGAGCATCAGCATGTTTTTTGTTTTTTATACAGATTAACCACTGGGAACAATATTGGACTGAAAATACTTAATTCTTCTAAGGCCTGTCAGAAAATGGCTCAAAACAAAGTCTCAGAAATATTTAACTTCCCTTCTTAGGTCCTCATTACGATGTTGGGCGTACCACTATCAACAGACCATCAGTGGCAGTCCACCTAACATCTAGAGCAGAGGGTCTGACCACTGCATCAAATACCGATGGTCAGAGCGCAGAGGATGGGTGGAAATACAACAGACTCAAGGAGCTCATCAGGGGGGCGGTCAGAATGGATGCAGTGCTTGTGCAGGTACCACCATAGAGATTACTATGTCCCTTTCCCTCAGCCTTTCCATGGCGGTCACACCTCCATGTAAAGGCAGACGAAAAGGGAATTGGGGGGCCCCGGGGCTGGGCCTTCGTCATCTGTGGCCCACTGGTATTCAGGCAGTGGGCACTTGTGGTTCTCCCCCAAACATCCATGCACCACATGGTGCATGGTACCTGGTGCATGGATGTTTAAAAACATCCCTTTTTCTACTGCGGCTTGTGCTGCGGCCCTTTTTTTGGGGCGCAACACAAGTCACAATAGAAAAGGGCACGTTTCCGACTGCCTACACTGCGTCGTATCATAATATTGTGGGTGGGACAGCCGACTACTTGTCGGGAAGTCCCAATCCTGATGCGATGGCGTTTGGATGCTCATCTGACCACCATCGTCATAAGGCCCCTAATTCTGATATCCAGTAGAAATACGTATGCTTTAACATTTTTTTCCTTCTTTTGCTGAATACACACTTAAATGTTCATTACTAAACTGTTCTTCCTTTTTTAGAATACCAAAACGTTTGTATCAAAAGTTCAGGATGGAGAGTGTTTTCCAAAATTATTTGCATGCATGCATCCTACAAAATTGCAAGATTGGTCAGCTGTTGGTAAATTCTTTAGTGCCATTGTCACCACAGAAGTATGGAGAACAAAACAACCTTCCAGCACCTGCGACACTATTGCCAGGCAACAAAATATGAGCCGGCATCGAAGACAACGAGGTTGCCTTTCCAATGGAAGCAGGAATAGTGAGCAGCGTACACGAGAGACGACCGCCGGGAACTGACAGAGGAGGGATTGCCGTGAGCGGAATACCACCGCGAAAGAAACGCACCCGTTTCTTCACCTGGCGCCATACAGAAATCCCCTCCCGGCTTTGAAGTTCAAACCATAGCGATTAACAGTGCTATTCCGTTTTTTGGAAATTACCAGTGGACAAAGACAATTACTAACCTTAACTTCAACAGAACATTACAGCACACAGCACCGGCTGTTGTTTAGACTTACAGAAAACCCATTGCTTGATACTGAGTTTTTAGAGGTCCAGACTTACTCCCTCCATTTTTTGAAATTAAAGTGGAAGCCCTGAAGAGTCGTGTGACTCAACCGTACACGACGAAACACGTGTCGGCGTTTGTATTGTTTCAAGTCTGGAGAAAATTAAACATCTTGCAGAGACAAGAAGAATAACATCAAAGAACCTGCTTCCGCGTTTCCTTTGAACTTTGGGTCATTGTACCTTGCTTATATGTACTTAAATGTAGTTGCGAGAGCTTGGCTTTGTATCACTGTTTGGTCTTGTTGACTTACCTAGACGGTTAAGGGTGTTTTTCCGTCTGCTCTTCACGCACTACATACAAATACCATCTTGCCTCTCAAACACTTTGTAACGTCTCAACCCAGGCAGTGCGCCCCTCTAGTCCTATTTTCTAAAAAACCCCACATCTTACAAAAAGCAGCGCAAGAGAACTTGATGAAAATCAGTAGAGGTAAGGTCATCGAGGAATTAAGGTAAGGATGGGATAAAAATACAATTACAGGTCCCGATGGGTTCGCAAGTGTGGCTTTTGTGCAGCCACACTTGAAAACCGACCGCGACTAGCACAGCTTCCGTGAGGTGGATTGTGCAGAAGAGTGCAGAAAGCTTGACTGCATCCTCAACCTCTGCCCCTCTTCTCACTATCTGGTTGTTGGTTGTGCTGCATGCCCAAAGCAGGGACACATGGCTGCAACTTTGACATATACAAAATGCATCTTAAAGCATGAAGGGCTGAAGATTTTTCTACAGCTGAGCGGAAACATCACAAGAAGATACAGAAAAGCAATGTCAATAGCACAGTGGAGATTCAGGATGCAAAACATTGTTACCAACAGGTGCTGCAGGAGAAGCAACAGGAAAATAACCCACATCACCATTTCAGTGTTTTGAGGTATGTAAACAAATCTATTTTGGAGAAGAAATTCTCAAAACAGGAGAGAAACTTTTAGGGAAAATTGCAACACATTCCATTCATATTTTAATGCCCCAAAAGCAGACCCACTGGAGTAAGTAAGACTTGTTTAGGAAATAAAACATAATTTGCGAAGAAAAAAAAACTTCAAACTAGTTCTTATTGCACCCACTCATTTTGGTTAAAAGATGTACTTGTTCTTTACTTGTCTCTTTGTATTTTATTACATTTTACTGTGGTTACCTGCCCTAGACCATGCCCCAACCCTATGTGCAGCGGAGTTTGTCCACGTACAGTGGGCTGATGTCCTGCTGCAGGTTGAGCTTAGAGCCTGGCCGAGCACAGCAGTGGATGGTCACATCTGTTTGGGGTGGGCACAAGATCTAAGCCTTGTGGAGCATTGCATTTTGTACGTGTGTTGTTTTTTGCGGATCACTGACAGAACATCGACAGACAAAATATCGAGAGCACAAAATATTGAGGTCAAAATATCGACTGCAAAAATATCGACTTCCTATCTTCAAACAGGTAAGTACAAAAATATTGACTCCAAAATATCGAATTTTTTAAATGTCTTAAAAGTAACTCTTCTGCACCCTTTGCAGGATCTGCAATCAATCCCGGCGCTGTGGACTTGTCCCGGCTCCCTGGAAATAAGCCCTCATTACCCCACTACTGAAGAAACCCTCCTTGAACCCCGAGTGCCTACAGAACTATCAGCCAATCTCCCTCTTGCCTTTCCCGGCGAAAATCACCGAACGCTGGGTGAGCTCTTGTCTCTCTAAACACCTGGAGCAGAATCACATCCTGGACGAAATACAATTTGGTTTTCGTCCGGCCCATGGCACTGAAACAGCGGTTCTCACTGCCATGGAGGATCTCCGTATGCGTGCAGACAGGGGCCAGGCAGTAGCCCTGATCCTGCTGGACCTGTCTGTCCCACTCAATATGGTCAACCAAGTGATTCTGATGGGGAGACTAAGGGAGGCGGGGGTGGACGGCACTGCACTGCTCTGGTTTCATTCCTTCCTACGGGATAGGAGGCAGGCCGTCTCCCTTCCCCCGTATCAATCTGTATTCTCCCCGGTTTCCCATGGGGTGCCCCAAGGCTCGTCCATCAGCCCTATTTTATTTAACGTTTACCTAACACCTTTGATTACGTTAATTAAATCCCACCGGCTAAAAGCCATAAACTACGCTGATGACACTCAGCTCATCCTCTCGTGGGAGGGTGAAGAATCGATCCCTCTGGAATCGTTTCACGATTGTCTGAGAGATACAGCGGGTTGGCTGCACGATAACTCCTTGCAATTTAACTCCTCCAAAACCGAGGTCTTGTTCTGTGCTGGAAGTCGGATCCCCCGTCTGTTCCCAGCCGAATTCTGGCTCCCGGAAACCCCGGATAAACCACAACCGGTCACCTCTGTCCGCAACCTCGGTGTCATGATGAACAACAACCTTAGCATGGAGACGCAGGTCGGGAAAACAGTATCCATCTGCTCGGCCCTTCTGCGCTCCTTGCGCAAGATCATGCCACTCTTCCCCTCTCAGGCACGGGCATTAATAGTCAGGTGCACCATTCTCAGTCGCCTTGACTATTGCAATGAGATGCTGCTCGAGGCCCCAGCTGTACTACTGGATCGTCTCCAGAGAGTTCAAACAGCGGCCGCCAAACTAGCCCTCGGCTGGAATAGGAGATCCTCGGCCACAGCGGCACTGGCAGAGTTGCACTGGCTCCCTATGAAACAGCGAGTGGCTTTTAAATCACTCTGTCTCGTTTTTAAGGCATTGCACGGAGTCGGGCCCAGCTCCCTGCAATCTATGTTCACCTGGTACTTCCCAACCAGAGCCCTCCGTTCATCCACAGCTTGCCTGGTCACAGTACCTAGATTCAACAAAGCCAGGACCGGAGGAAGATCCTTCAGAGTTGCAGCCGTAAAACTGTGGAACAGCCTGCCCCTCGACATTCGCCAAACAACTGAACTTCTTCCTTTTAGAAAGCTGATCAAAACCTGGCTTTTCCCCAAACTTTAAGTCTGGTACCTCGCTCGGTTGCCCCCATTGCCTTCCACCTTAGGAGTTACTTT
Organism: Lissotriton vulgaris; assembly: GCF_964263255.1. Taxonomy (NCBI): domain Eukaryota; kingdom Metazoa; phylum Chordata; class Amphibia; order Caudata; family Salamandridae; genus Lissotriton; species Lissotriton vulgaris. The sequence continues at coordinate 1,044,838,326 of NC_141696.1, forward strand.
TTACAGCGCCAGGATACCTGCAAGGTGACAGCTGCGCTATACAAATGTTTTAAATAAATAATAAATAAATAAATAATTAATTAACATAATTTAAATATATTTAAAATACTTAAATAAATGTAAAATTGAGAAATAATTAATGTAACTTTAAAATTGTTTTTATTTTAATACACATATATATATATATATATATACATATTATTTACAAAACATATACTATATTTTTACCGTAGGATAGCGAAAGGGTTACATTTACTGTAACGACTCCAGTGAGTGCAACAGTAGGGAAAGCATTGGATAGCGTAGCGGTAACAATTACTATTCCCTCTCCAGAGAGTGCAACAGTAGTGAAAGCGTTGGATAGCGTAGGGGTAAAAAATACTATTCCCACTCCAGAGAGTGCAACAGTAGGGAAAGCATTGGATAGCGTAGGGGGAAAAATTACTGTTCCCACTCCAGAGAGTGCAACAGTAGGTAAAGTGTTCGATAGCGTAGATGTAAAAATTACTATTTCAACTCCAGTGAGTGCAATAGTAGGGAAAGCGTTGGATAGCGTAGGGGTTTAAATTACTATTCCAACTCCAGTGAGTGTAAAAGTAGGGTAAGCGTTGGATAGCGTAGGAGTAAAAATTACTATTCCAACTCCAGAGAGTGCAACAGTAGGGAAAACACTGGATAGCGTAGGGGTAAAAATTACTATTCCCACTCCAGTGAGTGCAACAGTTAGGAAAAGCGTTGGAGAGCGTAGGGGTAAAATTTACTATTTCCACTCCAGTGAGTGCAACAATAAGGAAAGCGTTGGATAGCGTAGGGGTAAAAAGTACTATTCCTACTCCAGTGAGTGCAACAGTAGGGAATGCGTTGGATAGCGTAGGGGTAAAAATTACTATTCCCACTCCAGTGAGTGCAACAGTAGGGAAAGTGTTGGATAGCGTGGGGGTAAAAATTACTATTCCCACTCCAGTGAAACCAACAGTAGGGAAAGCGTTGGATAGCGTAGGGATAAAATTACTATTCCAACTACAGTGAGTGCAATAGTAGGGCGAGTAAATACTTCTTATTTAAATATAAATAATATAAATAGTAACACCAATTTCAAATTAATTAAAATATTTTACAATTGTGTAATATATATTAAATAATCAATTTAAAATACAAATAAAAATTATTTATTAATAAAAATTACCTACTAATAGTAATTATTTACCTATTAAAAATAAAATAATTAACAATTTAAAAGTATTTTTAAAAATTAACTCAATACATTTTTTATTCAAAAATGTAATTACTTACATTTAAATTACTTCACAAGCTACTCCCCCTAAAAACACACAACCCACTACAGAAATTAATTTAATAAAAGTAACATAATTATCAATTAATCAATTACAATAAATTTCAAAATATATTTTAATTAATTACAAATTAATAATTAATTTACGATTAATTCCAAAAGAAATACCAATAATTACAATAACATATTTAAATAATTATAATGAAAATACTTCCCACCCTATTCCCCTATAAACCCACAACCTGCTACTGAAAATAAATTACAAAAATTAACATATTTATCAAATAATCAAATACATTTAATTACCAATTATATTTTAATTAATTGCCAATTAATATTTAATTAACAATTAATTCTAAATAAACACCCACAAATTAAATTACATATATAATTAATTATAATAAAATTAATTCCCACCCTATTCCCCTATAAACCCACAACCCACTACATAAAATACATTAATAACATTAACATATTTATCAATTAATCAATTATAATTAATTACCAATTATATTGTAATTAATTGCCAATTAATAATTAATTATCAATTAATTCTAAATAAATACCCAAAAATTAAATTACATATTTAATTAATTATAATAAAATTACTTCCCACCCTATTCCCCTATAAACCCACAACCTGCTACATAAAAAAATTAATAACATTAACATATTTATCAATTAATCAATTAAAATTAATTACCAATTATATTTTAATTAATTGTCAATTTTCAATTAATTAACAAATAATTCAAAATAAATACCAATAACTAAAATAACATATTTAATTTATTATAATTAAATTACTTCCCACCCTATTCCTCTATAAACCCACAACCCGCTACAGAAAATAAATTACAAACAATAATTTTTTTTTATCAATTAATCAATTAAAATTAATTAGCAATTATATTTTAATTAATTAACAATTAATAATACTGTACAATTAATTCTAACTAAATACCAATAAATAAAATAACATATTTAATTAATTATTATTAAATTACTTCTCACCCTATTCCCCTATAAACCCACAACCCGCTACAGAATTATATTACAAAAAAATTAAACAATAATATTAACTTACCTTAAATTCGATATTTTCGTTGTCTATATTCTGTCTAGTCGATATTATGTCCATTCTATATTTTTGATTCAATATTATTGCTATTCTAGTCGATATGAATTTTTTCTAGTTGATATTTTTGTAGTCTATAGTATGTCTAGTCGATATTATGTCTATTCTATATTTTTGACTCGATATTATGTCTAGTCAAAATTAAAAACTCAATATTTTGACTAGTTACCGTGTTTTGCAGGACTCTTGAGTTATACATTACATTACAGAATCTATTTGACAATCACTCTGGCCTTATAATTATTAGGTTTCCATATTTTCCACAAGCCTTAGTGTGCCAGCAGTCTCCTATGAAAGACATTACATGTAGCTTTTAATTGGTACAATAATGTGATGGAGGGGGTATAGTGACATCACACATCCTGATGTCGAAGATCAAGGGCCATATTATCAAGAAAGGGCGCTACATTATCGCCACTTTTGTCGGCAGGAAACTGCCGCTAAAGCGGCAATAATGGGCTTGAAAATATGCCCTTGTGAATTCCCATAGAAGCCCAGGTTCTGGTGTTAACATGGCCTACTATGGGAATTCACAAGGGCATATTATCAAGGCCATTAACACTGCTTAAGCGGCAGTTTCCTGCCGAAAAAAGCGGCGATAATGTAGCGCTCTTTCTTGATAATATGGCCCCAAGTGTTTTGCAAATGCCACCAGAACCCCAGGATGACAATATAGGTTCATATTATACAATTTCCCCGTTACGTGTTTTTTATATTTCATTTTTTGAGGGTACCTTTTATTGTGAAAAAGCAGCTTTCTTTCAGGTGCAGCTAACAATTGTCACTGACAGGATCAAGAATGTTTACTGTTTGTTTACCTTTAATAAATAAATAATGTGTAACAGTGAAAGTCAGTGGATTTAGGAGATTGTGCCTGCAGCATTGCCACATAATTCAGGATTTACTGCATTTGCTGCATATTTTAAGACATTATTTTCAAAATTTGCAGATTTCTCCAAAATGTAATTTTTGCCTCCGATCAATGAAAATAATACTGACAGAGAATGAGCCACACCATTTCCTTTTTTGATGTATAATTTAGATAACTTTGGAGAATAAATTAGTTCTCCATGCCACATAATCCAGTAGCCCAGACAATGTTAGAGCTCTGCTGAGTGGTTTGAGGGAGGACAGTGAAATCTACATTATTTTCCAAATGTTTCCGTTGCCTGAGAAATACTGGTTTTTATGCCATTGTGGTTTATACAATAAAAAAGCACCATCACGTTTCATTTATACTATTAGTATTAGAGGACATTGGGGTATATTTACAAAGGAATAGCTCTACCAGAACGATACTTTTTGGGGCGTTCACGTTGTGCTCTGTCTTTCTCCATATTTACAAAGTGGCACAAAGCCACCGCCCTTAGCGTGAACGAGGTGTGCAATGGGTGTTGCTGTGGTCATTCCACCGCAACACCCATTGCATTCTGCAGCAAACATAAACAGAACAAAACGCCATGAATGATTGTTTATGTGCACGACGGTGTGGCTTCCAACACATAAACAATCATTAAATAATGACTATTTCCTACTTCTATTTGTACTGCATTCTGACTTACACATAGAAATAAACAATCACCATATGGAATGTTCATATGCAGGAAGGGGCACCTTCCTGCACAAAACAATAATTCCCTGCAATTCAGGCTCCCTTGCCCTATGGTGCAAGAGTAACTGGGTTGGCACTATACAGCTAATTTTAGCGCCAGCGCTAGGGAAAACGCAGGGGTGCACCGCATTTTTGTAAGTAAGGCGCCTTCCTGCGTTTTGCAAATGTATGAGCAAGCGCTCCGACATATCATAGAAAGTGTGGCCCATTTACTTTTGCAAATACTTGGGTATTACCTTTAACAATGAATGAGCTCATTCATACTGCAAAATAAAGAAATAATACTGGTTCTGTGCAATGTCTCAAAGCACTGGGTATATATAAAATATCAGGGTTATTTTTTCTGTGTTAGAAAAATGTATTTTAAGAAATAATTAAGCCGCTTTTTTGTGCAAGCTATTATTTGATTCTTTTTTCTTTTTTAGTGGAAGAATGTCCACCGAAAGAGCGATAAAACGGTGAATAAAAATGAGGTAGTGTCACGCTCATGAGAAAAGAAAACTGATCATTGAAGAATACAGAGGTCTGCAACTGCATGGGCTTGAAGAGAGGAGAGAAACATGTTGGACTTGGAAAGAAAATCGGATCAATGTGGGCTGTTTTTCACCAACAGTTCAATTTTCTCTTCCATTTCCAATTATTTTCCGTATCTGAGCTAGCAGGCTAAGCCTGTGCTGAGAACATCCATCTTGTGATCTGATACCACCTAATTTGTCACCCGTGGCTGAATCACCACAACAGCAGTAAACTTTGGAGTGCCATATTTGCAAATATTTATATCCAGGCACAATCTGAGTACATAAAGAACTGGTACTTGCTGTTCATTTCTTATGCTCTACAAAGACAATTTACACTAAGAGGTGGGCGTTCTAGAATGCCCTTTCTAAATATAAAACCTTCATTCTGTGCTTTTTGATTCACAGGACTTATTGAGCTCGACTACTGAGATTTTTTTTACGGAAGCTGTTCATTAAAGTCTCCATTATTTTATTTTAGGTATATAATTCAAAATCAACGTCAAGTTTTTTCATAGACTCTTAATGGTAGTTATACAAAACTCGGTTGGAATGTCATGCTTGAGGCATTAGCAAGGAATGCAAGAACCAACGCGTAAGGATTCCTGTCCTTTTCTCAGAACTGTGACTGGAAATATTGATTCATTAATTCTATACGGTTGATCTAAGTAAGTGGTGCCTTTCAAAGGTTCAATTTTCTGAAACAGAGGATAGCAGCATTCCAAAATAACCACACACTATTAACACAGTTTCATGTTCATGTTCATTTATGAACTATAATGTGTATGTTTCTCCCCGCACATAAGCCATTTTAAAAATATTAAATTAAGCAGTAAAAAGGCATGTATCACATTCAAGTTATTTGCACAGTGTAATTGCAGTTGTGCTCAGCTTGGTGGGTCACTGGATCGCATGAAGAGGCCACTGGAATATTTGCTTTTGACATTTCTGATTTTCTCTTGGGACCGCATACATTTTAACTAGTTTCGCCCCCTAGGTTCTATGGGAATGACATAATTACATCTGAAAGCAGTTTGAAAGCTCATTTTGTGTGGCTCTTTTGAAGCAGGGCATTCTCTTGTGTAGTTCATTTGTTGTAGCTAGTTGTTTTTCCAAAGGTATTGCTTAATATATTTTCAATTAAACTATGTTGGAATTATTGAAGCATTACACTTTTGTGACAACTTCATTGGGCTCCTCGGTCTCTGGGGGGGCATTATGGCAGCAGAATCCGCTTTAAAAATCATAAAATTCTAGAAGAACCATCATATAGTCAGTGCACTAGAATTAAATAATTCTGTGGCCGCGGCATTATTCGCATGATTATGAATTTGACATATAGTGCACCATATATTACTGAGTTCGTCCCAAACAAACTGCATCCTCCTGAAAGGGATCGAAAGTCGCTAAGAAAATGTGCAAAAATGAGATTCATCACAAGGCCAGACACTCACTTTGCAAAGGATAAGGGATTGCCTTTAAGGTTCTGATTATTGCATTCAGGTGTTAAAAGGCTGCTAATACGTTGTAATGGCATCAATATTTGTTCAAATGATGAAATAATGCACTTATACATTTAACTTTAGAGTGCCATATTTGCAAATATTTATATCCAGGCACAATCTGAGTACATAAAGAACTGGAACATGCTGTTCATTTCTTATGCGCTAACAAAGACAATTTACACTAAGAGGTGGGCGTTCTAGAATGCCCTTTCGAAATATAATTCCTTCATTCAGTGCATTATGATTCACAGGACTTTTTGAGCTTGACTAATGAGATAATTCTTTTTTAAAGGACGCTGTGCAATAAAGTCTCCATTATTTTATTTTAGATATCAATGCGAAATCAACGTCAAGTTTTTTTCATAGTCTCTTAATGGTGGTTATACAAACCTCGGTTGGAATGTCCTGCTTCATGTATTGCGATATCAAAGGGGATGATGGACGGAGCGTTTGAGCAAATCAAACACTCACCCCCAGTCAACTGCTCTGGGTTTAATCCACCATCATTCTTTAGCTCACTCCACCACCCCAGTTCAGACATGGCCATATGCAAATCAGCCTGACGCTGTGCCTCATGGAAACAGTCCAGCCCGAACTGCCAAGCCATGTCTTCCCTGTACTGGAAACAAGCATCCAGGGACCGGCTTCTGGATAATCAGACATCATCAGCCAGGCAAGCTTGAATCCAGTGGCAAAGTGAGCAAGGGACCCACATCTGGGCATACCCTGCCGACTTAGGGCAAACAAAGCGATACCAAAGGAGATGATGGACGGAGCTTTTGAGAAAATCAAACACTCACCCCCAGTCAACTGATCTGGGTTTAATCCATCACCGTTCTTTAGCTCACTCCACCACCCCAGTTCAGACATGGCCATCTGCAAATCAGCCTGACCCTGTGCCTCATGGAAACAGTCCAGCCCGAACTGCCAAGCCATGTCTTCCCTGGAATGGAAACAAGAACTCTGGGACCGGTTTCGGGTTCCTAACCTTTTTCCTCATCAGCCAGGCTATCTTAAATCCAGTGGCAGAGTGAGCAAGGGACCCATGTCTGGGCATACCCTGCCATCTTAGGGCGAACCAAGCGATACTAAAGGGGATGATGGATGGCGCGTTTGAGGAAATCAAACACTCACCCCCAGTCAACTGATCTGGGTTTAATCCATCATCATTCTTTAGCTCATTCCACCACCCCAGTTCAGACATGGCCATATGCAAATTAGTCTGACCCTGTGCCTCATGGAAAAAGTCCTGCCCGAACTGCCAATCCATGTCTTCCAAAGAATATAAGGGCTACAAAATAGTCACTGCTTATTTGGGCCTGTCAGACCTACAAAAAGGCTGTGGGCCTGACCCCTGCACATGAACACCAAGCTAATACATCACATCTAATCCAAAACAAATTCATTTTTAGTCCTATTATTTTGCTTAATCTTATTGTCCATCCGTACATAACTATAGAACCTTGGAAACAAATTCATTCTATCTTCTAGTCTCATACTTGCTTCCCCACCACTTTGCTATATCATATAGATCAAGAATCTCAATAACAGTATGTTAGACTTGGCATCTTTTGGCATGTTTACCCTTTCTTTTTGCTTTCTGACCTCACGGTTTTGACTCTGCTTTTGCTGATTTAGTGTCTCTGCACACTTTCTCTCTGCTTTTCAGTGTTAAATTGCAAGTGCTCCAATTGTAAATTGTAGTTATGGAGTAGTGATTCCATGACTTTACGCCATGAAACTAGGTCCTAACTATAACTACCTACTAGCGACTGCCAGTAGGTAATATATATATATATTTTTATATATATATATTACCTACTGGCTGTCGCCAGTAGGTATATATAGTTAGGATTAATTCCCTATGGGATTTTTGAAAATTCTATGTCTAATAACTTTGGCGTTTGAAGACGGAATCGGCTGAAATTTTCAGGAAAATGGCACATTTTGTTTCTGAGCAGCCCCTGAAAATTTGGGGGGGTTTCGTCAAGGGGGGGCTGAGAAAAAAGGGGGGTCCCAAAACGCGTTTTTCCCATTCATTTTTCCATAGGGCGGTTGGACTCACTTTTAGCTCGAACGGCTGAATGGATTTGCACGAAACTTGGCAAAATTGTAGGGACTGTTAGCCCGATGTGCCTTTGCTAGGTCTCAATATATGTGCTCCAGTAGTTTTTGAGAAATTAACGTTCAAAACAAGATATATATCTGTAACAGCGCTCCGGGCAGCGATCCGGTCCGCTTACTTTTCGCGAAACGGAACTTTGCGCGCAGAAAGCTGATTGGCTCTCCGGTGTCTGTCAACATTCTAAACAGTCCGGAGCGGCCGCCATCTTATCTCTCGGTAGGATCGAGAGAGAAGAAGAGGTGAAAAACGAAGGGGGAATTTATTGAAAGGGGGCAAGGTATACCCCTCTTGACCCCCGAGGAATGTTGTTGGGGTTATTAAAGGGTCGCGTGGGGAAAATAAAAAAAAAATGATTTTTCACGGTAGAAGCGCTTCACGGGCCGCGAACTGGGCCGCAAACTGGTAGCGAAACGGGAATTCGCCATTTTGTGCTTCGTTTTAATTGTTTAGAGACAAAAATTATCGCCGCACATCGGCCACAATGCATGAATATCGCTGAAAAGTCAGCGATATTCATGCATTATCCAGCAAATGCTCTTAGCCATGTTATCCACCTTCCATTGGATAACATGGCTAAAAACTGCTGTGCGTGAGCTTTTTTTTTTTTTTTTTGCTGCGTGACGTTTGTTAACGTTCGATTCGATGGAAATCAGGAAGTGTTGACCACCATTTTGTCACTGCGAGTAAATATTTTGTTATAAATGAATCCTTATTGATAAACATTGTCTGCGCCATCTTGCCTTTTTGTCTAATGCCACAATTTTGTCGTGCACGGCAGCCATTTTAGATGCCTTGACCAGACCCACTCTCTGCACGCCGTCGATTCTCAGCACGGCTCCCCACCCTCGCAAGCATCTCCCCCACGCACTGGTCACCCCCGCTCTCTCTCTCATGCATGGGCCATTTACCTCCCCCCATCTGCGCTGCTCTTCCCTGAGAATCACACCCTGTGCCCGCCCGACACCTCCCTTTCACCCTATTCACTACCGCACCCTCTGACACTCCTCTTCCTCTGTGTCCGATTGTCCAGGCCGGACCTAGGCTATCACCTAGCCCTGCGGATGTAGTTTATGGCCCCAGCTGTAGAGTATCCAGACATGCCAACCCTCCCGATTCAGGCGTGAGACTACTGATTTCAGTGCTAGTCTTTCGCTTCCCGATTCCTGCAAGGAAAAACCCGGGGGCATATTACCAACAACTAGCGGTAATGTTTGTCTCTAACTTGTTTAGAGACAAAAATTATCGCCGCACTTCGGCGAATTTTATCGCACATAAACCTTGCTATTAGCAAGGTTTATCGCAAATGCGTTAAAAAACGGCCGCAATGCATGAATATCGTTGAAAAGTCAGCGATATTCATGCATTATCCAGCAAATGCTTTTAGCCATGTTATCCACTTCCCATTGGATAACATGGCTAAAACTGCTCAGGGCAGGTGTTAGGTTTTGGAGATATTTGCGCTTAGCGTGAATATCTCCAAAAGTTGGTAATAGGAGATAGCGATGGTTAGGGACTGTTTCCAGTCGCTAAAATCTTGTCACGCCCACTTTGCATGTCATTAGTGATAAATATCACTGATATGCAAAGCGGGGCCCAAGATGGTCGCTATCTCCTTTTAGCTGTCACTAACTGGTGTTAGCGACAGCTTGGTAATAGGGAGATAATTTTATCTCTTTTTTTTTGGCTTTTAAAGCCAAAAAAGCGGAAATAAACCCCCTTGATAATATGCCCCATGATTTCTCGGGGGTTTCAGCTGACAGGGCTTGGTATTGTGTTACGTGCTAATTCTTCCAGGAAACGTCAGAGGGTCGATGCAGGGGTTCTAGAAGGGGTGATAAACCATGTAAGCCTCATGAACAAGCGCATGGTCTTTTAAAGATTTGTGAAGTACTCGGGGCGGCGGTGTGTGTGTGCCCTCTTTCAGGAGCGGGCGGGGGGGCACTGCCAGCAACTTGCCAGGCCAGGCAGTGTTCAACACGTGCATCACCCTTTCTCTGCCTGCTATTGCGCTCCATGCTTCGGAAAGGTAAGAAAAAGAACGTGCATTTGAGTTTGAAATGTCCGATCTTGTAGCAGTACACTTGCAAAGCCCACACATGACAATAACCCGATTCAAGGCCCCATTCACCCGATTTTTTAAACATATATAGCACTCCAACAAAGTTAGATTTTAAAACTTTATTAACATTTAAATATAACGAACACAACAAAAACTGTAAATATATTTAACCATTTTTTGAAATTAACCAGAACTATAACGATAACAACAACAACAACAATAATATAACTTTTATGCCTAAATTACGCAAACATTTAGCTAATCTGCTAAAGGGGGGAGTCGCCATTTCTTTACAATAATCAATAATGAAAAATCCACATCAATAGGGTTGTCCGTTTTCTCGATGCAGCACTATAGTGCAATATACACAGCACCTGGGGTGTCAAGAGTGAACAGGTCTTTCTTTGTTCCTTAAGATGTTATCTGTGTCAACCTCTTCCGAGAATGCTGATGCGTTAGGATTTCCTTGTGTTTCTTAATAGCATTGGTGTCTGTACACTTCTTTGTCAATTCTGTCAAGATGATAACTGCTTCATAAACAGACGATATCTTTGTTTAGTTATTAGTGTTAAGTGTGTCTGAAACTACAGTGCCCTTCTGTTTTTTTTTCTTCAGGCTCCACAGAGTTTTGTGTGTTGTTCTTTTGAGCGACAATTATTCCAGAGGTTTCAGGTTCACTTGTTTTGTCCTGCAGTGAGTTAACAGCTTTAGAGAGTTCATGTTTATTTGCTATGTCCTGCTGTTCGTCAACTGCTTCAGAGACGTCAGCCTCATTTGTTATGTTTCAGTAGATCCTGGACCTGCCCGGCTGCGCCCAAAATGGCGCCGGTGTAAATGGGACTCGTAACTGCTTGTTGTGTACTGGTTGCCCAACCTTGATATCACGAGATACATATGCAGTTTTGAAGCACATGGCGGAGGCTTGTCTGCTGTAGTGGGGCGCCCCTTTATCATTTCAGTCGCCATTCCGCCCGCTTTTGCTACACTGTGCCTTTTCCGCCATTCAGCTGTTTAGCGCCCGCTCTTACGGCTACAGCGTCTCGCTCACCATGTAGTTGAGTTGCTCCCACTCTTGCGGTGCAGCGATAGGCGGCTTTCACAGGACTCCTAAAATGGCGGTCGGCTCTTCGGATTTGGGCCTGGTCCAGTAAAATGGCCCTGGGACACCTTGGAACTCGGACGCTTGTCTGCCAGGGCTTGGGTTCCATTCTCGAAAGCGTCCCCTCAGCCTTGAAGATTGTACAAAAGTCTTGGGGGCCGTCGACTCCCGCAGGCTTCCGGTGGGGAGCGGCTGCCATGATTGCTTGCGGAATGGCCACGACGGAGCTACGAGATGGTGGTGCTCTCATGGTGACGCCAGCTTCAGTCTGAAACATCCAGAAACAAGGTGGGGCTTTCATCGTTTGGGAAAAAAAATGTTTTAATCCAATGAAAAGTGTTATTTTTAGGTCACATGACCTAGTCTTACATAATTAGGAAAAGAAAAGTAAAATGAACCAATGAAAAGTTTTATTAACAAGTCACATGACCTGTTATGCTTACGTTACGCGCTGCGCGGCGCGCTCTGGATCGTTTCTGGGAAGCTGCGCCTTGCGCACCGGAGCACTTCCGGGTGCGCTAACGCGTCGCGTCATATGACGCATTACGCGACAATGCAGGTCCAGAATATAGTCAAAATGTCTCCACCAACCAGCGGTCGGAAATCAACCGCTTTCAGCAGTCCAAAAAGTTCGGTTAAATCTTAAGAGCGGGAGCAACTCAACTACATGGTGAGCGAGACGTTGTAGTCGCAAGAGCGGGCGGTAAACAGCTGAATGGCGGAAGAGGCACAGAGTACCAAAAGCGGGCGGAATGGCAACTAAAACGGTAAAGGGGCGCCCCACGACAGCGTGTCTTCAGGTCAAACAGATTGTGGGACAAGGTCCAGAATGGAAGATTCTTCAAAAGGGAAAAAATTCCGCCGGACCCCGGGAGCCGGCCGCCTATGCCGGGGGCGATCTCAGGCCTCACCAGGGCAACACGACTTGGGGAGGGGGCAGGAGCCAAGCGCCCCCTCTCAGTCCGCGCCATCTCACCTCCCCTCGGGGGCCTCCGTCAAGCGGTTTAGGGAGGCACCGTATCACATTGTTTTCCAATGCAGTCAGGTCCACAAATGGACCCCACTTACTTTGAATAGTGAAGCTGCAGCAGGTGCAAATAAGGTTTAAACAGTGTTACAAGAGCTGCTTAGAACTCTGAAGTATGGCACTCAACAACCAGGACTTATGCCATTTGTGTAAGGCAGTGACATGGAAGCAACTCAGGGACAAAAAGCATGAACGAACATTCACGTATGAAAATCTTATTTGGGGAAGGGGTAGAATCCAAACGCCCCCTGCCAGTTCGCGCCACTACACCGTATGTGGAAAATCTGAAGCCATCGTTCTACAAACTTTCAACGCTTGTTATCAGTGCATGAGTTTCATGCTCGATCGATTGAGCTAGCCGGATCGGGCAATAAAAAGTATAAAATAGTTATGTAAATAGTTATTTAATAAAATGTTTTACTCTGTTTCTTTGCTGGTGTGTTGTGTATATTTATAATATTTGCATAGGGTTTGTCGTTATTTTGGGCGGTGTGGGTGGCGGAGTCGAGCTGTTTTGCAGCCCTCATGGTGTGGAGCTTAGTTCATTTCATTATTTTCGTATTTCTCATGAAGGGTTGTTCCTAATGTTTGTATTTTACCGAGGTCAAAAAGAGATCGAATTAGTGGTCTACTGATTTTGCTCGATTACTTTTATTTTTTTACACGATTTTTCACTATCTGCAAAGACTAAACAGAGTATTGCGACTTTGTGCTTGTTTGTAAATAGAGAATGATCCAAAGAGAACCAATTCTAAAACAGTAAATGCTTGGATAACAATCAATCAAATGGAGAGACAAGCAGGCACGGCGGATTACAACGGGGGCAAAGGCCTGCGTTAACTACCGTTCACTATCTGCAAAGAGAGAGTACTACTAAGAGAAAAGAGGGGAGGGGGGGGCAGCGTTCAAAGCACATCAGCGTGCATAAATACGAAAATGTTTTTATCTATCACGTACATGACATTTTAAAGCTTTTCATATTTGCTATTAAAAAAACAATGAAATTCACAGAAAAAACCATAGGTTATAGTGGATATATAGTTAGGAATTTGCATTTACAAAACCTTGAAAATTCAATGAAAAAACCATTGGTTTTAGGCCATATATAGTTAGGGATTTGCATTTACAAAACCTTATTTTACTCGCATAAAACCATTGAAATTCCATATATAGTTATAAGCGCTAACTATATATCGCGCACCCGCAATCCACTGCTGATGATGTCACATATTACATCATTCATGACATGGTTAGTGACATCACTGATGACATCTCAAATGACATCACTGATGACATCACTGAAAACATCTCATTTGACATGACTGATAACATCACTGATGATATCATTCATGTGATAATACCATGAACCTCTTCAGACTCTAATATAACCTTAGATACAATCAGTGTAAACAGACAGTCACAGACTGTCACTCATCCATGGAGTTACTCACACACCTAGTCAGTTATGCCAAAAATCAATCACACCTCCATTTTCTCAACTATACAGTTATACACACCTTACTTATTCAAACATATACTAACACATATTTACTTTACTCTCTTATACAATCTCTGATACATGTTCACAATGATCCATACAGCCACTCACACATTCATTGGCTCTTATGCACAGTTATTTATAGATGTCAACTCTCACATGTACTGTGTTTTACATATGTACTTAATTTGACATGTAGCACTGAGATATCCATTCACTCACTAATACACTCATGCACAGTCAAGCGCCCATACAGCTGTTTCCACATACACTTTTGAATCCATACATATAGTGAATCAACTACTCACACATCTATGTACAGAGTCACACACCTCCCAGCCACCCATACACACACACTCAGTTTCCCATACAAATACTTGGACAACCAATGAATAACCCATACAGTTACTCATATAGCTACTGATCAACATATGCAGCAGTTTGTAGAACAACAGATATAATGATGCACAAATTAAAACAGTTTAGTCACTAACCCATGCACTCAGTGAGACACATTTAATCACTCACTCATACAGTCAGTCTTGCACCTACTAAATCCTTCATCCAGACACTTATACATCCACTCATTCCTCAATATGTAAAACATATTTTAACTTTACAGAAACATACAGTCACTGGATGTTGTAATCAGTGATGTCATCAGTGATGTCATTTGAGATGTCATCAGTGATGTCATCAGTGATGTCACTAACCATGTCATGAATGATGTAATATGTGACATCATCAGCAGTGGATTGCGGGTGCGCGATATATAGTTAGCGCTTATAACTATATATGGAATTTCAATGGTTTTATGCGAGTAAAATAAGGTTTTGTAAATGCAAATCCCTAACTATATATGGCCTAAAACCAATGGTTTTTTCATTGAATATATATATATATATATATATATATATATATATATATATATATATATAATATATATATATATATATATATATATATATATATATATATATATATATATATTAATTCTCTCCACAAGCGCCGGTAAACATGTCAGGCTGTCAGAGGGCGGTCCCACAAGGCCACCGGCAGGCAGGCAATCTATATCCAAAGTTTCTCCGTAGTTAAAGAAGAAATGCGGGACACCCAAAGCTTCTGTGCTGGTATTTTTTATTTCAAGCAGACAGAAAAGGTCTCACGACGCCTTAAGTGGTGAAACGCGTCGTGAGACCTTTTCTGTCTGCTTGAAATAAAAATACCAGCACAGAAGCTTTGGGTGTCCCGCATATCTTCTTTAACTACGGAGAAACTTTGGATATATATATATATATATATATATATATATATATATATATATATATATATATATATATATACATATATACATATATGCATATATATATATATATATATATATATATACATATATATATTCACTGAAAAAACCATAGGTTTCACACCAGTTATAGTTAGCTGGAAATTTTACTGATATAAAACCATTGAAATTCCCACGTTATAGTTAGTCGGACTCACTATAACTTGCGCGTGCAATGCACTGCTGATGACATCACATATTACATCACTCATGACATGGTCAGTGACATCACTCATGACATCACTCATGACACCATCCTTGTGACACAGTGACAGACCTCCTTTCACTATAAAGTAACCTTTGAAACACATATTCAAAAATAGAAACTAACATTAACAAAAAAGTGGATATACCCATACCAGTTACAACAACCAATTCAGTAATTTCACCATCTATATACAAATTCACACATTCACCAACAGTTTTATGTATTCACTCATACATATACTCACTCATCATATGTAGTGATACCCCTATTCATTCTGTTACACACGACAGTCATCAAAAACTTACTCATACATATACTCACACATGCAAATAAACTAATAAACATCCATTTATTTGCATATACAACTATACACACATTAGCACATTGCTTCTAAGGAAACGTACACATACTTACTCTCTTAAACAATCACTTATAGAAACACATACTTATTTAAACAGGAACTCTTTCAATCTCTCACTCTCACATATACTTACTTATATACATCAATGCTCATATATACAAGATTAAAACATATGTAGTTACTCATAAAGACACTAGTGAGAGAGGCATTCACTCTCTAACACACACATATACACACTCATCCACCCATACAATCCTACACAAATGCTGTCTTCAAAACACATACAAACAGTGAGTCAGTCATTGATGCATCTATGTGCTAAGTAACAGCCCCACCAAACCATACAGACACTCATACTGATACTAAAAAAACATCTAATAACCCATATACACACACATGTAGCTACTCACCAACCCATGCAGCCACTTATACACAAAGTAAAACACTGATACATATATTTAAATATTTAAACATTACTCGCTAATATATGTATTCACTAAGATACACTTAATAAGCCAGTTAACCAATCAATTGTTTTTAAAAAAAACATCCATTTAGACACTTATTTAAACATTTATTCTTCCATCGACCTTAACATATACATATATAAAATATATTTATTTTTCAGAAAGATACACATTCACTGGACGATGTCATCAGTGATGTCATTTCAGATGTCATCAGTGATGTCATGAGTGATGTCACTGACCATGTCATGAGTGATGTAATATGTGATGTCATCAGCAGTGCATTGCATGCGCAAGTTATAGTGAGTCCGACTAACTATAACGTGGGAATTTCAATGGTTTTATATCAGTAAAATTTCCAGCTAACTATAACTGGTGTGAAACCTATGGTTTTTTCAGTGAATTTAATAGGTTTTTTAAATGCTAATTCTTAACTATAACTGGTGTGAAACCTATGGTTTTTTCAGTGTATTTCATAGGTTTTTTAAATGCTAATTCCTTTCTATATCGAGTTTCTAACCTTTTTTTTTTTTACAATTTGCTGTTTTTTTGTAAGTATTCATTTTTTTTAATATAATTTTTTTCTTTTGCGCTCTGGGTGCGCGCTCCGGGAAGCTTTCAGCTAAGCTCTCCGGTAAGCTTTCTGGTGAGCTCACCTGAAAGCGCACCCAGAGCGCTACTGTCGTTCGTGAAAAAAAATATGAATGAAAAGTTAATAATAATGCAAAACATTTCGTACCATAAAAATAAAATCAGTTTTTTTTAATAAGGAAAATGATTATGCATTTCTGTAAAAGTTTGATGACGTCACTTCGGCGCGCAACGTAAGTGCCCTCGGAAGCGCCTACGTTCGCTCCGCGTAAAAGCACCCAGAAGCGCCTACGATCGCGCCACGTTTGCGCCCCGGAAGCGCCTACGATCGCGCTGCGTAAACGCACCCGGAAGTGCTCCGGAGCGCGCAGCGTAAACGCGTCTGGTCATGTGACCCTAAAATAACACTTTTCATTGGTTGCTAAAATTTTTTTTTACAAAGAATGAAATCCCCACCCATTTCCTTCACTTCTTCTTTCACTTTTGTGACTGAAAGACCTGTTTTTTGCACCTGGATCTTTCGTGATTTACCATGGCTGCCAGAGAATCCAGCAGTGAGGATGAACCTGAGTTCATCAATGAAGAGCCTCCTACCCCAAAGGTGAAGGAACATTTCATATGGAAATTTTTTACAATTCCAGCTGACCAGAAGAAGGTGAATGCACCAAAAGTGGAGTGCATGATCTGCAAACAGGTCCTGTCACACGGTGACCCCCAAAAAAAGTACTCTTTTGGGAACTTTAAGATGATCTGACATGTGGAGAGGAGGCACCCCCAGAATTTTGCCCGGGAAAGTGTCAGGGCTCTGGCACAAGAGGTTCCCAGAGATGGGGCCTCTACATCAACCGGAGGAGCAACTTCTTCTGGGAGAGGGCAATCGTAGGAGCAGGTGCCAAACATACAACCTGCTTTTAACCATGGTGTCCTCAGATGCAGATACTGCAATCAACTGCTTACCTTTGGAGAACAAAGTGTCCAGCTCATGGTTCGAGCATTAGAAAACCATCGCTGCCCTTTCCACCCCTAATTTTTTTTGTTCTTTTTGCTCCTGTTGAGCAGTTTCCATTCCCTGTTTTTGTTCCTGTTCAGTAAAAAGAAGAAAACCAAAAGTTCTTTTCAGAACTACCTCCAATTCTCATCAAAGAGCTATATTCTTAAAAAAATGAAGAGTAAGTGAAATATAGTGCATTGATAATTGAAAGGAGAATGAGTAAGAAAGAACAGAAAGGTATGAGAGGAAAAAAGAAGTGAAGTAGGAAGACTGAAAGAAGGTTAGTGTTAGAAAAGAAAGTTGTGAGAAGAAGAATGAATATGGGGAATGTTGATATTCAAAGAAAATGTTGAAAAGGAGGGGTGTGGAAGGGTAAGAAAAGATGCATTGCTGGAGTTGAAGGTAGAAGGCCTCATTTATGAAGCCAAGCGTCACTTTAACGCCACCAAAGCATCACTTTTTGCGACACAACATTCCAATAAAAAATGCACCTTATTTATTCATATTTACAAAGTGGTGTTTCTTGGTAAATACATCACTTTGTAAACCCCTGTGCCACATTATTCCTACGTCAGGTGTAATGTATGCAAAAGGGACGTATTGACGCAAGAAATGGTCGTAGAGGTGACACAGTGAATAAACTGGAGGCCTCATTTCTGAAAAGTGATGCATCGCTACGTGAAAACAGCGATGCGTCACTTTTCTGTGCGCACTCCTTATGACATTCCAAGTAACGCATTGCTGGTGTGCGTCACAAAAGTGACGCAACTCCAGTAATGTGTCCTTTCACATGGAAAAAGCACCATGTGAAAGGTCTGCTGTGAAGCAGGCGCAAGATTTTGACGCAACAGCATCCTAAAAGTGACGCAGTGAAATCTCAAAGATTTTACTGCGTCGCTATTACAAAGCTTTTTGCGGGGGAACACCCCCTCTGCATGCATTATACCTGACGCAGATATAATGTGGCGCAGGATTTTAAAAAGTGACCCATCTACCTAGATGCTTCACTTTTTAAATATAGCGCAACGAGGCGCATTTTTTTACACCACTGGTGCGATGCGTCACTTTTCTGTGCGCACTCCTTATGACATTCCAAGTAACGCATTGCTGGAGTGCGTCACAAAAGTGACGCAACTCCAGTAATGTGTCCTTTCACATGGAAAAAGCACCATGTGAAAGGTCTGCTGTGAAGCAGGCGCAAGATTTTGACGCAACAGCATCCTAAAAGTGACGCAGTGAAATCTCAAAGATTTCACTGCGTCGCTATTACAAAGCTTTTTGCGGGGGAACACCCCCTCTGCATGCATTATACCTGACGCAGATATAATGTGGCGCAGGATTTTAAAAAGTGACCCATCTACCTAGATGCGTCACTTTTTAAATATAGCGCAACGAGGCGCATTTATTTACACCACTGGTGCGATGCGTCACTTTTCTGTGCGCACTCCTTATGACATTCCAGATATGTCATATTTAATGTATGAGGAATCATGTCGCAAGGAGTTACAGATATGTCAGTATTTCTGACGTATCTGTAAACACAAAAGTAACGCATTGCTGGAGTGCGTCTCAAAAGTGACGCAACTCCAGTAATATGTCCTTTCACATGGAAAAAGCACCATGTGAAAGGTCTGCTGTGAAGCAGGCGCAAGATTTTGACGCAACAGCTTCCTAAAAGTGACGCAGTGAAATCTCAATGATTTCACTGCGTCGCTATTACAAAGCTTTTTGCGGGGGAACACCCCCTCTGCATGCATTATACCTGACGCTATTTTTAAAAAGTGACGCATCTAGGTACATGGGTCACTTTTTAAAACTCTGCGCCACATTATATCTGCGTCAGGTATAATGTATGCAGAGGGGGCATTCCCCCGCAAAAAGCTTGGTAATAACGACGTACTGAAATCTATGAGATTTCTCTGCGTCACTTTTAGGATGCTGTTGCGTCAAAATCTTGCGCCTGCCTCGCGTCACTTTTATGTTTACAGATATGTCAGAAATACTGACGTATCTGTAACTCCTTGCAACATGATTCGTCATACATTAAATATGACACATCTGGAATGTCATAAGGAGTGCGCACAGAAAAGTGACGCATCGCACCAGCAGTGTAAAAAAATGTGCCTCGTTGCACTATATTTAAAAAGTGACGCATCTAGATAGATGCGTCACTTTTTAAATATAGCGTAACAATGCGCATTTTTTTACACCGCTGGTGCGTCACAAAAATTGACGCACAGGCGGCGCAAAACTGGCAGCGCAAGGCCTTCATAAATATGGTCCTGGATTTTCCCCGTGCTTCGCTCCCCGGTGCGCGTACCATGCACTTCCCCCGCACAAAACGAAAAAAAAAATAAAAAAAATTAATGCCCCGCAGGACCCTATTTTAGCCCCCACATCAAACCTAGGGGGTCAGAGGGGGTCTACTCTTCCCCCTTATGGTCATTTGCCCCTTTTTTTTTCAAACCCCTTGTGTCTCGATTTTACCGAGACACAAGATGGCGGCCGCTCCAGACTGTTTAGAATGTTTACAGACACCCAAGAGCCAATCAGCTTTCTGTGCGCAAGTCGCGTGTCGCGCCAGGAGCGCACTCCGGTGCGCACACCGGAGAGCGCCTATAGATATATATATTTGTTTGAACCTAAATTACTCAAAATCTACTGGAGCACATATCTTGAGACATAGCAAAGGCACATCGGGCTACCAGTCCCTACAATTTTGCCAAGTTTGGTGGAAATCCATTCAGCCGTTCGAGTTAAAAGTGAAATCGACCGCCCTATGGAAATTAACATGGGGAAAACGCGTTTTGGGACCCCCCTTTTATCTCGGCCCCTGCTTGACGTATCCCCCCCAAACTTTCAAGGAAGAACCGGAGCTCGACGAGGCCACTTTCAGGACATTTTCAGGCAGATTCGTCAACCGGTGCCAAAGTTATTCCAAATAGAATTTTGAGATTTAACATTGAAAAAAATCCTAACTATAACTACCTACTGGCGACCGCCAGTAGGTAATATATATATATATATATATATATATATATATATATATATATATATATATATATATATATATATATATATATATATATATATATATATATATATATATATATATATATATATATATATATATATAGATATATTTATAAATATATATATATATATTACCTACTGGCGGTCGCTAGTAGGTAGTTATAGTTAGGACCTAGTTTCTATAGGAAATCCGCAACATTCTATTCGGAATAACTTTGGCGCCGGTTGACGAATACATGCAAAATTCTCCAAGAAAATGGCCTGCTCCTCTTCGCTCCTTCCCTTAAAGTTTCGGGATGATTTGTGAAGCGGGGGCAAGAAAAAGGGGGGGTCCCAAAACGTGCTTTCTCCATGCAACTTTCCATAGGAACCTTTAAGACGGGCTACAGCCCGAACTGCTGAACGGAATTATACCAAATTTGGCAAAAAGGTAGAGTTTGGTTCGCAGATTACTCTTTTTGTTAAATGCTGTAAATCCGTTCAGTAGTTTCTGAGAAAATCTAAAGTAAAATCATAGATATATCCATAGACGAAGTACTGTACAAGTGCTGTCCGAGGATAGTGTGCATACCATTACAAGCACGAGCTGCTTGCTAATTGGCTGTCGACTGTCTGTCAACACTCCAAACCAGGAAGTGTTGGCAGCCATCTTGTGCCTCGGTAGAACCGAGGCACAAGAAAGCAGCAAAAGAAACGTGAAAAACACGCAAAGTGGGCAGGGTAGAAATACCCTGACCCCGTAGGCCTGCTCAGTGGGTCCCACAAGGAACTACTAGGCAAAAACATTTTTTTTTTAAAGTTGCGGTATACGCGTAAGGTACGCCTATGCTGTGACAAAGAAGAAAAGAACCCGAAGCCCGCTTTATTGTTAATTATCCCCCGCGGGGGGCAAATCCCAGGGGGAATGTTTTTATTTATAATGGGTGGCCCAGAGGGGTGCCCACTATTCTGACCAGGCCTTGGCCAAAATCCTCTGTAATGAGATAACCAGACAAGAGGCACACCCTTCTCATACATCATGGCCAAGACCTGGAAAGAACTCCCCCTCAGCATCAGATAAACCCCCACACTGAAAGCATTCAGGAAGAGCCATAATCCCTGCCTTTTCGAATGAAAAAAGCTTCCCAAACCCCCCCCACATACTCCGCCAGCGCCTGGAAATCCTCAAAGCTAAATAGTCTTTTTACAATTCGTCACAACCGATCAAAAAGAGATGTTGAAAGTTTCTGTTTTTAACATACGAGCAAATCAGATATGTTTGCATGTACACGCAGCAAGAGGCAATTATTAAAGATGACTTGCTTTCGCAAGACCCCGAAAAGCTTCTTCCAGAATAAGTACGCACTTCACTGAAAGACCCCATTTAATGATTATCCAGGCTCTGAAGCCTAAACATGTCAGAAATCATCTCTTATCACTTTCTCTTTTTTAGTGTATTGTGTGTGGCAGACTGCGTGACCCTATGTACAGAGCCCTCGAATGCCCTGGAGACTGCCACGCCCCAAGACCAGCTTCTGCAGTGTCCGAGAGCCGCGCGGCCTCCTTCCGAACATTTAAAAGCCCCGGGGATGGTGTAAATTAATCTAGACCGAATACATTGGTACAGCCCACTGTGCTTAAGCTACCAGGAAAATACAGCAACAGTATATGGCCCAGATTTCCATTGTAATGATTTCTTAGTTCCAGGTCTAGTTGTCAGATCAGCACACACAGTCCCTAATGGCTGGTATACAGCCACATCACACCCATCCAGTCCCTCATACACCCACACCACACCCATCCAGCACATCCGTCACTACACAGGTGACCCTATCTACGCTACCAGGAAAACACAACAACAGTATATGGCCCAAATTTCCATTATAGTGATTTCTAAGTTCCAGGTCTAGTTTTCAGATCGGTACACACAGTCCCTCGTGGCTGGTATACACCCACACCACACCCATCCAGCACATCCGTCACTACACACGTGACCCTATCTATAAAAAAGATAGGGCGTACAATGCCGCCACTGTCCCGCCAACTCCTCATGTCTTTCTGGAGCTGGCATTGCTTTTATACATGGGGAGATGCTAAGTTGCTTGTGGAAATGCAATCTTGTTTGGATTTTAAAAGTGAGAACAGATTTCACAGCTGTGTCTTTCAAAGTTTAAACTAAGTTTGCTATGGGAGGGCAGGAGCTGCAAGACTTCCGCCCTCTTATAGCAAACAGCAGTATCCAGGGGGTAGGCACCCCGGGACACTGCAGGAACCTGCTCTGGGCCTGGTGGTCTCCAGGGCTCCCTAGGGCACCAGGCTGAGGGCCACCGAGCCCCTGTCACAAAATACCGAAATGTGCGGGGGTGGTTGTTCTCGGGGTTTGAGATCCACACACTTTTAATTTTGTAGAGGTGGCATGGACATGCAAGTGGCACAAGGGGGTTGTAAATGTGGTACACAGTGTTTTGTTTTAGTTTGCTTTCCTTTCTGTCCTGTAGAGGATCCTGGGTAAATATAACGGTTTTTGTACAGCCAGTACCTTTCAACGCTACTCTCAAACGGCTTTCTGCCTGTTACCATAGTAACATTTTATGGAACACTTGCGTGAGCACAGAGGTTAGAAGTTCACCACAATATGTTAGTAATTGAAATAGTTACTGTGCTGGAGATTTATATTTTTTTTCATAGGAACCATTAGTCATAGAAGAAGTCAGTGGAAAAGTATTGTAAGCGATTCCTTCCTGTTCAGGGAGTATTGGGATACCGTGCTACAAGCGGAACTTTACTAAGCTTAATGTTCATTGGCTGTGAAGTATTAAAAGTATACATTTTGGCAGGCATTCTTTCCTCCTGTGCGGAACAACATGGACATTTTATTGGCTAAAGTGTTCAGAGCACAAGTTTGCTCCTTATTGGGTGGGAACGGTTCACTGTTGTCAGTGATATTGTGACAATTTCCAAAGCAGTATGGGAAAAGAAAGTAGTAGAGGGCAGGTTAGGAACACTATTAACTCTGTACAGTGTCCATAAGGTGGTGGAGAGGGATCGTGAGGGATTTTTTTTTTATAGGTTTCAAGGGCATTTATATAATTGCCGTGTGGTGTATAAATCACGGCGGAAAAATGACAGTGTCTTGCGCTGTTTTTTTTAATCAAGTTTGTGGATGACATACTTCTTAGGAGTAATATTTACTTATAATGTGGTGTTTACTTTCCTGATGGGAAAGTGTGGTTGCGCAGCAAAAAATTCAGTCTAGGTTTGAAACAGTTTTTATTAAGCAAATACAAATAAACTTTCTTCAGAAACTGTTGCTGTATATATGACAGGGGTGACAATTAAAAATGGAATTTCATAAAATATCAGTTAAGCGTGGCTATATCCTTCTTTTTTCTGCTACAGTTTGTAAAAGTGTTGCCCCACATTCTTGATGATGTAAGAGGGAATCAGTTACTTTTAGATAAAGTAGAATAGAAGTGCTACAACAAACACTCCCGCACTACATGACTTCAAATTACATAGAAATGTATGCATTATTATTTTTCAAATTTGTATTCTGTACAATTCAGAAACGTGCTGTTGTAGTGCTTAGAGGTTGCAGACTGTTCCGCTAACAAATCACATACTCACTAAAGAATATATAGGATGGTACTCTTATAATATATAGTACAGGTCCTATTTATACTTTACGGAGACGGTGAATTGGAACTGCACATAAGAATAGAAATTAGAAAAAAACATTCAGAAATGTAGGGTTTATTAAATATTTAAAGTAACATAGAATGCATGATAGCTATATTTTTTTGCTCTGCAGTTTCTTAAAATATGTTTCTTGAAAAAAATATCTGATCAAGTACTTTTTAATATTTGAAAGTTATATTACAGATGGCACTGAAAAATCTCCCATTCCTCTTCTGTAGCAATAGGACAATCTATTATAATATAACGATTGATACCATTGTTACAGTAAGAAGAAAAGGAAAATAAAGTTATGTATTTAACAGAACATCCATATTGAAATACTTTTGAGTGGTAATTATTTACTGTACTTCTTTTCTCCGGGGGGTGAAAAAGTTTGATCTTCGTGGCGATGGGCCATAAACTCCTCTGAGATCATGACGGTGAGAATTATAGTACGTATATAGTCTCACAGCACATGATCACAAGGGGGAAACAGACTGAAAACTAGAAGCCGGTAACATTGCTTACATATCGTTACTCTTTGTGACGACGGATCATGAACTCCACTGAGATCACCATAACTGTTAATGTTATAATATACATATTAACAATATATGATCTCTACGGGAAAACACAATGACAACTGGAAGATGGTGACATTGATTGTAAATGTTTAGGATTTGCGTGGACGGGTCACCAACACCTCTCAAGCGAAGAACAGTGTCAATATTATAATATAAAAAGTCACAATATGTAAGCTGAAAGGAGCCAGGAAAGGAGCAATGTTTATTGTAATCTATCTGTTTCTAAAAACAAGTTGCTGACCTTACAGAGAAAAAGCGAAAAACATCCAATAACATTTTTTTCTAGATATAAATGTTTAAATATTGACAAATAGATACAAATTATAACTCAGTACTATGCCTATGCCATATTGAAACAACTTACAACTCCAGAATGTGTCTGTTGACGCAAAAAGAGAATCTGATGCTAAAAAACAGAACCTGCAACACAGATTGGTGACTCAGAAATACCTAGCAAAAATGAAACTAATTGCACAGTAGGTGTGGTTTATATAGTTTTTGGTTGTTTAGTAGTCTACGGAAGGAAGATGTGGCTCTGCCTATTTAGATGGCACGTTTTGCAGTTTACACGTGGTCATGTTTTAACTGTTTTACTTCTGCACGAGTTGGGAAAAGTTACAAACTGTGAAGCTGTAAAGGTTTCGATTTCGATACGTTGGAGAGTTTAAAAAGTGTTACTTGATAATCTGTGTTCTGTGCATTTTCATGATTAAAAACATCTAAATAGAAGATATAAAAAAATATTGTTAACATTAGAAGAAAAAAAAAGGATTAATATTTGTTATTATTATACTTCTTAATTTAAAAAATGCTAGCATTTGTAAATCATAAACCTACCCTCGGAAAGGTGTGCTGGCGCTTGGGGCGTTGGGAAGATTAAGAAAGGTATTACTTACAGTGGGATAGTGGTGGGCTAAGATGCTGATGGACTATTGAATCGAACTGTGTTGTTGAAAGTCAGGTATTATAGGTGCTGTGTCATACTAATTAAGTTGAAAATATTCTTAAATTATAAATAGGGATGCTTGATTTATGTTTTTACTGATGTTTGCAGAAAAATACAAACAGAAAAGTATTTATTTTCCTCTTTGTATTTATTTTAAACTGTGCATGAATACAGAAATTGGGTATTTTTTTAAGCGTTTGTAAATGCTGTCAATGATTAGTAGTAGGGCAATAGGTCTGTTGTTCTAAAAGTAAAAGGGTCACAACAATAAAAGACTTTTAGAAAAGATCCTTAAAGAGCAATATATATCCTTGTGTAATAAAAGTTGCACATTTTAATATGAAGATTGTGTATAGTTTATCATCTAAGAGTGTTTACATGAATGAAAACGTTCAGTCCTTCAGCCATGAGTGCATATTTATCAGTAAAATAAAAGAGGAAATATACTAATTTCAGATAATTTTTTTTACAAAATCCGATATATATATGTGTAAATGGATATACAATTATTTAAAAAAAAATGAATAAATGTAGATGGAAATGTTAAAAAAATAAATACCATAAAACTTGGAGGTATGATTGTAAGTAAAAAAACACTACTGTTAAGTATTTTTTACTATAACAAGTATACACATGTTTTTAAATTTTACTTAAGAAACACTACAGGTTATAGGGATATTGTGGTTAGATATTGACATTTAACAAACCTTTGACATTCACTTAAAAAAATCATAGGTTTAAGTTACGTTAAAGTTAAAAATTATCATTTAAAAAACCTTTGAAATTCACTGAAAAAACCATAGGTTTCACACATGTTATAGTTAGCTGGACATTTCACTCATACAAAACCATTGACATTCCCCCGTTATAGTTAGTTCAGGTAACTATAACTCGCGCACCCGCAATCCACTGCTGATGACATCACATAGTACATCACTCATGACATGGTCAGTGACATCACTCATGAGATCACTGATGACATCTCAAATGACATTACTGATGACATCATCCTTGTGAAAGAGTGGCAGACCTCCTCTCACCCTAACATAACCTTTGATAAACACATTGAAAAATAGAAACAAACATTTTCAAAACAATGGAGATACCAATACAGTTAGAAGAACCTATTCAGTAATTACAAAATCTACATACACATCCATTCATTCACCAACAGTTCTATATAGTCACTCATACATGTACTCACTCATCATATGTCCTCATACACCCATACATCCTGTTACACACTAATACGCATCCATATAGTTACTTGCACACATACATACTCACACATGGAAATAAACTATCAAACATCCATTTACTTGCATATACAGCTTTACACACACCACTACACTTACTTCTACAGAAAAGTACACATGCTTACTCTCTTAAACAATCACTTATAGAAACTGATACGTATTCATACAAGAACTCTTCCAATCTCTCACTCCCACATATACTCACTTATATACATCAATACTCATATATACTAGTTTAAAACATATGTAGTTACTTATAAAGACACTATTGAGACAGACATTCACTCACTAACACACCCATACACATATTCATCTACCCATACAGTCCTGCACACATGCTGTCTTCAAAACACATACAAACAGTGAGTCAGTCATTCATGCATCTTTGTGCTAAGTAATATCCCCTACCGAACCATATAGACACTCATACTGATACTCAAAAATCAACTAATAACTCATATACACACTCATGTAGCTACTCACCAACCCCTGCAGCCATTTATACACAAAGTGAGACACTGATACAGATATTTAAATATTTAAACATTACTCGCTAGTACATGTTTTCACTAAGATACACTTAATAAGTCAGTTATACAATACGTTTAAAAAAAACATCCATTTAGATACTTATTCATCCATTTATTCTTCCATCGACCTTTAGATATACATACATAAAAAAATATTTATTTTTCAGACAGATACACATTCACTGGATGATGTCATCAGTGATGTAATCAGTGATGTCATTTGAGACGTCATCAGTGATGTCATGAGTGATGTAATATGTGATGTCATCAGCAGTGGATTGGGGGCGCGCAAGTTATAGTTAGCTGAACTAACTACAACGGGGGAATTTTAGTGGTTTGGTATGAGTGAAATGTCCAGCTAACTATAACATGTGTGAAACCTATGGTTTTTTTCAGTACATTTTTAAGGTTTTTTAAATGCTAATTCCCAACTATAACTAGGCTAAAACCTATGGTTTGTTCAGAGAATATATATATATATATATATATATATCTCATTAAAGTGGATAGATGTCCTCTGTCAGTTCTTTGGAAAGGCTACAAGACAGGTCCTTATGTCGGGAGGAAGAGAGTCTGCCTTTACAGACATCTTAGAGCTCTTAGATAGGCAAATCAGGCCATGATCATCTCAAGACAAAGTTTAAGGACCAGAGCTGGTGGCCTATCATTATCCCATCTTGCGGCTCTTCACTGAAATGCTCTTCCATCAATGCCATGTTTGATACTAGTCTCACAGTATTCCAGAAATCTTTGAAAACTTAGCTATTTCCATATTAGTGCTCTTGTATTTTCCTTTTACTTTCTCTGACCACCCCTCGGACTTGGCTATGCTTAGAGCCGGGAAATCCTTCTGGAGTTGATTATTCAGACAAAAAAAAAACACATTAACGTAACATGTAGAATTAAGTAAAGAAAACCTATGCTGCCCTATATATATTTTGTTCTTCAGTATTTCCTATGAACAATTATGGAAGCACAACTCGTTTTTAAACAAAACCTAGGCAGCGTGCATGCACTATCTAGCAGAGTCCTGGTGGGAGTATAGAAAGAAAAGCGCTTCTGCAGATAAAGTGGGCCCAAACAATACAAGGCCCGATGGACAATGGCCAGCATTTTGAATTTCAAGCGAGCCTCAACTGGGAGCCAGTGAAGGTGGCGGAGATGGACCCGCACGCTCTGCCTGGAAGAAAGACCCAGAAGGAGACGAGCAGCCGCATTTTGGACTACCTGTAATTTTTTTATCAGATAGCCTGGGCATCCCACTAAGAGTGCGTTAGAATAATCCAGCCGAGACAGAATCAATGCCCAAACTACTGTTTCTTTAGCCTCCGCCTGCAGAAGGGGGAGGAATTTACGCAGGGTTTTTAGTATGCCAAAACAGGTCCCTGTAAGTTTTTTGACATGTGTCGCAAAATTCAAATTTTCCTCAAACCAGACCCCCAAGTTTTTCGCAAGGCCCTTGTCTGATTGGGGAAGTGGAAAGTCCGGGGGCCAAAGTTTGGTTCTAAAGCCCACAGGAAACGCTCCAAACAAGAGCACCTCCGACTTCTCCTCATTGCACTTGAGTTGTGCATTGGCCAGCCAGCGAAACCCCGCAGAAAGACAGCGCTGAGCCCTGTTGACCGAGTCCTCACCCCTTCTCCAGGTAAACAATAACTGCGTGTCATCCGCGTAGGCCATCACCCTAGCCCCCAGTGACTCCGCCAGGTAAACCAGGGGAGTCACAAAGATGTTAAACAAAAGGGGGCTAAGGGAAGAGCCCTGCGGGACACCAGTGGAGAGAGGGGAGGGGGACGAGGCAAACAGGGGGAGCCAGACTTGTTGTGACCTATCCTCCAAAAAGGAATATAAGTTTTAGTAGATTTTATTATAAAAAGAAAGAAAGGTATGTGAAAAAAGAAAAGAGAGAAAAATAAAGAAAGGAAAGTAAAAGGGAATGATAAAGAAGGAATAAGAATAGAATATAAAAGAGGAAATTATGAAGAAGGTGAGTTTAATGACAGATAAGTAGTGAATGGTAACCATAATAGATCCAATTGAATCTGTAGCTGATTTGAAGCATGGGTTACCAAAGCAATTCTATGTTCATCACATATTAAATTCCACCAGCATAAAGCAGGTAACTTAGAAGTGTCTTTCCAGCAGTATAATATAGACTTAAAAGCAACAGCAATAAATAAATCAAATAATATTGTTTTGGAAGTACTTTGATCAAAATCAGGTGACATAGTACCTAAAAATACATTATGTATGTTAGGTTGGCTGTTATAAGAAAAAGTAATACACATTTTGACCATACAGCTTTCCATAAGGCATGAACTTTGGAACAATAATAAATTAAATGTGTTGAAGAACGTTCAGCGGTAAGACATGACCAACAAGAAGACAATATTGATTTGTTGAATTTGTGTAGAAGAAGGCGAGAAATAACAACTCTATTACAGATAAAAAAGAGGGATTGGTCGATATTTGCAGCTTTGGATATCGTCAAGAGTTTTTGCCAAAATGTGTCTCAATGAGAGATAGATAAAATTTGGGATGAATCCTGTTCCCAGTCAAGTTCAATGGTAGATTTATTTTGTGTGCAATTAGGTGTAGATAAAGATGTATATAAGAACTATGCACTTGGAATAATAGCAGGAAAAATTTGATGTAAAGGTGCATCTGGTGTGAAAGAAATTGGAGTAGGCTGAGAAATTAAGTTTTGTAAACAACTCTGAAGTACAGGAACTAAAATATTATATTGTTGAATACATGAGTGAGGGAGATTGAATTTCCCCTGTAATTGATGGAAAGGAGAAATCACATTATTAACAATCAATTGATTGACATAAAAATGCCCTTTTCTTTCCAATATTTGTAATAAAATGATTTGTGATAACATTTGATGTGTTTGGTATACCATAATGAAGAAGCTAGAAAAGATTGATATTTGTCAAAGTGCTTAAAGAAAAGTGAATGTTAGAGATAATATGAGTATTTTAAAATTGGATATTTAGAAATAAAAGTACAATTGGTCATAAAAACAACATCCTGTATTGAAAACTCATTTAACAAGGAACATTCAACAGTAACCCAAGAGGTTTTCGGTAAATTTGATAATCTTTGGACATAGCATAAACTTGATGAATTAGAAAAGCATTATGATAAATTCTAAAATCAGGGAAACGAACACCACCTTCAGATTTGAGACAAATTAGTTTGGATAGGGCACACGATGCATGTTTATGATTCCACAAAAACTTAGTACAAATAGAGTTAATCTGTGTAAAATAATATTGAGGAATTTTGAATGGTAACATTGATAATGTGAACAATACCTGGGGAACAATGATCATTTTAATTGTATCAAGTCTGCTCAACCAGGTTAAAAATAAAGGAGACCACAATGACAACAAATTGTTAACTTTAAGTTTCGGAGCAGCAAAGTTGTGGTGATGTATTACGAATATTAGAGGAGAACCAAGTTCCTAAATACTTAATTTTTTGAGGGCACCATGTAAAATTGGTAGAAACAAACATATGTTGATAGCATGAAGAATTTAAAGGTAAAATCTCAGTCCTGGAGAAGTTAAGTTTATAGC
The DNA here is from genome assembly GCF_964263255.1 of Lissotriton vulgaris. NCBI lineage: Eukaryota > Metazoa > Chordata > Amphibia > Caudata > Salamandridae > Lissotriton > Lissotriton vulgaris. The sequence continues at coordinate 1,044,869,748 of NC_141696.1, forward strand.
CAGAAACATTAGAGAATAGTGACATTTCATGTAAAAAAGGGGGTTTAGAAGAAACAAGGTTGGACAAATAGATAAGAATATCCTCTGCATATGCAGAAAGTTTAACTTGGTGTGATTTTAGTGAAAAATCAGTAATAAGGCGGTTATTTCTAATTCGTTCAAGGAAAGGTTCTAAGCATGACAAGAAAAGTAGTGGAGATAGAGGGCATCCCTGACGTGTACCTCATTGTAAATCAAAGTATGGGGAAAAAAGACCATTAACAAAAATGCATGCTTTTGGATCTGTATGTAATAATTTTACATAAGAAATAAACTTTGGACCAAATCCAAACCATTGTAAAGTGTGAATCATGAAATCCTAATTAACTCTGTCAAAAGCTTTCTATGCATCCAGGGATAATGCAGCTAAGGGAGAGGGATATTTTGCACTAAGGGTGAGAATATTGGAAAGCATTCTGCCATTATCAGAAGCTAAACGACCTTTGACAAAACCAGCCTGGTCTGGATTAACGAGAAGGGGAATGACTTTCCCCAAACGGGTAGCCAAAATCTTTGCATAAATGTTACAATTGTAATTAATTAGTGATATGGGCCGGAAGTTTTTACAAAAGGTGGGATCTTTGTCTGGTTTAGGGATTACAATTATGAGGGCTTCTAAAAAAGAGCCATAGACCTTAGATTTAGAGAGGAATGAATTAAAAAGTTCTAATAATTTCAGAGCAAAAATTGAAGAAAAGGCTAAAAATAGACTTAGGGAACAGACACTTTCTTCAAAAACATTCTGGTATCTGTGTAACAGTGGAGCATAGGTGTGGCGAGCTCCGGATATGCTGTGCACAAACCAAGGACTTTTAAATTAACTTTCAAACTGAGGTGCCTAACCATGGTCATCCACACTGTCTGTCTTTAACAATGGATTTTTAACTGTGAATTTCTTGTTCAAGTAGTGGAATCTTTGTAGAGATATCCTGTAGGTTGCTAACTCATTGTTCAAGATCTAGAACATTTCCTTCCATAATAATCCATCTCTCCTCAATTTGTTTTAGTTTTTCATTTGTAGTGGACATAAAGGGTTGGATACCATGAACTTCATCTAGGACAGAGTCCAGAACTGGATTCTGTGAGGAAAGAATTGGAGAAGGCGGGTCATTTTTATGCCTTTTCGGTTTCGTACCAGATGAAGAGGATCTGGCCGTGTGGATATCATTAGCCATTGTTGATGTACAAAGGAAATCACTTAAATAGTTGTAGCAAAAGTTGAACTCTTTAGGAAGTGCTGTGAGAAACAAATTATTCCTTGTGGTGACGATAGCTAGTGATGCAATTTGCCTCAGAATGCTACAAAAAAAAACTGGTGCACTTCAACTCCAATTCTTCACATAAATAAGGTAAGCGTTATGATTTTGTTTGTTTTTATTTTTGAGAAAACAACATTTTTATGAGTTACTCCATGACCAGAGGCACTTGTACAAATAGAAAAGGTATCAATAAGTAGTAAGGCCCCACCTTCGTTGTGGAACGGCAGAAAATCGGTAATAATGCAAGATGCGACCTAAAATGGCGGCATATGGATAATTGGAGGTAAGTAAACAATTTAATAAATAAAACGAATTTCGTAGCGCGCCCTGCATCGCATTTTGCAATGCAGATCGCGCTACGAAATTTGTTTTATTTATTAAATTGTTTACTTACCTCTAATTATCCATATGCTGGTTTTTAGCACCCCCACCCTGCCCTCCCCCGCTCCGCCTCTCTGCCCCACCGCAACTCCCTCCCCGGGCCCCGGCTGCTCATGCTGTGCTGGAGTTGGTGCCAGAGAACGGGAGCTCAACCTCTAGACCAAAGAAGATAAAGATGTTGTCAAGAAGTGGAAACCTAATAGGACTAAGTCATCTAGTAGGAGTGCAGGGCAGCTGGCAGAACAATGGACAGCTCTACCCCTTCTTCTTTTGATTTGTTGATCCCATAGGGGACTTACAGGATTTGCATTCATTCATTCACTGAGCTTTATAAACTCTTCATTTTCAAACTCAGCAAGGGTGAAAAATCAGTTTAGACCCCGATGGGGGAAGTGTTCTCCTCTAAATAGGGGAGGGCCAGGGTGTCTGTCTGAAACTTTGTCAAATGGAAGAAGGGTTTATCCGTCTTAAATTTCGTTTTTATGGCGAATTCCTGGAGAAGTTTACAGTAAAGTAAAGAGAATGTGCTACAAACCGCAGTGTACACAGAGCAAGAATGCGAGAGAATAAACAGGACTGGCTAGCAATATCTGGCTAGGTGTACAGGATGAAAACAAAAACCTCACCACCACTTTTGCAGGACATTCCAGGACATGGGAAGACCACATCTGAAGATGAAACCCATGCTGGAAGATGCTTGACTCATATTGGCATAAAGACTCCTGACTTCTACCCAGCACCCGGGCACTGAAACTGTAATCCCAGCATCAGGAGGCTGCCCTTCTGTTGTTGGAGTGACCGCAATGATCTTTTATACCAGAAAGAGAAAAGTTGCACTCATAATTGTTTGCCAGCTCTTTGGACAAGATGCTGAGGCTTGCCTAGGGAGGTTGTACCCAAGGTGGGCCAGACGAATATGTTTATCCCATTCGGAGCATTTCATTGTGATTAAAATGGGTTGAGCTGGATTGCGTGGAAAGTTGTCCCACCTCATGAGCACTTGCCCAGGTACAGCTACTAACATTCCCATCTGCAGGATTTTGAGAACCACAAAAGTAAATAAAAGCCTGATTTAAGTTAGGCTGATGAGTACTCTGTCACAATCATGGTGCTTATCCTGTCTACCCTAATACATTTGTAATAAGGTGGACATGATATCCATCACGTTTGTAAATGGAGTAAATATCTGCCTAACACTAAATAATGCCCTAAGTCTTAAGGTAAAACCTAGGACCAGGGCAATGAGGTAAATATATTCCAGAGGTAACACAATTTAAGTGGTTATGAAATCCAGCTTTGTCCCAATCTGAGCTTTTGGCAACAAAACTAAAGGCACCAGTAGGAACTCAATGAGGACATATCCAACTCTGTGGAAATCTTTCTACCTTAAGCCATGGATGTGCCCCAATAAAGGATTTTGACTTCAATAAAATGTATCAAGTCCAAAGGTAAAAACTTTGACTAAGATGGCTCACATGGAGTATTTGACCTATATCTTATTGTGGTCAACCCGAAATAGCCCATGGGTCATGGTCAACTGGGAATTGTTGTTTTTCCACAGTGCTTTGTTTTCCATTTGCTTTCTGGTTAATTTGGTTACAAATTTCAAATTCATATAGCCCAATCCCATTTTCTCATATTCATGATCTTGGTGTTACTTTTTTCAATTAAATGATCTCTCTTTTTCTGATGTAATTGGAACTTTAAAATTATTGGAGCTGCTTGAATTTAATACACATTTTAATTAGAAATTGACTGCTGTTTGTATTATAGCTATTAGGTGTTGAGCAATGTTTCTCTAAACCTTGTGCTAGCCTAACCTTCTTCCAGCCAGTCAATGGCCATCAGTCTATTTTAAAATCCCTCACTTGCAGCACCAATTCCATACCTCTACTATATTACAAATTAACCTATTCATAAATGTGCATTACTTTGTCTCCCTCCAGCCCATGACATAGCCAACAACATGCTAAAAACATAGGGGCAGATTGCCCCACTTTTGTGTCATTTTTAACATGGGGAAAGTGATGCAAAAGTGGCGCAAGGGGCTTGTAAATATGCCCCATAATTTGCATGTGGCTAGCTCTGAGTTTTTGGGGGGCTTCATGTTTGGCTCTGCTGTGTTGAACTAGATCTGCTATGTCTGTGAGAGTGGGTTGTGAATGCAATGTGTGAATTGATACCAGCAACATATGTGCACCCTTAAGAGTTTGATGAGGGGAAATCTAGTCTATGGCCAGGCTTTACAGTCTGTGTGTCATGGGAATTCTTAGCTGTGTAAGGTCTTAAACTGTCTGATCCTTTTTACCCTAGTCTAGCATCTACATGTATCTGTATGTGTACCTGTTATATGGCACCAGAATATTCTTGTCTAAATACAGTGTGACCAAAATATTGTGTCCTTAATATTGCCTACAAAGGTATCGCCTCGTTGGAGTCAAAATAAAAAATCAAACGTGAATAGTGTTTTTTAGACAATATTTAAGCAATAATATTTTTTGCCAGGTGATTTTTCGGTATATTCTGACATACAAGATTCACACTGCTTGGCAGATTTTGGAACATGATAGGTGGTACATTTGGGACAAATCTGCCCTCACATTCCATGTCAATGCTTTGTAATTGACTTTATTGCATCAAATTCAATGTCTATTTATCCCAAATGCAATATAAATTCGTGAAATAGCTGTATGAAGTAACTACCAACAATTGGTTACCTTGACAAAGAACTGGGTGGTATGAGTAGGTCAGTAAATATCATGAAAATTGCATGTAATATGCGTTTTCTTTCCCAGCAATGTAGAATGTTTGGGCCTGATTTATGATTTGGTTGACCAGGCTCAGTCTTTCAGGGTGGTGGAGGACATTACCGCCTCCATCCTGATTGACTATTTCCATCAAATTTAGAGATGGCCATTGGCTTAGCATTCCTCTCTGTACATTGAAAGGAAGCACTGTCAAGGCAGTTCCTCTAGTTGTACAAAAAGCTTGGTGGACATCCACAGTTGATTTGTATGGCCATTCATCCATCATATTCTAAATTTGTTTTGGTTTTTAAGCAACAAACTCCCAAAATGGGAGGTTGTTTCTGAAACACAATAAAGGAATGACTCCCAGATCCTTTGAGTTTTCTCCTAGGGTTTGGGATGGTCACTATTGTTTTCCTGTCTCTCACCACCAGACCTCTCTTGGCTGCGATGGACGAAAAAAATACATTACACCATCCACCCTAAATAACGCATATAGTGTAATGTTCTTCCTTCAATGACACCTACTCCATCACACTGTCTGTAGAAGTTTTCCCTCGACGGAGCCAGCAGGGGTTCCATCAAATTAAGATCTTTCTGTCTCTAAATAATTTTTGGTGGGTTTCTGAACAAGGTATCATGTTATGTTCGCGACTAAGAATCCGGTCTATCAAAATCTAAAACAGGCCCCTAATTTCCTGGTTTAGAAATTAGATCGCCTATGATGTTGCACTTCATACACAATTAATCTCCTAATTTAGGTTCATAGGTGCACAGATTCAGGGGGTTTTTGGGGTGAGACACCCAAATAAATGCATTCTTGACTTGGTGGTTGGGTCTGGGGTGGGACTAGGGTCTGCTATCACTCTATCCATTTTTCACCTCCTTAGTTAAAAATAAAAGATAAAATAGTAATCTTTGGTGGAAACAGGAGAGAGAGAATGACAGAGAAGCCTTCATGGTGGCTGAATTTCAGAACGTGAAACCAGATAACCTCGAATCAACCATGGCTTCCCTATTCGTCCAAATTTTGTCGTCCTAGACAAATATTTTTTATTTCACAGAGACTCCCTTTCTTTGTTATCACTTTTTAATACATGATACATAATGTGCCCTGCACAAGCACCTCTTATGTTTCATTTATTAGAAAATATTGTTACTCAATCTATAAAAAGAATCTAAGCTGCATGTAGTGTTTACATGACTACGGACGTGCTTCTTAGTTGACTAATGAAATTGTGGTTGAGGAGCAAGTCATGAATCTTTCAAAAAAGTTGGCAGGTTGTTTCAGTAAATGTCTGTCTATGCAGTGATATAATCTGATGTACTAAGGTGAAAAGCTTCAACATGTTAAAGAAATACATTGTTTTTATTTTAAAGAGATTGCTTTACATTATGTTTGTTACACCATGTTGCACTATATACATGCTAATCGTTTTCATGGCTCAGGCTCTTAGAGTCAAGCCAGACCCCATGGCAGTGGTGTCTGGTTCAGCTCGTCCAAATAATTTGCCTTCGCCTGTTTGCAACTCGTGCTTAGCACATGGGGCCATCATTCACTTGGTAAAATATTTTGTAAAAGGCGAGGACTAGATAAATGTAGCCCTGCCCACATGTACAGATTTGATAAGTCTATCATCATGGGTTCTTGTAGTAGAGACACAGACAAGAGTGCTTGCAGTGAAGTGTAGGTAAAACAAGGGATCTCAAGGCAGGGTCACCAAGCAATTGTGCTGTGTGTGACTGTAGTCATGAGCTCCCCGGAAGAACCACCAGGACAAGGTGAGACAGGCTTGGGCATAGCATCAGCGGCGATGTTTGGGGTTCAACAATTCGCAAAGCTTGGCTTGGTTTTTTAATCTTGGGGCCCTGAGTTGGGTGTGCTATGACTGTGTTGGCTTTTACATCATTCTCACTTCACTAAGACATTTTTTCAATTTTTTGGATTAGGATCTTAAATATATATTGTGACTGGCTTACCAAAAAAAGTAGTAAAACTACACCCATAGAAGTACTCCTTGAAAAGGTGCACATTTTCTACTTTCTGGAATTCACAACCATTACGGGTAGTAGACTTTAACAGCTCCATCAGCCTCAGGTTTCCAAGCAGATTACTGGCAATCATTCACCCAAAAGGTGATAGGATGAATGCTTGCAAAGAGTCCACGCAGTGGCAATCACTCGGGTAGCCTTCTGGCCCATTGAATTTTGCCTACTGTGCCACTCTAGACAGAGGCTCGCCCTAATGCAAACCAGTGCTGATCCTGTTCCTCATGGAAACAGTCCATACTAAACCTTGGTCAACTCACCACTGCTTTTTCATTTGGAAATTTTGAGATTCACAGCTTCCGAATTTCACAGACTAAGCTTTACCTCTGCTACTATACTTCACTTTCATTGTCCATCTATCACCTTCTCCAGAATTATCTCTCTTTACTTCAACTCCTCTGCATTAGCGACACCTTGTGAGAGCGCAAACTGTAGTACATTATGTCATATTGGCACAAATGTCACAGTGCGAAAAGCGCTTTGAATAGACATATGTTTGTCAACTCTCTGTATAAGCACAGCATAACGAAGTTTCTTTCTCTGTAAAACCATCTAACAGATGACCACCCTCCACACTTTGATACCAGTCATTCGGACATTAACACGTCATGCAACTATAGTGACGGGTTAAGAGACCTGTCCTCTGTACTACACTTAGCCTGCCTATGATAAATGTTATTTCTGCTGGGCTACTTACGATATTGATTCCTAACATTGGTATCAGCAGATTTTTCGATGGATAAGCGCAGTAATGCAGCAAGCCATTCCATGTAGCTGAAGGGCACAAAAACTAGACTGTTGCAGAAAAAATGTAAAATGTGCACCAAGTACTTAGTGATAAGAATTGTAAAACATGCAGGTATTTTTGCTTTCTACACAGCGTTTTTAGACTTAAAAATAAGCAAAAGTGTCAGCAAATTTACAGGAAATACATTTCACTCAGGATAGTTGCTTTTTCTTCTTTGGAAGAAAGTGCACAAAAACTGCAGGCCTGCATGAACAAAAGTTAATTCGAACTATTCTTACTATCTGCTAGCAGCATGCACCTGTTCTGGATCAATTAGCCCTCTTAATCGTCAATAGCAATGAATGATTCACAAGCGTGTCTCGTTAATTAAAATACTATCAGACCTTTCCAACTCTATCTCTAATGAATGTTGCTTCTCTCAACGCAGCCTCCTACCACTAACTAATAACATTGGTAACACTAGAGACTAAGAAGAAAAACACTTTACAGCATGTAAAATAGAATTGCAAGCATAATAACACCATTAAGAGCTAGGTCGAGGTGCCAAAAAGTGTTTCTTTGCTCCCACGACAGTACTTTACAGTGACACGAAAGATATTGTTATAAATTAAAGTCTTTCTTTAAATACCCCATGCAACATGTGTTGTAAAAGAAGCCACTTAGCAGAGACAGAGGGCCATATGTATCAACACCCTCGTTTGCAAAAAAGGATGTATGTAAAAAAAAAAAAAATGTTAGGGTTTTCTTAATATTCCTTAATTGCAATTTAGCAAATTGCGAAATCGCAATTAAGGAATACTTTCCCATTCATTTCGATGGGCCAGGAGGCCAATGGGAATGAATGGGAAATTATTCTCAATTTGTGATTCTCAGTTTGATATTCGCAAATTGAGAAAAATTTCAAGTGTGCAAGGGTGTCATAAGGACACCATAATGCACCCCTGAAATTGACATGTGTGCGCACATGGCACCTTCACAAATAGCAAAAAATGCATTTGTGAAAGAAATCACAGATGACCACCAACTTCAAGTTGGTGGTAATTTGCGATTTCTTTATGAGAAATCGCACAACTTGGGTGCTTTATACATAGCATTTAGGGAATCGCAATTTTGGAGGGATGGGTGGTTCACTGTAGAGTTTTGGACAGAGGGGGGGGTTTATTTTGGGTTTTTTGGGAAGTGGTGGAGCACATCACTCATTCTACCACTTTCAGAGGGAACCAACTGCCCCTGTTTTCAACCCAGAATGCTTTTCTCGTTGGTTTTGTTTTTCCCTCAACAATTCTTTAACCATCAAAGCACATTTTAGTTATAGGGGTTATTTCTTTGAATTGAAATGTGTCACATGTATTTGCCGTTCTTGCGCATTTTTTGAATTACCCCTATTTATAGCTGCCAAGGTGTGACATATTCATAACTTCAGTAATTATGAGTGATATTTCAAGAACTATGAGTGGCACTTCCTCGTGCGCAAAATCAAGGAACGAAGACTAGGGAAACACATAAATATATTAAATGCCACCCATTTGAGCAAGGTAGCGCTAAGATCTTGCCCTAAGAATACATTGCCCTACATAGACTATGGAACCCTCAGTGTTATAAGCATGGTCGGTCTCTTCACTTATGAGTATTGTGCAATCCTTGTCAAATCAGGTGATCTTCATTTACTCCGCTCCGTTACCAACAAAATAGGATTGCATGGAAACGTGTGCGTGTTCGTATTTGATGTGTAAAAAACAAACAGCCACCTTCTCTAAGTCATTATTAATATTTCTGAAACGCTCAACTTTCTAGAGCCGCATGAAAATTTTTCAAAGGGGCTACTGGGGAAACTTGTTTTCTAAGACTGGCTATCTCACCAGATGCCAAGATGTGTTTTCAGTGAGCTAATTTATGACTGACCTGTGTTTGTGTTTTGCCTCAGTCTCCCCCGCCACTGTGCCGAGAGCAGAGAGCTCTGCCTTGTGGTTACTATCACGCACTGTGCACCATGAAGATTATAAAAATACTGGTGCCCTATGATCAGATCTGAGACTCAGAAAGAAAAGCTGTGCGGTCCCGCCTGCATTGACTGTAATAATCACAATGACCCAGGGGCGTAACTCAGGCCCCTACAGCCCCCGCGGTGCGGGGGCCCCACATTCTCCAGGGGCCCCATGGGGGCCCCCTCACTCTCAGCAGAGGGAGACGACAGCAAACAAACCTCAGTCTTCACAAATAAAATGGTGTTCAAGAGTTAACAGCACGCACGGCCTGACTGGGGCCTTCACAGGTCAGTCCCCATAAATTAAACAGTGGCGTGCATGCAACAGTGACAGCCTCTTCTAAGCCTCACCCTATCTTTTCATTAAATATGGTGCTGTGCGCGCGCCTGACTCTGAGCCTCCTAATAAACTAATTAAATAATTGGTGCGCAGTACACCCGGGCCTGCTATTCATAATTAAATGGTACGTGGGCGTAGTAGCGTGCAGCTGTCTATGCCCCTGCACGGTGCCGCTGTCTTCAGGGTGGGGGCGGGCTAGTGACTAATGCCTCCATTGTCATGCACATTGTAATTAATAGTGCGCATGACTAATACTAGTACTGACTCCTGAGAAGGGTGTGGCCGCCGTGCCAGGATAATTATACTAGAGTACTAGCCCCTGAATGGTGGCTAGCCCCTGAATAGTGGCTATTCTCGCCCTGCCTTCTGCTGCCCGCTCGCCTCCAAAGCTACAGGTGAGTGAGTATGTCTGACTCTGAGGCAGGGCAGGTCAGGAGTAGTGGTCCGAAATGGCGAGCCACTGCCCTGGGGGTGCCGCTCACCGTCCTGAGGTCAAAGTGAAGAGTCTCAGAGAGGTGGGTGGTGGGAAATGGAATCCTGGTAGATTTAATCTGTTCATTATACTTTCTGCAGCGCTTTTGCCGTCCCCCCTCTCCTCGGTGAATACATTGCAGAGGGAGTATTGGACGGGTTGAGTAGAATAACAACAATACACATCCCAAGCCAGGTCCAGGACTGGAATCCGAGGAGGCGGGCGACCAGGCCCGGTCAGCCCGCCTCTGCGCTAATTACACACTGCTGCAGCTCACTGCCCGCCTGGAAAGCTGAGACAGAGAGGCAGCACTCAGAGAGTGCTTGGCTCAGACGCATGCAGGCCGGGGCACCACTTTTTGGGCGGCCGCCGCCCAGCTCAGCTCACCCCTAGTCGGGCCAAAAACATGGCCTAACCAATGTTGTTGAGTGGTGCAACACACTGCTGGTTCCTGAAATTTCTGCTTAAATTCCCACCAGCATCAGCCCAAAGTGAATCAGGAGGCAATGCATCAGGCCACCAGGCCGCCACAATCAGCCAAACCTGTACATCACGATTCATCACACTCTTGTTCTAGGGCAATCACAGTAAGCTGGTAACTCATAGCCGCTATGTGGCCAGTGCCCACTCTTACATCTCTTTAGGAGGCCGAAACATGAAACCTTTAAATAAATTACCTACACATATCGATTCAATCAACGTAGTAAGTTAAGAGGCACGTGCGCGAACACTGCAGTTACAGAGACACTTAAAGACACACACACATGAGAACAGAGCCCAGGGAGGAGGCTGAAACTAAGTGGGACGCCCCAGTACCTAGAGGGGAGGATATTTCCAAACTGAGGAACCTGACTGAGCTGACCACTGGAAGCAGGAAGGAGTTCTGTCCAGGGAGGAGTTCTGCAAGGCACAGAAGGAGTGCCCTTCTCTTGTGGTACTTCAGCAGCAGGCTGAAGCCCAGGTAACTGGTGACACCTCTGACAAGCACCTGATTTAATGGGAGAATAATCACCTGAACCTGGTGCAGCACATGTGTTGGTGGTACCCCAGTGCTTCAGGACCTTACTACTGGGCTGGCTCATTATGCGCCACTGACAGATCATTGGGGGCAAGACAAGACCTTTGACGGGCTTGTCACCCACTTTTATTGGCCTCAAATGAGGAAGGCCTCAGATTCATTCTTTAGGTCCTGTCCTTCATGCCAGGTGAGTGGCAAGGTAGGGGGAAGTGCAAAGTTCCCCTGCAACCTTTCCATGTCATTAGCACCCTTTGTGAGTAGGCTGGCATCAAAATTGTTGGGCCTCTGAACCCCAAGACAGCCACGGGCAACATATTTGATTTGGCATTGGTGGACAATGCCACCCAGAAGCTTTCCCTGTGAGGACAGTAACTGTGCACACTGTAGTATATTCATGTTTTGTTATTATGTACTATGTTATCTTGTTCCTAGCTGCTTAGCCAGTGTGAGTGTTCTGTGTGGAATGTTGGTGTGTGGGACATGAGTGGAATGCTTGAGTGACTGGTATGAGTGGTGACAGTTGGTGGAAGGGCTGAGCAGCTAGTAGGCTGCCCCTGGTCTGGCTGCTCTGCAGACTTTAACTGGATCTAAGTTACATGTTTATCTACTTGAATAGACCAACTTAAACGACATCCTATCAGTGTGGACTACATTACCGCATTTAATTTGGCAATGAGTTGGAGACCTTCCCATGCGTTAAGTTGGTCTGAAGTAAACAGGAGATGACAAAGCGCCAAGATGTACAAGAGCAGACAACACAAGGAAAAAATCACAACCAGTCTGGGTCATAGGAGGCAACACGGAAGCAAAAGAAGCCACAAAGAAAACAAGGGAACATGGAACAGCACTCCTTGCAGCCCCACCAGTTTCCATTACATCGGACAGCCCCAGTTCAAGCGTGCTATACTCTGTTCATCTGGCACATTCTGACAAGAACTGCGACTTCAAGGAAAGTAAGCCACTTTTTTGTCATTCTACATGTCAACTCGCTCAGGAAGAATAGAGTGCTATTGTTGTATTGAGTATACAGACGTAGAGGCGCCACTGTTTCTTTTGGAAACACTGTCATGCTTTTCTTTTGCAGCACACTTGTGTCTGCCTCTATGGGACTTTGGAGAGTCCATTACTTCCACAAGTACACTACTTCCACAAGTGCTTTATCCAGCTACATAGTTTTGTTGAGGCATATAAAGAAAATATGGCTTGAAGTGATTGTCAGCTTCATATCTCTAAAGCCATCAATGATTACATTAAAGTATTGCCAGCATCATTGTTCCTAAAAGGATTACAGAGGACATTTTCCTTTTGCTCTCGTGTAAAACTTGTGATGGTTGCAGCTGATTTTGTTCGGGAGAATTTCTAGTGGCAGTTTTCTCCGTGTTTGAAATGTCACGCTACTCATTGTGCTCTTCTGTGATATTGTCTCTGTCTCAAACAAGACGGTGCTATCAAGGTAAGGGAACATATGTTTACTTGTATTTTGTTTATAACTAACTGGACTCACCTACGTAAAGGCAGGTATAACTGTTTTGTTTTAAAATATGGCTTGTGCACCTTACCGTCTTTTTGGTGCTGCACGCTGGAGCAGGGCAATCCTCTATGAAGTCTTTCTTTCTTCGCAGCTATTAGCTGGCGTGTGACGCCTATCTGCAGCAACTCACCTTGAGCCACCCGGTGCTGCATCGTTTGTGTGTGCTGCCATTTTGTGATTGGTGGCAAATATCTTCAAGATTGTATTCTTACAGAGGAGCCTGTGTGTTGCCATTCTTATTGATAATGTTAATGCGCTTTTTAAGTAAGCGTAACATTCGTCATGTTTGAAAATTGTACTTTTCCAAGTCTCCAGTTTTTGGGTGGTGGTTTAGTGTTTCTTTCATCTTAAATGCACGGAGGACACAGGACTTTCCATACAGTTTGTGTGGTGAGTTATAGTTTCTTATAAAGCCCTGGTGTCATCCATTCTTTTGTGAGTGTCTTCTGTGCAGCATTTTATTTTTCACTCTAATGTTACATGGAACTCCCATTTGCCAACAAAGTCATGTCTGGTCTATAAGAACCTATTTCGGTTGATTTCTTTTTGCTCTCATTGTTAAGAATCGGCCTGTGTCGCAGGATCGTGGTGATAGGCACACCATTGACATTGCCTCCATTTTAGTTTGTTTACAAAGCCAATAGTAATCCAATATGCTTAGTATGCCGGACTTAAAAAAAAAATGCATATGTTTTCAGTTTTAATTGTATGCTTACTGTGTTAGGTTGTGTATAGGCATATTTAGTAGTTAGTTCCCTTATGCAAAGGTGTGTCTTGCTTAGTGCACTCAAGTGAGTGGTCGCTCACTGGTGAAGAGTTAATTGAATTGTACACAAAACAGTATGTTTTACGAGCCTGATTTCCGGGTCACGTGTCCGAATAGTTACAAGGCCCGAGGAGAGTACACGCTGTTTGCCACACTCGTAGACACTAAGAATTTTGGCGTCCTCTCGGTAATGATTGAAGTCGTACCCGACTTCAGGCTGGTGTTTTTTGACATGATGCACCTTTTAGAGCGCAACTAGAATGTTATAAGTTCACATCACGACATAATCAGAAGACACTCGATCTAACAACGTTTCTGTTGACATACGACAATTTATTTTTTCTCCAGTATCCACAGACTGGTGTGGAGATCTGTTCCCTGCGTTCTTTACATTGAGGGTCACGGGCCCGGCTGGGTCGGAATTATCACCAGCTGTGCGACCTTCTGGTTCTGATACAGCTAATAGAGCCCTGAGGATTCGCAATAGCGATGAAACACGTGTTGGCTGGCTGTTTGACATAATAAAGGACTCCAACGTACTACTCTCCCTCTGGAGATGCCTAGCACTTTCTGTCGCTTTGTTCTTTACACAAGACTTTTGTATGCTACATAACATATGTTTTACTATGAATGAGTGCATTGGGTAACCCCGCAATTTCTACTGTATGTTGCATATGTTTATACTTTCAAATTGTTATTAACTAATGTATTCCATTTCTATATGTAGGGTGGGTGGAACAGGCCATACAGTGCATTGCATATTTTGGTTGTGTTTGCCGTGCCTTTTCCTAATGTTGTATCCCATACTTTGGGATGGGAATGGCTTTTAGTCCCATAACCTCACTTTTACAATGTATGTATCCCTTACTTTGGGATGGGAATGGGTTTTAGTCCCATATCGTCACTTTAAAACTCATTACATTTACAGGAGGGTTGGGTTGACAGTTTTGTTTCCCTTTCACATTTGTTCAGAGTTTAAGCAGAAATTCGGGTCTTAGGCACTTTTTCCACAGTTTTACTTGGTCTTTCTCCTTCCATGGGATGTATACACATTATATTTATTAAAAGAGGAGGATGGGTATTTTGTATGTATCTTTCCTCCTTGTGTGTTTTTCCCTCTTGTGATGCAGTTTCTACTGTTCATCCCTGGGTTATGAACCATTGACTTTTGATGTACATTGTTGTTTATTGTTTTTATAGTTTTATTTTCATTATTCTTCTATTTTATAGGAAGGAGATAATGTAGTATCTCCATGGTTTGTCATTATGTACTATGTTATCTTGTTCCCAGCTGCTCAGTCAGTGTGAGTGTTCTGTGTGGAATGTTAGTGTGTGGGCAATGAGTGGAATGCTTGAGTGTCTGGTATGAGTGGTGACAGTTAGTGGAAGGGCTAAGCAGCTAGTAGGATGCTCTTGGTGGGGTAGCTCTACAGACTTTAACTGGGTCTAAGTTACATGTTTATCCAACTTAAAGTACATACTACCATTGTGGACTACAGTACTACATATGGCTTGGAATGGCCCCAAGGAGGTGGTATCAGAACAGGTTACAAACTTCATGTCCTACTGCATGAAGGCCATGTGGAGAGTGTGAGTAACCTACAGGTTCACCTCTCCTTAAAACCCACAAACCAATAGGTAGGTTGAGAGATTCAACCATTCCCTCAAAGGCATGATTATGGGTCTACCTGAGCCCATGAGGTGTAAGTGGGACATACTGCTGCCATGTCTGTTGTTTGCCTACAGGGACGTATCACACAAGGAGGGTGTCTGTAGCCCTTTTAAACCTTCTGTTTGCCAATCTGTAAGATAACCTCTCAGTTTGGTCAGGGGAAAGTGGGAGCAAACTCTCAAGTGGCCACCTCAGTATGCAGCTTCATGCTGTCATTCCACAATCAGACAGCCTGTTTCATTAAACTCTTATAGGAGTACCTAGAAGCTAGCCAGGAATACATGAAAACCTGGTGTGAACAGAATACCTCTCTGGTTACGTTTCAACCTGGTCAAAAAGTGTGGATAATGGAGCCTGTGGAGCCCAGTGCTCTGCAAGACTGCTGGTCTACGCCCTATGAGGTAAAGAGGTGCAAGAGTGATATCACCTACTCGGTGGATCAAAACTCCTAGGAACCCTTTGAGGGTTCTGCATGTGAATTGCCTCAAGCCACACTTAGCTAGGTGATGTCTCCTACTTGGTGGACCTCAAATCTTGTAGAATCCCTTAGAAGGTACTGCATGTGAATCGCCTCAATCCGCACTTAGAGATGTCTGAGATTACCATGCTCCCAGTTACACATGATAGGCGTGGAAGAGGAGAGTGAACCTTTCCCCCACCTCCTCTTTTCCAAGGAGCAGGATTGGTCAGTTGATGGTCTGAGCCTCTCTCCTACCCTGGCACTAGACCAGCAGAGGGACTGCCGCTAGTTGCTGGGGCAGTTTGTCTCTATGTTCTCCCTTATCCCAGGGGTCCCTCAATGGTGCACCCATGATAATAACACTGGTGACAGAATGTCTGTAAAGAACAGCATTTAAAGAATTTCTGATAAAGTAAGAGCCAGCATCAAAGAGGAGGTCCTAAGATGCTGAAATTAGTTGAGCCCTCAAACAGCACTTGGTTCAGCCCTGTGGTTTCTGTTCCCAAGGCTGCCCCCCAGGAGTCATACCTGAACTCAGGTTCTGTGTGGAATACTAAGGGCTTATTGAAGTCACCAAGACTGACATGCACCCTATCACAAGCTGATGAACTCATTGATCGGCTTAGAGCTGGCAAGTTCCTCAGCACATTTGACCTAACTTCAGATTGTCTTGACCAAGTGTCATGGGAACATACACCACCATATATGACGTTTGTTATGATGTGCATCCCTGGACAAGTGCTGTGCAATTCTGAATGAGGCATACTACATAAACCCACATTTATAAACCATATGCATATGTGTTGTGTAACTGTGTTCTTTCCACATGGCCATCTGATTGTGTGTGTGTTCCCACCATATAGTTTGTGTGTAGGTATTGTGTCACTAATTTAGCAGTCATCTTACTTGGATGGGGACCATAAAGGAACTCCCTGCATGAACCCGGATGCCAGGCAATCAGGAATCTGTGTGGCTTTCATTGCATCTTCAGATCAACATTAATCTTTGGTTTTGAGGGCCATATGTTTGGCGCTGAAAACCTTCCTGCTATCAAAAAGAGGAAGGTTGATACAGGGGCTCACTACCTCCATGTAGTACTGCAATAAAGAGGGTGGGGTGGGATTACAAATCCTGTGCCAGGAGGCCTTGGGCCTCTGAAAATGGCAGGACCAAGCAATTGTTTTTGTAGTGAACCACCAGGCAGGATCATTGAATGTCAGGGTGGACAAGCTCAGCTGTTGGTAATCAGTGGATCATGTTTGGCAGTTACACATATAGTTGGTGCAAGGACTCTTCCACAAATAGGGAGAACCTTGGCTCAATCTGTTCACCACCGCCGAGAACTTGCAATGTCAACACTTCAGTGCATTGGTGTTTCCAAGGCATCTCTCAGTCAAAGACACATTCTGCCCTGAGTTGAAATTTGAATTCCTAAATCCATTTTAGCCGATACCATTTTTGCCCTGAGTTCTCAAGAAGATTAGAAATGAACGTAACTAATATTAGTGGCTTCAAAATGGGCACAGAGAGTATGCTGTGCAGAAATCCTGTGCTATGCAAACAAATGAGGGACAGAATGATGAATAAATCATGCATTCACCCCCAGTAAAGAGATCTGGGTTAAATCCATTGTTCTTTTGCTCACCATGCCAACCCAGTTTAGACTCAGGCGTATGCAAATCAGTCCTGACCCTGTGCCTCATGGGAACAGTCCAAACCGAACTGCCAAGCCAGGTCCTCCCTGGACCGGAAACAGGCATCCTGGGACAGGTTTCTGGGTATTACCCTTTATCAGCTAGGCTAGCTTGAATCCAGTGGCACAGTGAGCAAGGGACCCATGTCTGGGCATACCTATGTAACTTATGGTGAAAAGTACTACGCAACCAAATGGTGGACGAAATGCTGAATAAATCATTCCAATGATGGACAGAAATCCTTGGCTTGAGCATATATCCGTCAATCAGGCTGCACCACCAGAAGGATCTGTTGTCACAGCAACAGGAAAGAATTCTGCACCTGGATCTTTTCAATCTTCAACTTCATGCTTATAGATTGAGCTGCAACAGCTGATCACCTTCAACTTTCCTCCGGAGGTGGTTGATGTCATCTTGGCAGCAAGGCACCCCTCAATAAAAACTTTATATGCCTGTCATTGGGACAAATACATGGTTGGTGCGGCATACTCCAGAAGGACCCCTTCACTCCAAGTTACCTGATATTCTTGTGTTTATTCTAGCTCTGTCCTGGCAAGGCTTTACTTTGGGCACAGATAAGGGTTATCCTTCACTGCTTTTACCTTTTTTACTTTTGCCAGATCAGCCCTCACTCTTTAAATCACCAGTTATGATGCAATTTTTGAAAGAGCTACACTATATATTTCTCTCTTATCCCTTTGTGATGCTCCAACAGGTCCCTAATCTGACTCATTTGATATACACTCACTTAAAGCCACTTCACAGCTAAGAATGTGTTCCTCATTGACATCAGCTTGGCAAGGTGAGTGAGTGAGCTTCAGGCTTATTGTGTTAATTCACCTTCCACTACCTACTTCCCAGACAAACTGATTTTGCATCCTTTCTGCCGAAATTTGTGATGGTGGTCAAACAATCACCCTGCTGGTGTTCTATGCTCCACTTCACCCCACTAAGGAGGAGAAGATACTCCATCACTTGGACCCTAAGAGAGTGCTGAGAATTCATATTGATTGTACCAAGAAAGAGTGGATGAACACTCTTTGTTGAATTTGCTGAAGCAAAAAAAGGCATGGCCGTGCAGAAGAGCAACATCTCTCTCTGGATTGTTCTCTGCATAAAGATCTGTTACGCATTGGCTAAAAAAGCAGCATAAAAAAGGACTGCTTGTTCCTTCCTAACAGGGCCAAAACTGCTACCACTGCTTTGGCACATGGGGTCCCTGTCCTAGACATCTGCCAGACAGCTATGTAGGTGTCCCTCCATGAGTTCATAACAAATTATGGTCTGCACAGTCCGTTTGCCGAGAGGGGCACTTTGTTCACTCGGTCCTGTTGGACTTTCTGCTATTAGTCAATTCACAGACTTGCCTTCAAATAGCTAATGTTTTGGTATATTTTCAAAAGGAAAGGACTCTGCAGGTAGAAGTCTCTATCAGAAGAAGAGGTTACTCGGCTTTGGTAAAGACTCTTTCTGGTAAAGACTCTTTCTAGCCACATATTTCTCATCAAATCTACTATCCTCCCCTTTTTGTGGTTGGAATCAATTCATTAATAAGCACTATCTCATGAATTGCTTTTGTGTCTCTACATTTGGAGGTGCAGACAGTCTCAAAAGCATCTGATGTCAGGACTCCTGAGTGACGCCTAAATAGGCCCCTCACGTCATTTCTGGACTGGACTGGACTCAGAGAGGATCTGCAGACATCACTTCTGAACTCAGTGGTACTGCTGAAAAGTTTCAGCATCCAGTTTGATGTCTGGGGATTATTCAAAAGGTGAAAAATATTCAACATGATACACTTTCTAACAGAAAGAACATTACAAAAAGCTAGTAACTTGTTCTACTTGTCCCAACCATTTCCGCCTTCTGCCAGTATCCTTGGTCACATGACTGTGAATTGCTCTGCTGGTGAGGTTTGTGCATTACTTCCAGACAGCAAAACAAAGGGGGTTAAGGTCTGGACAGGATTTTTGTTAGACAGGACATCTTTCTGTGCTTTTCCACTTTTTCTTTTTGCTTCGAACCCCCTGTTTTTGACTGTGTGCTGCATTTCATTTAGCTGGTTTTAGATATCATGCGCTTTTTAGACCTGGCACCTTGGCGTGAGTCTCCCTTCCACTTTTTGCTGATGTGCCTCTGATGTTTTTGCTGGTGTTCGATGCTCAGGGCACTGCGCCAGGGCCAACCCGTGCCGCAGTGCAAGTGCTCCCTATAAAAAGTGTATCCGTAATTGATTTCCCTGATTGGCTTATTTGATTTACAATCAGTCCCCAGTAACGTGCACCAGGAGTGCCGGGGCTTGTAGATACAAATGCCGCTAGTGGGCCTGCCGCGCTGGTTGCGCCACCCACCGAAGCGGCCTCGTAAAAGATGTCTCGGATCCGCCATTGCAGACCCTGCGTATAGTCTGGTACTGTCACGCTGACTATGCAAGTGCCCACACTTGCCAGTCCCTAAACCTTCCCTAACCTTCATATCAGTCACCCCTATGGTAGGCCCACGGGCAGGTGCATTGTAAGCGTAAGGTAGGACAAGCCCTGATGTGTGTGGCATGCCCTAGTAGTGAATTACCGCCCTTTTTCGCTCTTCACTATTGAAGGGCTGCCTGTTCTCTCAGGCCAAGGTGAGCGGCTGGAACTATTACACGCTATAGTCCCGGCCGGCTCATGGAACACGGTGGCATGTCGAGTTTGGTATGCTGAACTCAGAATAATAAAATAATTCCTTTAGCAAGGTTTATTTTAATATCCTGTGTTTGCAACTGCTACTTTTAGAAAGTTAGCATTTGCTCGCCTGCCTATTTCAGCCCGCCTCTGCCAGGATGTGTATCTGCTGTCTGGGTTTGTGTGAGTGACAGGGCTGGGGAATTCCCGGGGACAGTCGGGGTGACCAGGTGGTGAATAGAGTGCTTACACCAGGATGGGTGGGCGGAGTAACCTTGACTCTGAATAGGGTTGTGCTCCACCACCACAATGCTGGCTTCACCTCCTGCGGAGCGTCTGAAGTCCTTGCCCTGCACCCAGAAAGGAGACGGCAGCGTCCTGTCAACAGAGTACTCCAAAGCCGGGTTGAACCAGGCTCAGGCCCCCTGGCCTGCCAACACAAAAGAAACCAAGTATAAAGGTAGGAGACCTGCTCCTAAGAAATTAGATCTAGTTTTGACCATGACGAACCTCTGACCGACTAGAAGGACCAAGAGAAGAGCTGAGGAGAAGGAATCCTGCTGTGGTGCCTTGCTGAGGACGGAGAGGAAAAGACCAGAAAGGACTTTGAAGACTTGTGCCTGAAACTATCTCCAAGGGCTTGATCACGAGCTTGCCCCCTGAACGGAATCCCAGGACCATTGGGTTATATTCTGCTTGTGCCCCTTTGCTGTTGGGCCTTTAGTTCTTATTCCCTCGCCAGAGTTGTGACTGGGGTGCCTTTGTCCTCCAAGGTCGTGACAGCTCGGAGCCTGGGCGCCCCACCGCAGAGAGCCCTGCTCAAGATTGAGTCGCTCTCCGCTTCAGTGCCGGGCCGCCCACTCTCCTGTCACCTCGCCTGCTACGGAGCGTGCTGTGCGCCTCTCATCTTCTCTCGTCGGAATCTGCATGGAGCGCATCTGAAAGCCTCAGACGGTCCGTATGTCGTAACGTACCGACTGTCTCGCATTGCCCTCCTGCATACCAAGGCCGTGCCGCACCTCAAGAAGGCCTTCCGTACTGTGGTATCGGAGGCCCGGTGGTGCACCCGTCTGCCCGAGAACGCAACGCCCGCACAGATCAACAGGTACAAACTGGTGTGCTAAGAAGTAGTACGCCCCGCAGGCCTGAACGGCGCCTCGCCCCGTGAGCTGCATCAGATCCCAGATCGCCACAACCCTCCACACTGTCCCGCTCACCCGCCTCGCACCTCAAGGCTGCTCCGAGCTGGATAGCTCCTTTGGAGAACCGTTGGCCTCGTCCAGGGTCCGCCCTCACCCGTTGCCGTGCCTGAAATGCTTCAGACACTCATTGCATGGTACATTGGCACTCTATCCCGAGTTCGCATCGGATCCAGGGTCCGAAACGTTTGTTTTCCCTGTCATCGTACCTTGCTGACCAAGAACACTTAAGAACAATTGCCTATTTAAATCTGGTGGCCTTCATTCGCTACATTATATGGTCTTGTGATAATTCTGCATATATTTTTACATAAAGTCTACGTATTTTTGATACAAACCTCCGACTGGTGTCCATTTGTGATGGGTCAGTGGGTTTCCTGTATGTGATCATAAATGCCTAACTAACTATCGCCCTGAAGATTAGCCTTGTCTGCTCGCGCCACACTACCTAGAGGGTGAGCAAGGGTTATTTCTAAAGGAGTAGTTCTCTTACCCTGACTAGAGGAGAGGGTCCCTGTTTGTCACAAGTGCATACCTGTGCCAACCAGAGACCCCCGAGTCTAACATTGGAGGCAGCGGTGAGGATTCTGAATTTGCATTTATGATTTATGTACAGTAAACTACTGATCACCACGTAGTGAGAGCAGACCTATAACGAAGCCACAGAATTATTATCTTGCAGAGAGATCTCGTATCGTCAAACCATGCCTGGTTCACTCACCGTTAGAGCACCCTCTGTCATCTCTGGACTAGATGACGTCGACTGGGAAGGGCTTGAAAATTACAAAGTGGAGCAGCTGAAAAATTTCTGCCAGAAGTTCAGACTCGCCCAAACCAGGTGCAAAAACAAAGCCCAAATCGTCAAGGCACTGAGCGCCTGGAAAGAATCGAGAGATCCAGAGAATCAGCTGGTGGTGGATCCACCAGATAGCCTTGTCGAGGTGCACGGAGGCCTGTCACCAGAGGAGCTGGTGGACAGTGCCGCGACCAGAGCGCATGAAGTTGAGATGGCAAGATTAAATGGACAGATGGCGCTGGAGGAGAAGAGACTCCAGCTAGAGCATGAGATACGTCTCAAAGAATTGGAGCTGAAAGCAAAATGTTTGGACACAGCTCCTGGTGGCAGCACAACTGCAGTGCAGGTAGAGTCAAGGGTCTACATACCAAAAGATGTGGTGAAGGAATACTTTAAGGAGGATGACATAGGGCAGTGGTTTCGGGCCTACGAGGTAGCCATGTCCTCCCACCGGATCCGTGAGAAGGATTGGGGAGCGGGGTTGTGGGGGCGGTTACCTGACCGAGGGGCAGGACACCCTGCTAGATCTCCCTTCCGAAGTATATAATTCCTATCCCCACATGAAAGATGCCTTAATGACCAGGTTTGGGTTAACCCAGGAGATGTACCAACAGAGGTTTAGGGGTTGAACTAAGATTCCCCGGAGTACGTATGTGGAGTATGTGACCTTCTTCTGCAGAGCGCTGGATGGTTGGGTGAAGGGTAGCAAAGAGTTTGATTTTCAAGGGCTGCTTGATTTAGTAGTATGGGAGCACTTGTCCGCTAATTGTTTTCCTGAGCTACGCCAGCACCTGCTCGATAGCAAGCTGTCCAACCCGAGAAAGCTTGCTGAGGTAGCGGACCACTAGCTCAGCACCAGGGTCGACAAGGGTCCAGTGGGAGACTCAGCCAAAGGTGGGCAGGGTCCCCAGCAGAAGTGTGGGGGGGACAGGGGAAAACAGAAAGTGTTCCAAAAAGGCCCCAAAAGTAATTCCCAAGGGAACCAAGGGAAGGGTTCTCAGCCTCCTCCACCACCGAAGCAAAACAGGGCCCCGACAGGTAAACCTGTTCAAAGAGGGCCCATCACTTGTTATATGTGCGGCGACCAGGGTCACATTGCCACTGATCCTAAGTGTTGCTTATATGGAAAACCCGCACCCACTGGCTAGCGTTAATTTTGGGGGAGAAGTAACAGTCCCAGAGGGTGGAGATCCTGTACAGATGACCCTAGTCTCGCTAGGAGACAGTGAGATGGTCACCGAAAACTACCTCCCCAGTAACACAAAAAAATATGGGCAGGAAGTGACCATCAACGGTAAGAAGGTGAAGGCTCTTCGAGACACAGGAGCCAGTGTGACTGCCGTCCGGCAGCACTTGGTGTCTCAGGAGCAGGTGGTACCACACGCCTACTGTAGGGTTGTCAAAGCTAACAATTCTGAGAGCCAGTGTCCGATGGCTTAGGTTCCCTTTGAGTGGGGAAGTCTCTGGTACTCTGCAAGTCGTTGTGAGGACCTCTATGCCTGTAGATTGTCTGCTAGGGAACGATTCGGAGAACTCCCCTTGGGGAAAGGTGGAGAAAATGACTCATCTGCGGATGGTGGGTCTACCAGACTGGGCATGCGTGACTACCAGGTCCATGGCAACCAGTAGGGGTGTTGAAGGAGTCCTGGAGCCTGAAGGAGAGGCCCAGGAACCAGCCTTAGAGAGAAGGCGCAAGGGGCACGGACAGCCGGCCCCCACTGTTCCCACAGCTAAGGAGGAAGCAGACCTCGAGGGGGATGCCCTGGAGCCTACCGGGGAACAGATTGCGGAACTGGGAGACCTGCCTGAGCTGACCTATTGGCAGCAAGAAGGAGGTCCCTCCAGGGAAGAATTCTGCAAGGAGCAGCGAGAGTGCCCTTCTCTTGCGGGTATGCAACAGCAGGCTGCAGACCAGGCCAATGGTTTTCAGTCCAGAAAACACTTGATCTACTGGGAGAACGATCTCCTGTATTAGGAGCCTAAGGCTGCTGAACCTGGGTCAGCCCGTGTGCTGGTGGTACCCCAGAAGTTGAGAGCCTTCCTACTGGGGCTCGCTCACGATGTACCGTTGCACAGAAGTTCAGATGCGCACTGTAGGATTTGCCAAACTTGCCTGGCAAGTGGTAAGTGTGGAGTGAAGAACAAGGCTCCCCTCCAACCATTCCCTGTTGTCAGTACCCCATTCCAGTGAGTGGGAATTGATATTTTGGGGCATCTGGACCCCAAGACAGCCATGGGCAACAGGTTCATCCTGGTCTTGGTGGACCATGCCACCCGGTACCCGGAAGCCATCCCTCTGAGGACAGTGACGGCCCCCGTGGTGGGACGAGCCCTGATGGGAATTTTCTCATGAGTGGGATTCCCTATAGAGGTGGTGTCTGACCGGGGCACCAATTTCATATCGAAATAAATGAAGTCCCTTTGGCAAGAGTGTGGTGTTACCTACAAGTTCACCACCCCTTACCACCCCCAAGGTAAGAGGTTGGTTGAGAGATTCAACCAAACCCTTAAAGGCCAGATCATGGGCCTAGAAGGACCAATGAGGTGTAATTGGGACGTCCTCTTACCATTACCTACTCTTTGCATACCGAGAGGTGCCACAGAAGTCGCTCAGGTTCAGTCCCTTCGAACTTTTGTACGGTCACCCGGTCCGAGGACCTCTGAGCCTGGTTAGGGAAGGCTGGGAGCAATCTCCCAGGAAACCTCCCCAGAATAAATACAGTTACATGCTGGCCTTCCGAAACCAGACCAGGCGATTCAGACAACTTGCTGAGGCAAATCTGGAAGCCAGCCAGGAAGAGATGAAGCGGTGGTACGAGCAGAATGCCACTCTGGTAGAGCTTCAACCTGGACAAAAGGTGTGGGTCTTGGCCCCAGTGGAGCCTTGTGCACTTCAGGATAAGTGGACAGGTCCATTTGAGGTTGTGGAGCGATAGAGTCCTGTCACCTACCTGGTAAATTTGCAAACTCCCAGGAACCCTTTAACGGTCCTACATGTTAACCGCCTTAAGCCCCACTTGGAGAGGTCCGAAGTGGGCATGCTCTTGGCAACCGATGACGGAATGGAGGAGGAGACTGAACCTCTTCAGGACCTCTTGGTAGCCTCTGAGAAAGATGGGTCAGTGGATGGAGTTAACCTCTCACCCTCCCTGACCCCTGAACAACAGAGTAACTGCCGCCAGCTGCTGGGGCAGTTTCCTGATCTGTTCTCCTTGGTTCCCGGTGTCACAGATTGGTGCGTCCATGATGTGGACACAGGAGACAGTTTGCCGGTGAAGCACAAGGCTTACCACGTGACTGACAGCGTAAGAGCCTGCATCAAGGAGGAAGGCCTGAAGATATTTGCTCTCAGGGTGATTGAGTCCTCCAGCAGTCCTTGGGCCAGCCCAGTGGTCTTGGTCCCGAAGGCTGCAACGCAGGGAGCCACACCCAAACTCCGGTTCTGTGTGGACTATCGAGGACTCAACACGGTCACGAAGACCGACGCACACCCCATCCCCAGAGCTGATGAGCTCATTGATCGGTTGGGGGTTGCTAGGTACCTCAGCACGTTTGACTTAATGTCTGGGTACTGGCAGATTGCCTTAACTGACGGAGCCAAAGAGAGGTCAGCGTTCTCAACCCCAGACGGGCATTTCCAGTTCCGGGTCATGCCATTTGGGATGAAGAACGCCCCTGCCACCTTCCAGAGGTTGGTCAACCGGGTGTTGGTTGGACTGGACGCGTTCAGTGCCGCCTACCTGGACGACATTGCAGTGTTCAGCGGCACATGGGAAGAACACTTGCGACACCTATGGTAAGTGTTGTCGGCACTGCGCCAGGCAGGCCTCACGATCAAGGCAAGCAAATGTCAGATCGGGCAGGGTTCCGTGGTGTACTTGGGACACCAAGTTGGGAGCGGCCAGGTGGCGCCCCTTCATCCCAAGATTGAGACCATCCTGAATTGGGAACCCCCCAAAACCCAAACGGAGGTAGGGCCTTCCTCTGACTCACTGGGTACTACAGGAGGTTTGTCAAGGGGTATGGCAGCATCGTTGCCCCCCTGACAGAGCTGACTTTTAAGAAGCAGCCCTGGAAAGTGATCTGGACTGACGCCTGTCAGGAAGCATTCGACACCCTGAAAGTGGCCATGTGCACGGCGCCCGTGCTCCTGGCTCCTGATTTCTCCAAAGAGTTCCTAGTGCAGACAGACGCTTCAGAGGATGGGGTAGGGGCTGTTCTTTCACAAATGACTGAGGAGGGCTGGGACCACCCTGTAGCCTTCATCAGTCGGAGGTTACTTCCACGGGAGCATAGTTGGAGTGCGATTGAGAGAGAAGCTTTTGCTGTGGTCTGGCCTTGAAGAAGCTAAGACCCTACTTGTTTGGGTCTCACTTCCGAGTTCAGACAGACCACAGGCCCCTCAGATGGTTGACTCAGATGAGGGGTGAGAACCCAAAACTGTTGAGGTGGTCCATCTCCCTAGAGGGTATGGACTTTACGGTGGAACACCGCCCGAGCATAGACCACTCCAATGATGACAGTCTATCCAGGTTTTTACGCCTTAGTGATGAGGAACTCCCTGGGGAAGGGTAGTTCTCCTCACCTTTCAGCTAGAGGGGACACGTGTTAGACATGGCACCTTGGCGTGAGTCTCCGATCCACTTTTGTGCCTCCGATGTTTTGCAGTGCAAGTGCTCCCAATATAAAGTGTATCCGTAATTGATTACCCTGATTGGCTTATTTGATTTACAATCAGTCCCCAGTAACGTGCACCAGGAGTGCCGGGGCTTGTAGATACAAATGCCGCTAGTGGGCCTGCAGCGCTAGTTGCGCCACCCACCGAAGCGGCCTCGTAAAAGATGTCTCTGGTCCGCCATTGCAGACCCTGTGTACAGTCTGGTACTGTCACGCTGACTGTGCAAGTGCCCACACTTGCCAGTCCCTAAACCTTCCCTAACCTTCATATCAGTCACCCCTATGGTAGGCCCACGGGCAGGGTGCATTGTAAGCGTAAGGTAGGACAAGCCCTTATGTGTGTGGCCTGTCCTAGTAGTGAATTACCGCCCTTTTTCGTTCTTCACTATTGAAGGGCTGCCTGTTCTCTTAGGCCAAGGTGAGCGGCTGGAACTATTACACGCTATAGTCCCGGCCGGCTAAGGGAACATGGTGGCATGTCGAGTTTGGTATGCCTGAACTCAGAATAATAAAACACTTCCTTTAGCAAGGTTTATTTTAATATCCTGTGTTTGCAACTGCTATTTTTAGAAAGTTAGCATTTGCTCGCCTGACTATTTCAGCCCGTCTCTGCCAGGATGTGTATCTGCTGTCTGGGTTTGTGTGAGTGACAGGGCTGGGGAATTCCCAGGGACAGTCGGGGTGGCCAGGTGGTGAATAGAGTGCTTACACCAGGATGGGTGGGTGGAGTAGTCCTTGACTCTGTTTAGGGTTGTGCTCCACCACCACAATGCTGGCTCCACCTCCTGCGGAGCGTCTGATGTCCCTGCCCTGCACCCTGAAAGGAGACGGCAGCGTCCTGTCAACAGAGTACTCCAAAGCCGGCCTGAACCAGGCTCAGGCCCCCTGGCCTGCCAAGACAAAAGAAACCGAGTATAAAGGTAGGAGCCCTGCTCCTAAGAAATTAGATCCAGTTTTGACCACGACGAACCTCTGCCCGACTAGAAGGACCAAGAGAAGCTGAGGAGAAGGAATCCTGCTGTGGTGCCTTGCTGAGGACAGAGAGTAAAAGACCAGAAAGGACTTTGAAGACTTGTGCCTGAAACTATCTCCAAGGGCTTGATCACGAGCTTGCCCCCTGAACGGAACCCCAGTACCATTGGGTTCTGTTCTGCCTGTGCCCCTTTGCTGTTGGGCCTTTAGTTCTTATTCCCTCGCCAGTGTTGTGACTCGGGTGCTTTCGCCCTCCAAGGTCGTGACAGCTCGGAGCCTGGTCGCCCGCCGCAGAGAGCCCCGTTCAAGCTTGAGTCGCTCCCGCTTCAGTGCCGGGCCGCCCGCTCTCCTGTCACCTCGCCTGCTACGGAGCGCGCTGTGCGCCTCTCATCATCTCTCACCTGAATCTGCATGGAGCCCATCTGATAGCCTCGGATGGTCCGTGCATCGTAACGTACCCGACTGTCTCGCTTTGCCTTCCTGCAAACCAAGGCCGTGCCGCATCTCAAGAAGGCCTTCTGTACTGTGGTACTGGAGGCCCGGTGCTGCACCCGTCTGCCCGAGAACGCGACGCCCCACACAGATCCACAGGTACGGACTGGTGTGCAAAGAAGTATTACGCCCCGCAGGCTTGAATGGCGCCTCACCCCGTGAGCTGCATCAGATCCCGGATCGCCACAACCCTCCACACCATCCCTCTAACCCGCCTCGCACCTCAAGGGGGCTCAGAGCTGGATAGATCCTTTGGAGAACCGTTGGCCTCGTCCAGGGTCCACCCTCACCAGTAGCCGCGCCTGAAACGCCTCGGACACTCATCGCAAGGTACATTGGAACTCTATCCCGAGTTCGCATCGGATCCAGGGTCCGCAACGTTTGTTTTCCCTGTCATCGTACCTTGCTGACCAAGAACACTTAAGAGCAATTGCCTATTTAAATCTGGTGGCCTTCATTTGCTAAACGTTATATGGTCTTGTGATAATTCTGCATATATTTTTACATAAAGTCTACGTATTTTTGATACAAACCTACGACTGGAGTCCGTTTGTGGTGGGTCAGTGGGTTTCCTGTATGTGATCATGAATGCTTAACTAACTATCGCCCTGAAGATTAGCCTTGTCTGCTCGCGCCACACTACCTAGAGGGTGAGCAAGGGTTATTTCTAAAGGAGTAGTTCTCTTACCCTGACTAGAGGAGAGGGTCCCTGTTTGTCACAAGTGCATACCTGTGCCAACCAGAGATCCCCGAGTCTAACAGCGCTTTAATCACTGTTAATCAGCGCTAAACTCGTAAGACCCTAGTAAAGTGAACTGTCTGTTCCCAGGGTCTGTACATGAAATGCTACTAGTGGGCCTGCTGCACTGATTGCGTCATCTCCATGAGTAGCGCTGCAAACATGTCTCAGGCCTGCCATATCAGTCTGTCAGTTTTTAAACTGCCATGTCGTCCTGGCAAGTGTACCCACTTGTCAAGCCCATACCTTTTCTTTTTTCTACATGTAAGGCAACCCTAAGTTCGTCCCAAGGAATCCACATGGGCAGGGTGAGGGGTATGTTAAGGTAGGAAATGTGTTTTACGCATCCTGATAATTAAATACTGTCAATCTCTCCCATAAGTTATCAATGGAGCTGCCTTGTAACCTCTTACAAGTGTAGCTTCTGATTGGGAAGAGATAGAGATTTGGAGTTTGGGGTATTTGAACTCACAGTTTAATAATACATATTTTAGTGAAGTTAGTGTTTAAATTGTGTGTTTGAAAATGTCACTTTTAGAAAGTTGGCATTTTCTTGCTTTACTATGTTGTGCCTCTGTGTGCCTGTAGAATCCACAACTGGTTTGGACTTTTTGTGAATTCACTCTAGATAGTAACACAAAGGGAGCTGAGGTGTGTCCTGCATATCCTGATGGCCCATCACCAGGTTGATGGGTCTTCCTGCACTAGAGTGGTGGGAGAGTTGTCCCTGACACCGTAATAGGGCTGTGCATGTGCTCTCACAAAGCTGTCGCCACCCCCCTGTAGTGTGTCTGGACCCAGGTCAGGGCAAGGCTGGATCTGTGCACTACAAAGATTATCCTTCGAAATATACCTACTTCAAAGGCCAAAAGGGGTATAAGTATTGGACCTGTACCCCAGACTTTTATAACACTTCTGGATCAAGTACTGGACTTTACTTTCATATCCTCCTTGAGAACATTCTCCAAGGGATTTTGTGTGCTAGCCTCCTGTTAAGAAGTCTCATGGCCATCAAAGACTTCAGGACCGATTCACAGAACTAACTTAAGACAAAATCCTAAACTTACTACCATTTTTGTATTCACAGAAGGCACTTACTTATTGATGCACATATATGGGACACATACAAAGCTTTTATATGGGGACGACTAATCAGCCTCTCCGCTAAGCAAAATAGTGAGTGGAAGGTTAAAATCAAGAAACTTGAGGATAATATAACAGAGTTATCTTATAAATCAGAGAGCTTTCCAAACATACATACACAGAAACAAATTAAGGATAATCTACAAGAAGCGAAATATAGATTTTTCTTTTGTTTTTTTTAGAAGAAGAACCTAAAAGGAAATGGGAAGCAAGTAAGATCTCCCATTACATATTTGAGGAGGGTTGATGCTCATTGATGAGTGAGTGCCTTCTGTGAATACCAAAATGATAGTAAGTTTAGGATTTTGTCTTAAGTTAGTTCTGTGAATTGGGCCCTTCACCTCCAGCCTCCCCCCTGAACTCCTCAGCTGGGAGGTCTGACCTGTCAAGAAGTGCCAATTCCAGTTCCGGGCCCTTGGAGTTGGTTTTGCTGCTTCAAGAGCTGCAAATCCCTTCAGTGCTGTTTTTCTTGCTGCAAGCTGGCTGTGCAGTCTGAAAAAAAAAAACAATGCAATGCCACAGTGAAGCAGAAAAGATCAATGCAGTGCCTGTTTGGGGCTGGAAGAACCGCTGCAGTCCGAGACCAGAGCACCTTGTATCTGATGTCCGCAATCCCCACTCAAACTCCGACACAGGCCATGCTGTGCATCTGAAGGAATCAATGCTTCACCTGTTTGCAGCTGAATAAATTGACGCAGCACGTGTTTCACCACCGCCAAATAAACTCCAGTGCATCTGGATTTTCCATGCATCGCACCTTTTCCCCAAGTCTACATTGAAACTAGGCATCAGTAAGATTTGGAGGCCGCGTGTCTGGAGAACTGACACACCACTTCCCCATGCAGTAAAAAAAGATGCATCACCTGCTCTCACAGTAAGGAACCCACACATCACCTCTCCTGCATAGCAGTAAGGACCAAATCATCATCTCCCCTGGGAGCAAGGAACTGATGTATCACCTTCCCTGCTTGTAAGGAACACACGTATCACGTTGTTTTCTGGCCCATCACCTCCCCTGCGCCTGTTTTCATCTCGTTTTTTGTATTTTTATTTTTAGGTTCTCATATAACATCAATAAAGATATCAGAGCATGGATTAAGCAGATTAAGCAAGCAATTACACCGACCTTTCCCCTGTCATGGGTAAAAGTTTGTAATTGCACTTCATTCCAGCTCTGTGCCCATCTTGCTAATCGTTTTGGAGTGAATCACTCGCTCTTAAAATTTAGCTATTGGTAGTTCAATCATTGGACCGATTTCTTTTTTACCCACTTTAGACCTCTATCTCGAGTTTAATGTTCTTCCCATTTCTCCAAGATCTCCCAAAAGTACTCTTTTTTTTGTTTTCTGGAGAACTCTTACAGTCCAGAGACCTTATTCTCCAGAATGATAATACCCACTCTAACATGGTTGGAGGTGTGGGTAATACCCATTTTATGCAGATCTTCCTCCTTGCCAACAACATTAACATAAATAGAGACTTTTTATTTCGGGATAGTTTACTCCCTCCCTCTTCTACTACAAAGATAACCATTTGAAGGCATACCTTGATATCTTGGCTTATAACCCCTTTAACCATATTACCAACTTCAAGCCAGAAGATTTCTATCAGAGGGCACCACCAGAACATATTCTTGCTTCTCAAGCTTGGCCAACTTCCACAGAGTCCAGTACACCCTTTGCACTGTAAAGAGATGTTTTTTAGTGAGGGGTGTACATTTCACAGTGGGACAAAATGCAGTCATCAATAATTGCCATATTTTGGCCAGCTTTGAGCTAGGGAGGCTCCTCTTCCAGGTCTCTTCCAGCTTAAGTAGGGCTCTTCTACTGCCATTATCATTGTCCAGTACCTTTTTTCAACCTCTTTTTTCTGAGAAGATGTTAGTTAGCGTTCCTTTTCAAAATCCCCATTAATTTCACTGATTTCTTCAGACTATTCAACCAACTCAGAAGTTGGTTATACTTGAATTTAGAGAGGTGTTTATCTGTGGTTCTTTCTAGTATCTCCCAGGGGTCTAGTCCATTCTCTTGCAGAAGTTGGTACTTTTTGTTTATTCCCACTTGTCTTAGCAGATCTGTCATTTAATCTACAAGGCTATCAGGAGTTGCATATTGATGCAAAGGCACAAAAATAGGGTATCACCAACAAACTTCTAATCTGATACCATATACTGCTTGTGGCCTTCAGGACCTTTAGTCTCACATATTTGTAGTATTTGGGATGGCCAAATGTGTAAAGAACGAAGGGGCATATTATCAAGGGGGTTTATCTCCGCTTTTTTGGCTTTAAAAGCCAAGAAAGCGGAGATAAAATTATCTCCCTATTACCAAGCTGTCGCTAACACCAGTTAGTGACAGCTAATAGGAGATAGCGACCATCTTGGGCCCCGCTTTGCATGTCAGTGATATTTATCACTAATGACATGCAAAGTGGGCGTGCCAAGATGTTAGCGACTGGAAACAGTCCCTAACATCGCTATCTCCTATTACCAACTTTTGGAGATATTCGCGCTAAGCGCGAATATCTCCAAAAGCTAACACCTGCCCTGAGCAGTTCTTAGCCATGTTATCCAATGGGAGGTGGATAACATGGCTAAGAGCATTTGCTCGATAATGCATGAATATCGCTGACTTTTCAGCGATATTCATGCATTGCGTGCGTTTTTTATCGCATTTGCGATAAACCTTGCTAATAGCAAGGTTTATCTGCGATAAAAATCGCCGATGTGCGGCGATAATTTTTGTCTCTAAACAAGTTAGAGACAAAAATTATCGCTAGTTGTTGGTAATATGCCCCAAAGTTTGTTAAATCCTTGTCCTCTGCAGTTAATGCTTTCTAAAACGGGGTGTAGTGAGCATTTTCAGAAAGTAAAGATCTAAAGACTTTTAATTCAAAGGAACCACAGTAAACTAACAGATCAGGACCAGCAATCTCCCCAAAGATCGTTCTCCTATGTAGCTTCTCCCATGCTATCCTGACCCCTTTGTTTTCCCAAATAAAACTGTTTAATGTCCCTTGTAGTTTTTTGACTGCATCCAAATTAAACCCCAACAGGACTGTATCAAAAATAATCGTGAACTTTGGTATAATGGACATTTTGCAATAGATTTGATGTCCCTAGAAAAGATAATGGGAGACAATTCCAAATCATCAAAAGATTTGTTGTTTCTTTTTTGATCTTCATAAAATTTGTATGAGCCAAGTCGTGAAGATTTTGTACAATCTGTATCCCCAGATACCTGATCTTTTTTTTCACCAGGGGGCTGCAACATTTAGTATTCCATTCCATTATTCTTTTTTTGCTGATTAACTAGGTATTCTGATACTTTACCAATGACTTCTAACATTTTACTAATCTCAGGGTAAGATGGCTCCATTTCATTAGTGAAATTCATTAGGTCATCTGAGTATAGGCCCGCCTTTTTTCCCCAGTGTTTGTATTACAATGGGGTAATATTAGAATTTGCTCTCATTTTTTCTGCCAATACATATTAAAAAGTAGGGGGGACAGCGGGCAACCCAACGAGTCCCTGGTTTGATTTGTATCTGGTCTGTAAGACTCCCATTTACATCTTGTGGCGGGATTTTTATATATTATTGATGATGCTCTTAAAAAATTGTCCCCAAAATCGTGTTTCTTTATTATCCAGCTTAATCACGTCCAGCTGACCCTGGCGAAGGGCATACATACTATTAGTTGTTGCTGAATCTATTGTGCCAATCAGCTCTAGAGTTAAATCATGTAGTTGTCTGCCGTTTCTAAAACCTTTTTGGTCCGGATGTATTAATTGGTCAATCACCCTTTCTAAATGTTTTGTCAAGATCTGAGTATATATCTCATAATCTGAGTTTAAGAGAGAAATCGATCAGTATGACTCACATAGTTTGGTTTTTTGTATTTGGGTTTAAAACAATACTAATTGTTGCCTCTTCCCAAGAGCGCAGCAACTCCTTTCCTTCTATAAAAATTTACAGTTTATCAACTCTGTAAACCACTGGGCCAAATCATCTTTAATAAGTTTATATAGCTCATTAGGGAGGGCAACTGGGCCTGTTGCTTTCCCTTTTTTTGTTCTACCCAATCTGAATGTTACCTCCTCTAGGCTGATCTTTGCACAGAGAAATTCCTGAGATGTGTAATTCAGATGGATAAAATGTACTACCTCTAAATAACGTTATATCTGCTCTCTTGAAACCACTGTGCCTTTGTTATAAAGATCCTTAAAGAACAATGCAAAAGTCTCCCTTATTATTTTATCTTCTTTATGAGATCGTCCTGTTTAAACATCTAAGCTTTCAGAAATGTTATTCCTATTTGCTTCTGCTTTGGTTTGCCACACCAGCAACTTCCAGCAACCCTCCTCATATCTATAATGGGAGATCTTACTCGCTTCCCATTTGTTTTTAGGTCCTTCTTCTAAAAAAACAAAAAAATCTATACTTTGCTTCTTACAGATTATCTGTAATTATCCTTAATTTGTTTCTGTGTATGTATGTTTAGAAAGATCTCTAATTTATTAGATGAATCAGTTACATTATCCTCCAGTTTCTTGATTTTAACCTTCTGCTCACTATTTTGGTTAGGGGAGAGACTGATTAGTCGTCCACACTTAAATGCTTTGTGTGTGTCCCATACTATGTTCATCGGGGCTGGGTGAATATTAATTTGGAAAAATTAATTTGGCTCTTTTTTTAAGATTTTGACTACATTGCTATTCTTTAAGAGAATCCGGTTTAAGGTCCATCTTTTTTGTGTTAATAGTTGATGTAATGTAAGTACTAGACTGACAACTGAGTGATCCGATATATGTTTTAAAATATGTTCTACACTAAAAACTTTGTTACCAATCCTGCTATTCACTAAGATAAAATTGATCCTTGAGGAGGGCCTGTACCTTTTATTTTTAAACGTATATTTCTTACCCTTATCTCCTTTTACCCTCCAAATATCTATTAGCCCCAAGTCTTCCATCATACTTTTCAGAAAAGTTCTCATTTTGGGGGTATTAACTGTATTCCTGGGGGATGATTTATCTAGAATTGGATTAATCAAAAAGTTAAAATCACCCCCCAATATAATGGGGTTATATATATCCAAAAGGGATATAGGTCCTGGAGTGGTGACGTATCATCAGTATTAGGTCCATAGTATTGTACATTTGCGTACGAGTTGTCATACAGTTTAACGTTAGCTATAGCCCGTCGTCCCTTTTTTCTACAATACATTCCCGAAACATGCTGTCGTAGATTTTTGAAAGAGAATTGCCACCTCTTTCATACAGAATTCCTGTTCTGTGCATATGTAGTGTTCTATACACCTTTGAATTTTTAATATCTTATTCCATTCTTCTTTCAATAGGTGTGTTTCCTGTATTATAAATATTCCACACTTTCACAACTTCCAGTATTCCAAATGTTCTCTCCATCTGCTAGGAACCCAAAGCCCATTAACATTCCAACTTAAGATAGCCACAAACGTATCTTTAGATTCTTCAGCCACTTCCTATCTTAAACTGTTCATGAACAAGGGAAAAGTCCCCATCTCTATAATGTTCTGGGGTATTTTTGTTGAACGAGCACTCCTTTTTTAAATGTCTCTACCCTGAGCAAAAATGATAAAAAATATGCAAAATTAAATGTGAATCTGTACACCCCCACTTTCCCTCCCTGGGGAACCCTCCCATTTATCTGAGGAGGAGTTGTCCCAGCCTCACTTAACTTCAAAAGGCTTTGACTCCTGCCTGCACACTCAAAGGAACCTGGCACTAGTCCTGCCTGTGGAAAGAATGCCACACTTTTTCAAGGTTTATGATATTTTGGTAGATTGTTTTAGTTTCATGTCTCACCTCCATGCTTTCATCTGTGATAAATAAGTGGTGAGTGTACATATCTTATTTCTCTAGGTCATGCTAAGGTATACCTGAGTAACGACTGCTTCTTGGTGGAGATTGCAATTTGTATGAGACTTCAGCTAAGACCTCAACATATTGTTTAAACAGCAAGGAAACTAGGATTGAATATGCAGGAATTATGAATAATGTAGGTATCTGAGGTATCTGATTGAAGGAGGTGTTACCAATTTTCACATATAGGAATCTGAGAAGTAAGAATGGACAACTTGGTAAATGTATCACCTACACCCATCCTATCATGAAGTGTGTCAGATCTAATTCCTGATTTGAAAATCTCAAGTGATGATGTCTGTTAATCTGTCCCTTCAGTTGAATCACATTGCTTTCGTTTCGTGATAACTTTATTTCAGGCAACGACCATCAAAGCACAAGCAAAGTATGTACATACAATAAAATACATAAATAATTAGGAACCAGCAGTTAAAACATTATTAAACAATCAGTTATCCACGAAAAATGGCCATCATTAAAAATTAGTCACAATTAATCAAAGTGGACCTTCTGCGCCACATACCGTACAAAAAGCGGGAGACCGAGAACACAATAAGGGGGGATCTATCATATTTTAAAATTCTAACGGCTTGAGCACAATGTTTTAGTCCCAGATTTCTACATAGTGGTACCAGCCAGGCTCTCCGGATTACGCTATAAGCAGGGCAAAAAAACAAAACATGGGCAATGTCTTCTTTGCCATTGTTGCAGACAGGGCAGATTCCCTCCTCTTGACCTGCCCATTTGCAGGTCAGTGTCCCAAGTGGCAGGCAGCCGTGCCTTAATTGTGTATATAGGTTTCTTGCAGGGTGAGGTTCTATTTGATCCAGAAATTCCTCCCTATTGGGCACAAGTTTTACCTGCAAAAATTCTGAAGACAACCTGCCCATACTTGGCGAACGGTGCAGCAGACTTAGGTTGTAGTGCCTCAGAGAGGCCAGTAGCACAGTTCTCCTCAGCACTGGACAACTCTCCGCCGGGGTCTTCCCTTTTTGGAGCATTCCTATTCGATAGGCAATAGTTTTAATATGGAGCAACCAGGGTATTTTCTTGCTTTTCAACGCCCCCCCAGACAGCAGCGAACTCAGCTCTATAATCCGCAAGCTCCGGTACTGTCCAGAGCCTTCTCCAGTACAGGAGGGGTCGGGACGCTAATAGTTCAGAGATGGGCTCCACACCTAGGTCAAATCTCAAGGGTATGAGCGGGGTGCTTTGGGGTAGACCAATCAAATTCCTCATAAAGGCCCGTTCAACCCTGAGAAGGCTTGCTGTACTCGAATATCCCCAAAGTTCTGCACCATAAGTTACAGCAGGTCTTACTTGAACACTGTAGATTTCAAGTGCTGGGGAGACTGGCTTAAATTGCGTTGTCAGCTGAAACTTACCTATGCCCCCTAAAATCTGTGAGAGCTTTAGGGTAGATTTGGATACCTGAGGGCCCCAACCAAAGTCCTCAGTTAAAGTGACCCCCAGGTATACAAAGGTTCTCACCCTTTCGAGAGGGATGCCGTTTAATGTGGGGTTAGGGCAAGTGCGTTTCGGGGGACCGAAGATCATAAATTTAATTTTCTCTAAATTGATCTCGAGTCCCCGCGAGGCGCAGAATGAAACAAAACCGTCCAGAACCCGCTGGATGCCTGTTGATGTTCGCGACAACAATAGGGTGTTGTCTGCGAACATCAGAGCAGGCACCCGACCTGACTCCAACCAAGGGGCATCGCTATCCCTGACTCTCTCAAGTTCCCCCACCAGGCCATTTATATAGAGACTAAAGAGCGTGGGAGCCAGGGCGCAGCCCTGGCGTACGCCTCTAGTTACAGGGAAACGTGCAGATAGTTCCCCGTTCTTCCCGCACCTCACCCGGGCATAGTTCTCTGCATGAAACCGCTTCCAGACCTCCAATAGATAGGGAGGAAGGCCAAGATCTTTTAAGACCCTCCATAAACTCTCCCTCGGCACAAGGTCGAAAGCGGCCCGCAGGTCTACGAAGACCAGGTAGAGGCTGCCACCCTCGAAACTTACTGTCTTCCAGAAAAGGACCTGCAGCCTAAAGAGTTGGTCCGTGGTCGAGATCCCTGATCTAAAACCGGCCTGGAGGGTAGTCATTACTTCATGCTCCTCCGCCCATCCCAGTATTCTAGCCAGGAGTATCCGGCCCATCAGTTTCTGGGTAGTATCCAAGAGACTGATTGGTCTATAGTTTGACGGCTCCAAAGGGCACCCCTTCTTGAAAATGGGGACGATCTCGGCCCCCGCCCAGGTGTCAGGTATCTTTGCCCCCAGTAAGACCGCATTAAACAATACGGTTATGTACGGAGCCCTGATCTTTGGCTGAGAACGAAAAAGGTCACCCGGGACCCTATCCAGGCCTGGTGCTTTGTTAGGGAGTTGTCTGGTAATTGCAGTCTCCACCTCCTTTGCTGAAATACTCTCACCACTTCTCGGGGCCATCCTCACCTCGATGTCCCTATGGTCTACCTGGTGTTCCATGCTCGAGGCCCCCCGCAGTCGATACTCGTGCAGGTGGTCTTGGGCAGGAGAGACCCAGGAGGGACCTTCTAACTCTGGCATCCCAGACCTATCTAAATGGTCACTGTAGCTGGGCACAGGGCTAGTATAGAGTGCAGAGAAATGCGCCTCCCACACTGAGGGGGGGATATTTGGTAGAGGGGTCCCCCCACCATCATGTGTACCGGAATTTACTAATGCCCAGAATAGTTATCATCTTTTGTCACAAGGGCACCACTGAGTTCCTCCCACCTGGCTTCTTCCCACTCTCTTTTGCCCCTTGGCAGCTCCTTTTTATAGATCAGTCTAGCTGCCCTAATGTTCTCTGTCTTTTGCCTTAATTGCCGCAAGGAGCTCCTTTTTTGAGTTCCTGCATGTATCATTAAACCAGGGGTGAGTTTTTGGAGCATGCTTCTTAATTCTACTTATGGGGTAGAACACATCCCCTAGTACCCCAACTAGCTGTTTATGCGTATCTAATGCCTGCTGCCAGCCAGGCGAGTCACCCATCTGCGCTATAAAAGGGATAGCGAGTTGGTAGATTTCGGCAAGCTTCGAGGTTGAATCTACAAGGTGGGGCCACTTAACCCTCCTTCTGTTATTAGTCAGCGTGAGGGGAAGTGTCCTCGTGGCATGTATGTGGTCAGGGGTGGTTAGTCCAAATGACCCTGGTTTGAAAGTTACTACCAGGGCTTTGTGATCACTGTCCTGTCTTTAGATGACCCTAAATTCTTTCAGCTTATCCCAGTATTTGGCATCCACCATTAGGTAGTCAATGATGGTTGTTTTATTTGCCCGATTAAAGGTTGCCATTGCTGGGCTGTCAGGGTCCAATCTCCCATTGCACGCCCGCAGGGATGTTGCAAGGGAGAAACATTTTATTTGGAGCACAAGGGGTGTCCATGCCCTGACGGGGGCAATATTCGGGTCGGGATATGCCATAGTGCATCTACCTCGTCTTGGTCACCCAGTTCTAGACTACCCAGAGGTTCAAATTGGCAGTTAAAATCCCCTCCGAGGATTATTGAGATAGAGGGGTCTAGTCCTTGAATGAAGGAATTCAGGGCTCTAACTGCAGCTGATTCCTGACCATTACTTGATGGTCTCGAGTAGGTGTTTATTATTGCTACTAGCGGTTGGCTTGGGGGTCTATTAAGACACACTGGATGTCCGGGGAAATGGTTTGAATCTTGGTTGCTTGGATTCCCAGGTGAGTTCATATCCAAATGGATAGCCCCCCCGACGGGCGCCCTCTACCTGTGTATACTGCCAAGATATCAAACGTTGCAAAGGTCGCATTTGAGGTCTCTTCTAGTGCCCAGGTCTCTTGCATCAGGCAGATGTCATATGCTGCCATAAAGGTGGCCCACTCAGGAGTAAGCAGCTTGTTTTTTAGCCTGGCTATATTCCAGGAACAAAAAACAAACGTTGTGGAGGGTCAAGGGGAATATATTTAATGACCTGTCTGCTCACACCCCTATTATCAGAATACAAAACACAAAGGATGGGTTTAGTACCAGCCATGCGGTTTCCAATATTTTCCAACGGCATTGGTTCGCTCGTGCATCCTGTGGTTTCATAGTCACTGGTACAGGTACACACCATCTCCAGACCTGTTCTGCTCTTTTGTGTTTTATATTCCAGGAAACCAAGTTTAGGCATCCTTCTTCTGAGCTATCTGATCCTTCTTATCTTCTATCTTATTTTTCTAGGACATGGTAAGGTATACCTGAGTAACTACTGCTTCTTGGTGGAGATTGCAATTTGTATGAGACTTCAGCTAAGACCTCAACATATTGTTTAAACTTCAAGGAAACTAGGATTGAACATGCACGAATTATGAATAATGTAGGTATCTGAGGTATCTGATTGAAGGAGGAGTTACCAATTTTCACATATAGGAATCTGAGAAGTATGAATGGACAACTTGGTAAATGTATCACCTACACCCATCCTATCATGAAGTGTGTCAGATCTAATTCCTGATTTGAAAATTTCAAGTGATGATGTCTATTAATCTGTCCCTTCAGTTGAATCACATTGCATTTTTCTGTTTTGTTTTAGTTGACATATGTCCTTTGTTAGAGGTAAAATACAACGTCTTTTAAAAAATTCCAAAAATAACTTTGTTAAATGGAGATGTTTTCATACTGGGCCAGAGAGAAGATAGTATATCCACATATGATTATGTGTAACGTGGTGGACAAATGTTTCCAGATAAATGTAAGGGGTTATTTTCTAAATAGTCTGGATGATTATGGCTGTGAAGGGGCACCATGTTAAAGACTAAGGGCTCGATTCACAAAGGTAAAGTTAGACCAAAAGACTAACTAAGACCTCAAATCTAACGTTGTTACTTTTCAGGCATTCACAAAGGTAAAGTTAGACCAAAAGCCTAACTTTACTAGTAGTGACTTACCTTTGTGAATACCGAAAAGTAGTAAAGTTATACCTTTGGTCTAAGTTAGACTTATGGTCTAACTTAACCTCTGCAAATCGGGTCCTATGATTTTCTACGAATAGTTAAGAGCATGAAAGGAGATAGAAGAAGGGTATCAATCTCTTTCCTGGTGTCGGTGCGTATATGTGAGAAACATTTTGTAATTCATTGCATCTTGAATAATTCTTTTGAATCTGCATATGTTCTGTGGCTTGTCTTTTTAGCAAACTGGGTAGCTCTTTTGTTTGATTAACGGCCATGCTGAGTCTTCTACGAAACGATAATACAGAGGCACTATAAGGTTGGAACATGTAAAACAGAGCTCTTTGACATCAAAAGGTAGTGAGAATTCTCAGTCTTTGTTTATATGGCAGCAGGAGAGTCGATCTTCACTCTACTTCGTGGGTTGGATGTAATATTTCTGTGGTTTTGATATTTTGAATACTATGGACGCAATACACACAATTCATGAAAAATTGTTTATTCTTGATTTTTACAGTAATGACTGCTTGTGATTTTAGTGTTGCATTGTAACTACTTTACACACATGTAATCTTAATGTTCATTGGGTGATGGTAAGTATAGAGTCCTAACACATTATTACCAAGCTTTTATACGGACACTGAAGAAAGTGAACCTTGATTTGGGTGAAGGCATAAACTCTGATTTCTTTAGCCAGTTTGTTCTCGAAGGACAAATGTTCATCCACTACAGTGCCAGACTTTTTAATCAGTGAATCCATTTGTATTCCAATTAACTAAATATCTGTGCTCTGTCGATATTTGTACTATGAAAAACTGTTTATCCTTGTTAATACAGTATTGATTGCGTGTGATGTTACTGTGCCAATTTCATTACTCTGTACACACATAATCCTGATTAGGTGATTGTAAGGATAGAATCCTACCATATTATTACCACGCTTTTATAAGGATAATGAAGAAAGTCAACTATTTGAAATGTCTATTTTTCAAATTTCTCAACATTTCCATAATCTTCAAAACCATAACTGTAGTGCCAACACATAGCGTCCTACACTTACATCCAAACACATTCATGTGCTATTGTGTTTAGTTCTTGAGTTTTTGTTGCTTACAATATTAACTTGAGGGTGGCCCTGGGTAATGTTCTTGCTTTCTTTTTTTTTATTTGGTAGTTCTGCTATCCTTTTAACCATCGTTTAGACCTTCCCCATCCTAAAGTACCATTCTCTATGCATGTTCAAAGAGGGTGGAAGCTACAGAGTTGTTGACTGCAGCTCTTGTTCATTTTGCTGTCAGAACATGAAGTATTTTCCTGTCATTTGTCGGTGTTCACGGACCCTTATTTGACATAGATGTCATGAGTCAGTGCCAGACCGCCACCTACATCCCTTTGCCTCTCT
The DNA here is from genome assembly GCF_964263255.1 of Lissotriton vulgaris. Classification (NCBI taxonomy): domain Eukaryota; kingdom Metazoa; phylum Chordata; class Amphibia; order Caudata; family Salamandridae; genus Lissotriton; species Lissotriton vulgaris. The sequence goes on from NC_141696.1 coordinate 1,044,911,824, forward strand.
CTGGTTTCTAGGTACCCAGTACATCTTGGAAATATGGTGGCGATGACAAATCATCATGTGCCATTCCACCACTTGGACTGATACTCTGGAGATGTAAACAAGCAAAAAGAAGACTCGGGGACATAAAGCATCAACAGTCACTTTTGTGATGCAATACCACTAAATACCAGGATTTCGAATCAATTATTCATGCTAATGACTTCCACTGGTCACCAGATACAGCAAATGATTCCTTTTTCCTCGGGGCTTAAAAAGGCAGTAGTGCATCACTTAACCCTCAGATTGATGTGGATCAATCTCAGAGTGTCTGATACTGCTCCCAAAAAGCCCCTAGTGTTTGTATGAGGTCTGAGGACTTGTGCTCAGGATTTAGAACATGCTTTAGAGGAGCTAGGCCTAGAATCAAAGACCTAGGTCCAATGATTGAAAGTGCTAAATCATTTTGGGAGAGTATTGAAAAGATTGAAAAAGAAAAAAAAATCACAGAGTAGTTTTGCATGGTCAAAGACTGCACAGTAATCACTGTCAATAGCACGGCCTTGCACCCAAAACGAGATTGGTTTGGCCTAGGTTTATGTGCCATCGATCTTGTGGCATGGTTGATCTCGCACACAACACCCAGAACCTGTTACACACAGCTATGCTCAGCAACTCTGGTAGGCGCAGGCAATGACACAGATTATACATGATGTCACCAGTAAAGCCACGGATTATGTAATTTGTGACGTCATCTGTGATATCATGTGTGAGATACCGAACAATGACTTGGGTGCTTTATGTTTGTGTAGCTAACCATAATTGTTACGTTTCAGTGGTTATCGAGTGTTCTTTCGTGGCCATACCTCAAGTTGACAGTTTATTTTCAAGAAATGCCAGCTGTTTTTAAACAGTAGTTGTTTAAGCACTTCACAATAGCATACTAAAAACAACTTTTTTTATCGTGCACATGTACATATATGTGAGTCTGTGCGAGTTTGTGTGTGAATGTCAAAACATAGCCTAAATAAGCAAGCAATACAAAGATTTGAAATTGGATGTCATTTAAGGACGGCCCCGCTGATTTTAAGATAAAAAAAATATTTTCTAATTTTACGGTTGTGTCTACAGAGAATAATTAAAAACAGCCCTAAAGCTTATGTTTGAGAAAGACCATTTATGAACAGACCAAACTGTGTAAATACCCATAGGCCGTTCATGCAATCATTGAGAACAAATCGATTGGAAAAATGTCGAAACCAAACATGATGCCTTTGGCTCCAAACAACTAAGGAAGCATACAATAACTGAACAGAAGATGAAGAAGCTCAAATTTTACTTTCAAAATAGGTTCGATATCGTGGCAGGTATATTAACTCGCCAATAAGAAGCAAACGTAATTTTTTCTACTTACAATTATTGCATTGGCTATTGCATTTCATTTCTTATCTTGTTAGATTCAAATTCCCCACACTACAACCTAAATCAATAAATACCTTTAGTTTAGGAAAGTTTAAAATAAGGAATTAGGAATGTACATGCACGTAAAAAAAAGAAGATAATGAAATATGGTATGGCAGTGCTTGATGTGTAAAACAATAAGTGGTGGTCCCAAAAATATATTTTGGAGGTCTGCGGAAGATTTTACTACGCCAGCATGTAGGATTTGTTTCATGGGGAGACCTGTCATATCTTCAATGCTCTTTCGAGGCCCTGCACATCATGTCCTGACAATAGCTGCAGGGCCACTACAGGCCCACTCCGAGTCCCGAGCCCCTACTGCTAAAAAATTTGATTATCAAATCGCCTACCTGTACAATCAGCCCGGCCAGAGAGAGACATCATCACCATCCATGAGGAAGAGAAAAGTTATATTTTCATTGTCATTGTGTATTATGGAAATAGAAGAAGGCCTGCATTTAGAGAAAATGGTGAAGGATAGCTGATATGGCTGTATATCTATTGCTATAGACCTGTGTGGAATAGAAAGAAGATCTGAGCTTCTTGTCTCGGCTGCTCCCTAAATGAAGCAGCTAGAGCCAGGCATCAGGGGAGTAGAGTAGGCAGCAAATAATTCAATAAAAGTACTGATCACAGCAGGGGATGTATTCCTTGAAGACTTTAAAGCCTTGGGGGCGGATTAATGACGGACTTGCGCCACGTTTACGCCGCCGTTGCGAGATGCAACGGTGCGGAACTGTGGCGCATCCCTGCGACCTATTTACAACGTGACGCATCTAGGCAATTGCGTCACGTTGTAAAGCCCTGCGCCACATGAAACCTGCGTCAGGTTTCATGTGGGCGTTCTGTCGCAGGGTGGGCGTTCCCTCGTAGGAAAGCCCAGTAAAACTGACGCAGTGAAATCTACAAGATTTCACGGAGTCAGTTTTACAAGGCTGCTGCGTCAAATCCTTACGCCTGCTTGAAGCATGGGTGGCCTCTGTACATTGCAGGAGTTGCGTTGCACTTGCGACGCTACTCCAGCAATGCGCCGCCCGTACATCACAAGATGCGTCACGCATCTGCCCTTCCTTGCACCATGGTGCGCCGCATTGTAAATGCGGCGCATCTGTGGTGCGGCAAGGAGGGAATTGCGTGACGCATCAGTTCTGGCGCATCCCTGCTGGTTTGCAGAGATGCGCCAGAACTCATAAATCTGCCCCTTAGCTCCTTTGCTGTGCGAGTAGGGAACATATTGTATCAACACGAGATTGAGGCTGTTTGAATGACAATAAAAAGCATGACCTTCTGAAGCTTGAGAGATAACAATAAAACCCTAAATGCTGATAGTAGTAGGTCTCAAGATTGGGGGCCTGAGGAGCAAATCATCTTTCTCTAGGTATGAAGGATTATGTGGCTGGATGGCTGGAAACATTTTAATTATGTTAAACTAGATTATGCACGTGAAGCAAGCATTAGCAGTGACATTCCTATACTAGGAAACTATTATGTGGCCCTGAGCATCCACAACTAAAAGATCAACATTCCTTTTGGTGTTTCGTGTGGTACTAAGTACAAGTAGTAACTGAAGTAAAATGACACGTGGTTTACCAGATTGGGAGGAGATGAACGATTTTGGGAAAAAAACAAAAAAAGTTTCCATTAGTTTTGTTTTCCTTCTCGTCCCTACTTTTGTTCACTTTATATTTTCTTTCTCATGGGTTTTCTTTTTATCATTCAATTACTCATTATTCATAATATGCTAAATGTGACATAACTGTAATCTAGATATATTCAGTCTTTATTCTTATGGCCACAGAGATTGGTCACTTTCAATATTCATTGCTGCTGCTTCAGTGTATTTTAAATGACCGTGTTATAAAGCCCAGTTTTCTACTATCATTACCAGTGTGCAACAATAACCATTAAATCGTTTTTCTGATATGTTCTTCCATTTCTATTTTTAAGTTATGACATGAATTTATTATTGTTGACTTATTCAGTCGTATGCACTGGCCCCATTATGTTATTTACCTCTCTGGCAAGCCATTCTTTACAAGTATAATTGAAAATTAAAATATTCTGTTTTCCAACCAAGGCTGTAAGTCTTACAACAAGCTCAGTTGTCCACTTTCCCCTTTTCACTTATGTTATCTTTCGGTTGTATTTTTTTTTTCTTGGTACACACATTGATATACATTTTTGGATTTTTCTTCTTTTGTTCCGTCTTGGACAGGCTGTTTCCAGCCTTTGCTTACTATTAGCATGCGCACCACAGACTTAGTGCAGGTCATGTGGAATTTTTCATTTCAACCGTTGATAGCACTATGCGCTCAGACATAAAGCATGGTTTACAGACTCAATAAAAGATTGTGGTGCAACCTTTCATGGTTACAATTGTATTACTCTCTTGTTGGTGGGGCATATATAAAATTGCACTACGTCATACAAACATTGTTTCACTTAGGTATCTGTTTTTAGTCTAGATGATGTTTATTTCTAGAAATGCATGGGTGGCTACGTATCCAAAATGTGCAAATAGATCATCGAAATAATACACAAGAAAAAAAGATGGTCAATTGGCACTTGACGGAACTGGAAGACAACTGCAAAACAGTGGTACTTTCTCCCATTCAATCTTATGACTCAGCTGAGTCATTTAGATAAAGGGTATCAACACATTGACAGGTGGTATTGCCTACGCCACCTCAATGATGTTCAGTCCAAGCCGGTAACCTGGCCACAACGGATTTACTACCTTTCATAGAAAATTTAAGGCAGTTCTCACAAATGCATGTTTTCCCTGCCCATGCCACTTGTGCCTGCTGACAATTTGATTATGGAAGACATAGACAGGTTCACATGCAAACTCACTCACACCCATTCATTTCACAAACACACAGACCCACACGCATTCACACCACGGACTGATATATACACATACTTTTAAACATAGACAATTTAAAAAACGTCAAACCAATTTAAAAAACGTCACACTTACCAATCCCAGCATCTAGGGTGGTGAGAGGAAAGCCTCCAGTTCCAGAAGCGTTGGGACTGCAGCCTCCTCTCATTGGCCAGTCAGTGAGAAGAGGAAGTAGTCCTTTACTCGTCACAGTGTAGGATGCGGTCAGTGAGACTGATAATCTCACCCCACTCTGTCGCATAGCATCAGTGATAGACACTCTGCCCTTGACACTTCAGGGCTTAAAACTTCAATTGAAGAACCCAGGTCCAAAACTATCAGTCACGCTCCCCATTGTCACGAGAGGGAGTTCGGACAGGGACTTTGCGGGGCTGAGGAGGTCATGTCTGTAGTGTTGTGTGAGTATGTAATGGCGGAACCATTGTGGCTCCTACTGGACTCCATGGAACTGTGACATAATTGTTAAAGCGTAGAGAAGTGAATGCAGGTTTAGAATGTTGAGTTTGTGGTTACCAGCAGAAGACTGTTTCCATAAGAATGCTGCATAAAGTGCAGCGTGACCACCAGTGTAATCCTTCTAAAACCACAGCCACAGCAGTAAAATTAGCTAGAAGGTTACACAAAAAAAACGTCTGGGAGAAACAGAAGAAAGAAAGGAGAAAGAATAGGCCACAATCTTTCAGTTATTATAGGATTTGAATCAAGTGCGATTTTAGGCCCACATTAATAAATTAAAACATTGTAATATGGTCAGGGACAATGGCGTTTCAGAAGTAGCTTGGGTGCACCATATTTTTGAGCTGTATGTGGAGCAGACTGACAATCCAACAGAGGCGGTATCACCTTCCACCCCAATTTTAACCTTTCAAGGCAATTTTGTGGCATCTGAACTAAGTCTATGACATCAAGAGGATTTGGAAGCTAGGCTGGGCCAGCCTGAGGAAGAGACCCAGGCAGTTCAGTGCAATTTAACAAATAGTGGGGAGGTGGCAAAAGTATTTTAAAAAGCTGAAATTTGATGGAGCCCCTGGCCCGAATGTCTTGCCATCTGCCCCTTTTTAAGGAGGCGAATATAGATTGGGCAACAGTGTTGTCAGCTCTTTATTACTACTGTTTTTTAAATGCTGATATACCAGCTGGCTGGAGAGGATCAATTTTATGCCCTATATTTAAGAGCAGAGATCGGACTTAGGCCGCAAATTTTAGATTGGGGGCCCTACTTGATATTGAGGCATGAGTAAATGAGCAAATTGTCTTAGATCACTTAGAATCCTGGGTGGCCAAGGAGGGCATTTTGCCATTCTTTCAAACAGGGTTAAGGGCTCAATGCGATGCGACGATCCAGTGCGATGCGACAAAATGGCATCTTTGATGCGATGCGACAAAGTTGGATGCAAAGCGTGCACGCTTGATGGCCGTACGGTGAACTTAGTAACTTCTGGCCCGCAACAGGCCCTGCGACATGCTTCTCCGGTGATGCAATGGCGACCTTTGCGGCGGCGACACGCTTATCCAGTGATACGACACGCTTTGTCGGTGATGCGACGGCGAACAGCTGTGGCGGCGACACGCTTCTTCTCGTTGTGTCGCACTTCCAGCTCACAGTGACATGCAGTGTTCTCAGAGGGCCCAAACAACAGTAGGCATCTTTCTGCAGGTAGAATTCCCAGCAAGGGAATTCAGGGGAGCTGGTGGTAAAGCCTTGTAACCCTGAGACTTCAGGCAGGAGGCAAGCACACTTCAAGCCCTTGGAGATTCTTCTTCAAGATGATGAAAAGTTCACAAATGTCCTCTTCCCTGTTCCTTGGCAAGTAAAGTAACCACTGCAGGACAACCCCAAAAATAGCACAGCACAGGGGCAGTCTCCTACTTCAGCTTTCTTGGTTCTTCCCCTTGGCAAAGGTTTGTTTTGGTTCCCAGAAGTGATCTAAAGTTCTGGGGTCTGGGCCCCAATATCTATACTGCAAAACCATTTGCCCTCTGAAGGCAGATGGTGTCTGTGCCCAGCCAAAACCAGTTGTGTCCTCCTGGGTGCAGCTTCCTGGCAGGAGGTGGAGACAGCATTGTTTGAGAGCAGACCTGGCCCAGGTAGCTGAAAGGAAATCTCTTCCCCCTACTCTCTATTCTATGAGGGCTCAGGTAAGTGAAAGGAAATCTCCGCCCCAACTCTCTATTCAATGCAGGTCCTATTCAGCCCAGCCCTGACCCATCAGACTGCTGGAGCCAAGGCCCTTTCCAGCCCCCTGTCACTCACAAACCAGACATGGAATACACAAACCTAGCAGAGACAACTGGATGGTTAGGCAAGAAAATACCTACTTTCTAAAAGTGGTATTTTCAAACCTAGAATGTAAACATCACCCTCACTAAAAGATGTATTTTAACTTTCTGAGTTCAGTCATACTAAATTTGAATTTCTACCTAGTTCCCTGGGTCAGTTAGGATTATAAGATGTTAGAATCAAACTGCCCAATCTGGCCTATGGGAACAGTTATCCATGCAGAAGTGAAAAACTAAATTGGCTGTAATGCACTATCAGGACATGCCACACACATCAGGGCATGTCCTACATTTTACATAATATGCACCCTGCCCAAAGGGGTACCTTGGGCCTACCTTAGGGGTGACTAATATGTAGAAAAGCGAAGGTTTAGGGACTGGCAAGTAGGTGCACTTGCCAAGTCGACATGGCAGTCCCAGACTGCACACAGGCTCTTCAATGGCAGGCCTGTGCCATATTTTACAAGCTACATCTGTGTGTGGCACAACCAGTGCTGCAAGCCCATCAGCAGAATTTGATTTACATGCCCTGGGCACACATGTTACAATGTACTAGGGTCTGACAAGTACATTAAATAGCCAATCATGGAGTCACTGATGAATACATCAATTTAACATAGAGAGCATATGCACTTTAGGACTGATCAGCAGTGGTAAAGTGTCCAGAGTCATAAAACAGCCATTAAAATGTCAGAAAAAAGCCGGAGGAAGGCAAAATGCTCAGGGATAAACCTGCATACAGGGCTATATTTTTCTAATGTGGTCTTGTTAATGCTGCAAAAACTTGGATGCTAACTGCAATTTTTACCTCAGATGAACTGTATTTGCTGTAATTTTATCTCTGACACCAAAGCACACCTTAAATTTAATCTCTGATCTCATAACACACCCTAAATGTAATCTCTGACCTCAAAACACACTCTTTATTTCATCTCTGACCCCAAAACACATACCCACCCACAAACATACAATTCAACAATAAAAATTGTGCATTGTTAAACATTGTTTCTGTTTTTAGACCTGCTGTCTTCTTTGGCGCTGCCTCTGTGGTGGTCCTGGGGGCAGGGCGGTGGTTGTCTTCTTGGTGCTCCAAGCTGCTTGAGCAGTACCTCCATGACATCAGAGGGTTGTCAAATGTGGTTCTGGGCTACTCCCCCTTATATCCTGTTTTTCTATCTCCATTTTTAAGACCACCTTTTTCCTGTTCTTAGAAACCAGCCGCTAACGGACCTTAGCGACTGTTTTTTTAACGTTTCGCCGCCCCCCAGCGATCATTGTACATATCCTGAACTGGGGTTACTGGTGGTTTTTACACAGGAATGCCTACCTTGCATCTCATTTTTATTAGTTATCTCTAACAGCAGTGGCAAATGGAAAAATAGTTGATATTACCAAAATGCTTTTGCTAACCACGGTTAGCTGCAACTTGTACATACGGTGATAAAAAAAACTGCTACTTCAGTGTTAACTCCTTGTACATATGCCCCTTTGTTCGCTATACTTCAGACCATACTCAGAAAGATTTTGTTCTGAGCCAAAGGAGAGATGTTCTCTTAAGGCACCACTGAATTTCCATAAATAACTAACAGCTACTCAATCAAAAGAATTTGTGAATCAGGCTCTTCTGTATCACATATGCAATCTCTTTCAGGTGATTCTTGTTGTTCCGGGCTCATCCACTTCCCTCCCGATCCCCATCGCCAACTTAAGCTAAAGTGTAAAAAACATCAACACACTTGCCAAAGAGAAAAAAAATCCCACCAGCAGCTAATTCTTCTTGTGTAACACTGATGTGTCAAATAAAAACAGAAGAGAAAAATACAGTTACTACGTGACCTGACGATGTAGGGTCCTGATGTGTGCACTGAGAGACTATGTGTTACCATAAAGTGCAGTGATCCTCAATCCGTTAATAGATGCGCTCAACCTCCCAGGGACCCACAATCTCAAAGTCCCTAATACTCTAGGTAAACTAAAATACGATACAAAAGGAGCGCAAAATATAAGATAAAGAAAGATATTTTGTGTATACAATTCCACAATTAATGTTCAAAGTTAGTGATTTCCAAGAAAAAAGTCCTCCAAGCTGCAGATGTTCAATTCATATTCTTTATTCAGAATGACGCCAGTCAGCTTCCAACCAAGATTATTCTAGATACAACACAGTTATCAGTCAACGCGTTTCGTCCCCATTTGGGACATCATCAGGGCTGAGAATCAAAAAAACACAGTATTATCAAAAGGATATTGTTTATCTATACAAAAAGAAAAAACATTTCAGATGTGAATATAAACAGTCTACTATCTGAATTTAGACACCGATCCCATATAAAGCCTGCCTATTGAACATACTAAAAAAGAAAATATCCAACAGTAAAGCAAACCATATCTTCATTTGTTTATATTCCAAGGAAAAGGAGAAACCCGATAACATATTTGATCAGTCACATACAAAACCTGTTTTTGGGGATACTCAAACCTTCCATGTTTCCAATTTACAAAACAAGTTATTCCTACAAGCTTGTTACCTTGTTGTTAGTAACCCTATTGGACAACTCTGATGTCAAATGTTTATTTATTTAAAATTTAGACAAGTAGCTGTTAGTCAATGAGTGTTTCCTCAGATTCCCATAAAAAGGCTCTCCTCCTCAAGTTATTCCAAATTAAAGTCCTTGCTGTGAATACTGTTGATATCCTACTGCTTCTATACCCTGGTGGTAGTACTGCAAGCAAACAAAGGATCATGTAACCTAAATAAATCTATCTGACCATTGCCTTCATTGCCCCTTCAGACGAGCCCAAGCTATACATTATGTCTTTTCAATTAAATGTTATGCAACATGATCCCCTCCCATATCCACTATTGTTCACTCCCTGCAACGACATTCAGTGAAAAACAGTCACCTCCCTGAGCAACAGTAAGCCCTTGAATATTCAACCTCCAGTTATCCAACCCTACTTTGGTTTACCTGACAAACACTCAATTCCACATAGATGCCTCTAATTCTTCCTTAATCAACTGGCAAATATTCACTTCAGTCTGTAGCCGATATCCATAAAGCTTACATACCATGATCTGCGTTGGGAAAAGGACAATACCTATCTTACAACACATACTTTCAAGATGCTTTTTATTCTAAAAAAAAAGGGCAATCCATAACCTCAGTACTGCAGAGTTCCCTCTCAAAGTATCCCATTAACTTCTAGTATTAACTTGCTAACCCCTAAAGAAGCCTAACAGTCATATTTTCATAGCATTTACCTGTATTCGATGTTCGAATCAGCGAAGCATCTCAGCCTTCCGGTCCGATAATTCCGGAATGCAATCTCAGTTCCTGCAACCTCTCCTTTTAAATTGGCATCCACCACTCCTGCCTGATTTCAATATTACAATTGGACAATCCCCAACACAATCCACAAAGAGGAGTATCGTGCTGTCTTTCAAGTCCGCTATCCCTGAATACCCTCAATGGGCATGCGTGGCTTCTTAGAGTATAGCACTACCGATTCATACAGCTTCCTATCTGGTCCGCCTGCTCGTAACTGAGCTTTCAAATATAAACACATTCCCCTAACGTTCTCTCTTGCATTTAAATTCAATTTACTCCATGTAGATAGTGCCTCGAGATTCCTCTAAACTAAATAACAACCAAAGAGAAAGAAAATCAGACCAGTTCCAGCCCAAAAACCATCCCAAATTAGGAAGTCTGAAATTATGCACAAATGATTATCACAAACAATTTTAAGGACAAATATATATTGTATTCAATATACAGATGGTGGGAGGGCGTTAACTGGGCACCTGCCTTAATGCTACTCAATTTTAAGACCAGTCCTTACTGTGACTTTGTCTTGTGAAACAGGCACCGCTCAGAATACAATAGTAGAAAACAAAGAATAAGCAAGGCAAAAATAGTGTTCGGAGCAATTTACTGCTCCCTCTGAATTGTATTTTAATAAAGTCTGTAAAACTTAGTGTCTTCATTATTCCTTACATTACAGATTAAAAATGTACATTGAAAGTTTTCGACCCCTGGCATTATACATGAGCTGCATGCAGCTCCGGGTGGAGGCGGCACTGACTGTTACAATTTTAATCATACATTGTTCTGTTAAATTTTGCAAACAATTACGGGGGTGGAAGAAATGAAGAGGACTTTATTGCAATGCGTTTCAGTCCAAACTTAATATATAGAATATTTGAAAGCAGTTTTAGGCCCATTCTGTTCTTTCTATCATTTTTTAACAGCGTCATCTGAGAAAAAACTCGTTCAACATGAGCATTAGATATCGGGAGAGTCAACATCTTTATAGCACCCATTGCAAGCTCGTGAAAACAATGGTTGCCAGCAGCATTGGTGTAGTTACATACTTCCACCCAGAATGATTCTATGTTTGAAGTGTTATGAAATGAGGATGAAGATATAGTTCTCCATTGTGACTCCAGGACCTCCAATGGACAAGTGAAAAAGGCTTCTGGCAAATCTGTTACGGTTAGTTTGGGATCTGCAAGTACTTTTTGCGGACTCAAACTTTCTAACTTTTTAAGCATGCTGAGAGACTCAGGGAGACGAGCTTTATATTCAGACACCTACACTTTCATGAACTCTAGGCACCTTGTCACAATGCCTTCCTTTGACACAGAGGGAAGTTTACTTTCTTCTAGCTTGTTACGGAAAGTGAGCCCAAGATCCACATCATCCTGTGAAAGATAAATGGAAGAACTTTGTAAGTCTAGGCTCTGCAACTGCTCCTGATTATTAGATGTGAAAACACTTGGTTTTACTATCCTTTTAAGTGTGGACAAGTACAGAGTATGTAGATCGCGGAAGATGTGGAGTGCTTCCCCAGAGTCTAGCTGAAAAATCTTGTTAAGAACCTTTATTTCTTGGAGCACTGGCTTTAAGAAAGTGAGGTAAAGTAGATTTATCTCATCTTGATACTTTTCCTGGAGCATCCTTGCTGCATAGCAGTGTTCCACATAGGATGCTGTGCAAAAATGTAATTTTAAGGCATCATATTGTTCTAGTAAACGATCCACACAATCTGCCATCACTAGCCACAGTGTTTCACAAGGAGAAATTAATTTCAGGGGTGTGCCTCCATCCAATGTCAGATACAACTCCTTATAGTCAGCCTGGCGTTTGGGTGAGTGGGAAAACCAGTTGTAAGTTTTTCGGATCATAAATCCGATATTGCTAGGAATGCTTCTTATTGCTTTCTTAGCAATGATGTCAAGGGAGTGGCAAATACAGCGCACAAGTTGCAAGGATGGTTGTTTATCTCGCAACAAGGTGAATGTTGAGTGGTGCTTCCCACACATGACGCTTGCCCCATCTGTACCTATGCCAATTACATTTTTAATGTCAACGTTACAAGTTTCCAGCATGTTTAGGACTGCATTTGCTATATCTTCAGAACAGGCCTTATCTAATTCTACCATGGCAAGGAAGGTGCTTACAAATTTGTTAAGCTTTTTGCTGAAATATTTAATGCAAATGCACAGTAGTTTTTTCACTTCAATGTCAGTCGATTCATCAATCAATAAAGAAAATGGTGATGTTCCAATATCTTTCAGCAATTCTTCTTTGAAATATGGGCCCAACAGAGAATTAATTAGTGCTGTACATTTTGTGCGGGGCATTCAGAAGGGAGGGAATTCATCTTGCAAAATTTCACCATACCCATAAATGTTATTAATGGATGTACAACAAGCAGTTTGTATGGCAAATCTGATTTCTCTTCTTTTCTGATCATTAGAAATGGAAGGGATAGGTTGGATAAAGGATGCCACAGATGTGCTCGCTGCATTACAGCGCGAGCGGTGTTTAGTGGTTGCTGCATGTTGCTTCAAATCATTATAATGGGCACGGATGTCCACATGGCAGTACTTGCATGCTGCTTTGCTATCATCTGTCCTTACAGGGGCAATCCATTTTTTTAGTTCAGGATCCAACTGCCACTCTTTTCTGTATATTTTTTTATATTGTGACCACTTGCCCATCTTGTAATATTTAAACTGCCAAGTCAGCTGGGCGCAGAAAGACGGACTTATTCACGATGAGGCTGGACGACTACCTGAAATTGCAACAGACAAAAGGCAATCATTGTCCCTGGCTCACTGCCAAACATGTAAAAAGCAATAACAAAATACTATCAATAAATCCCTACTTGCAATGGATACTATAGCATATAGGAGCAGCCCGTGCAGGTAAGAGGAGGTGGGTGGTGGGGTAATTCGACACACAAGGGAAATGTCTTGTTGACTGAACTTCGATTGGAATTCCATAGAGCATATCAGTCAGTCAGTCAGTAAGGTCATTAAGCAATAAAACCCAGATGCTGGTCCTGTTTGGTGAGTGAGGTCCCTATGCTGAGTCCTATCATGTGTTAGTGGCAGGCCTACATTTGCCCCTACCAATAAACTACTTTCCAACATTTGGAAAGAGGGTTATTGGTAGGGGCAAATGTAAGTCTGCCACTGGCAATAAGGGCACTAACACATGATAGGACTCAGCGTAGGCCTTAGAAAATTATTCCTATGCTCAACCCTTGGTAACGTGGCTGCGAGCAGACAGGCTTAACTTCAAAGACAGGTATGTAAAGCATTTAAAAACACAATTTCAGTAAATGATTAAGACACAACACAAAATAAAAATCCAACACCAATTTATAAACATAGGTAATATTTTTATCTTTTAAATGACACCAAAACGAAAATAATTCACTGTAGGGAACCAGAGATATGAATTTTTAAAGATTAGTCACTTTCTAGTACTTAGAAACCAACAGTGCCCCTTAAGTCATTTCGTTTTCTCAGTGAGTGAGTGAGTGTGTGAGTCAGTTCATGTGCGCCGCCGCCAGGCTGTGCTGTGGTGGGCAGTGGCTGGGCCTGGGCTGAGTGGCTGGGCCTGGGCTGAGGCTGGGCCTAGTGTGGCTGGGCCTGGCGTGGGCTGGGTGCTAGGCCTGCCTGAGGCTGGGCCTGGGCTGAGCCTGCTGAGGCTGGGCCTGGCTTGGCTGGGACGAGGCTGGGGGCTGGGCCTGGCATGGCTGGTGCTGAGGCTGTGTGCTGGGCCTGCCTGAGGCTGGAGGCTGGGTCTGGCGTGGCTGGCGCTGAGGCTGGGTGCTGGGCCTGGGTTCAGGGCTGAGGCTGGGTGCTGGGCCTACCTTAGACTGGGGGCTGGGCTGGGCTATTTAACATCGCTGAAATAAATAAAAAATACGAGGGAGCGTGAACTGGTGGCTGGTGCTGAGGCTGGGTGCTGGACCTGCCTGAGGCTGGAGGCTGGGTCTGGTGTGGCTGGCGCTGAGGCTGGGTGCTGGGCCTGCCTGAGGCTGGAGGCTGGGTCTGGCGTGGCTGGCACTGAGGCTGGGTGCTGGGCCTGGGTTCAGGGCTGAGGCTGGGTGCTGGGCCTACCTTGGACTGGGGGCTGGGCTGGGCTATTTAACATCGCTGAAATAAATAAAAAATATGAGGGAGCGTGAACTGGTGGCTGGTGCTGAGGCTGGGTACTGGGCCTGCCTGAGGCTGGAGGCTGGGTCTGGTGTGGCTGGCGCTGAGGCTGGGTGCTGGGCCTGCCTGAGGCTGGAGGCTGGGTCTGGCGTGGCTGGCGCTGAGGCTGGGTGCTGGGCCTGGGTTCAGGGCTGAGGCTGGGTGCTGGGCCTACCTTGGACTGGGGGCTGGGCTGGGCTATTTAACATCGCTGAAATAAATAAAAAGTACGAGGGAGCGTGAACTGTTTGACTATATAAACACGCATAAATACAATGAAATAAATAATGATGGGCCTGCTGGACCCGGCATGGCCTGGGGCAGAGGCTGGTGTCGGCCTCACTTCGCCTACCTTTGAAGTGCCATGTCACCATGTCTCCTCAAGGGCTGGGGCTGGGCCTGGGTACTGTTCCTATTGTGAAGCGCTCTAATGCCTTTCGGGTAAAGTCTGCGTGCGTGTTATGTTGTTGCCTTTTACCTTCATCTCCTCTTGTCCCCCTCAGGCCTCTGTCCCCTCCTCGCACGTCCCCTGCCCTCGCACTACCCTGTTCACCACCAGCTGGCATTCTAGAATGCAAGCTGGTAATTTCCATATGCACAGTTGAGGGGTTGTGACTGGGATGCCGTGACCGGCGGCTGCGTCCCTCTGCTCCTGCTAGGGTGTTGTGTTAACACTTAAATAAAGGAGCCGCCAGGGTGTTGTGTTAAAACCTAAATAAAGGAGCCTTGTCATCACTGCTGCCTGGTGTCTCATTGGCAACGAGGTGAGAAAAATAACACACCGGAGATAAAACCACGCGTGAAGGAACATTCCACCAAGAAGATAAAGAAAAGCATCATAAGGAAGACCGATTTTTGGTGAAGTACGAACGTGAAGGAACTTTTAAAAAAAATACAAAG
Source organism: Lissotriton vulgaris (assembly GCF_964263255.1). Classification (NCBI taxonomy): domain Eukaryota; kingdom Metazoa; phylum Chordata; class Amphibia; order Caudata; family Salamandridae; genus Lissotriton; species Lissotriton vulgaris. The sequence goes on from NC_141696.1 coordinate 1,044,926,838, forward strand.
GACCTCCCCCTATTGAAAATAATATTCTCCATGACTATGGAAGTTCCTTCACAGTGTGTTCGGGAAGTTTGAGTGTTTACCATTTATTGCAGTATTATCACTGTACCTGTGTTTGGTACCCTTTTGTAACTTGCACACGTCACTTTTCTCGTGTAAAACACTGTTTGCTACCTCTCACATTTTGACCGTAGATACTTGCACAAGTGCCACCATTGCCCACGTAACGTTTGTTTCTGTGCTGGAGTGTCTGCCTTTTATTGCAGTATTATACGCTTTTGTAACCTGCACACATATCACTTTTTCCTCGTGGAATGTACCGATTGCTACCTCTTGTTTTTTGGTTGCCCACTATTGTCACGTTTGATTCATGTAACTTAACGTTTGCCTTAATTTGTTCACTTGTAATTTCCTCCTCATGTATCATTACAGTTCCTATTGCTCAGCGCTCCGACACCTTCGGGTAAAGTCCGCGATATTTAACATCGCTTAAATAAATAAAAAATACGAGGGAGCGTGAACTGTGGGACTATATATAAACATGCATAAATACAATTAAGTAAATAATGATGGGCCTGCATGGCCTGGGGCAGAGGCTGGTGTCGGCCTCACTTCGCCTACCTTTGAAGTGCCGCGTCACTGTGTCTCCTCAAGGGCTGGGGCTGGGCCAGGGCACGGCAGAAAGTTCACTGTGGTGTGGGGCCTGGGTGGGCGGCAGCGGCTGGCAGCAGCAGTGTGACACACGACGAGTGTCAAGTGACTCGCGAGTCCTCCTCCCGACCTCCGCTACTCTCCAGCTAGCAGCCCGGGTGTCTGTCACTCAGTCACCGGCTGGCCGCAGGCACCACCACTATCACCGACCGTCACCGCACAGACCGTCCGCCCGCCCGCTATGAAATAGAGAGTGCACACAGTCACACACACCGTGTTGTCAGGTGGTCAGCCCCCCGTATATATGGGAAGCTTGCGGGGGCTGACCAACAACTGCTGTCCAGGGCCGTCATTGGTAGCGTTTTCACGCGCTACATGAATGACGGCCCTGGGGACCCCCACATTGGCTAATTTAGTGGCAAATGGCTCCGGGGCCCAGGCCATAACTTAGCAACTGTCTGTCACTAAGCAACTAAGCTAGGTGGTGACCTAGGGGGCCGTCCAGGTACAGCGCGCATGTGCTGTGTGTGTGTGCACCGCCGTGCAAAATGAAATACAGTGACAAGCCTGATAAGATAACACGCAAGAATGTAGGCTGTAGCAAGGCCTGACCACCGTGAGCCAGGCCCCATTGATGATGGAGGCCAGACCTCGAGTGTATGTGTGAGATTGTGGGCACCCGTCCAAGCCAGTTTTTCCCGCACAGCAACACAAAAATAGCCCAAAAACTAACCCCCCGCCAGTCATAGGTTTTTCCCGCACAACTGGGAAAAAAGTCGCCCAATTGTGCGGGAAATAGCCCAATCTGACAACATTGATAGCCAACCAGGTGAAGGTACACAACCTATAACCAATCAGAGTGTTTCAAACGGCCCTCATGTCACCACGCCTCATCTATGTCCCGTTCTGCACTCTAATGATATGTAAACAATACATTGCATTCTCCCCGTACAGCATGCCAATTTAGGAAAGCCATATATGTGGACTTTAGTAATTTTACTATGTAAACATATACAATACATCATTTCTGAAATTTAAACACTGGATAGATAGAATAAAGAGGAGGCAACCAAATTAAAGTCGATGCTTTACAGAAAGTGTCCTCCTCTCTCAATGAAGTACACTTTCTGATGAATCTGATGAATCAAGTTACTAAAGTCCACATAAAATTACAAATTCCTTTAATGATTATTCAGAAATTCTTTTTAATGCATGGTTATAAATGTCATTTCAATGAATCCTATTGGAAAGCACAATCTGATTTGTGCGTTCCACTGTTAGCTGTAACAAATAAGCCTTTTAAACTTTATATCAAGATAGGAACTGAACTGCATAAATGATATAGAACCATGTTGTGAAAAACATTCATTAACACAGTACTGTTAGGGGTGCCATATAACGCTATGGGTGCTATGTGTAGTTAGGTGTCTTCTTTGTGATAAATCCATCCATGAACTGTAAGCACTTTTCCGAGTTAAACTTCTTTGGAATTGTATGGCTGACAGCCAGCTACATCTGCTGCTTCTCCACTAATGATGTAAATTTGCTCTATTTGTTCTCCAAATGTGAAGAAACAGCAGCTAGTGCCAGATTGTTGAACGTTTTATGATGTCTTAGTGACATTTGAACTCTCAGTGGTATAGTGCAGAATGTTTAAATGTTTGTTTTGACTGAAACATGCTGATAATTACAGGAAGGCAGCCTAGAGCAAACCCTTACAGCGGTAAATCAAATGCAGGTATTAACAATTTTTCAAATTATTCCGATAAGTGAATTATATTCAAAGTACAATTCCATTCAACCATGAAAATTGTTTAAGTTATTTACACATGTTTAATATTACATGTAGGGCTCTATAATAAATCCATCATTATATATGACCGTATTTTTTAGCTATTATCATAGATTTTCGTGGAGCAAAATTGCAGCTAACATACCTTACTTTGAAACAGGGACGTTACACACGTTATAGTTAAAAAAACACGAAGGGGCTTATTTATGAGCACTTGCGCCACTTTTGCACCGCCGGTGTAAACACTTTTTGTGACGCACCAGCAGTGAAAAAAATGCGCCTTGTTGTGCCATATTTACAAAGTGACGCATTTAGGTAGATGCGTCACTTTGTAAACCCCTACCCCACATTATACCGGCGCCAGGTATAATGTATGCAAGGGGGCATTCCGACAAAAGGAAGGGTCGTAGCAGTGACGCAGTGAAATCTATTAGATTTCACTGCGCCACTTCTAGGACGCAAATGCTTCAATATCTTACGCCTGCTTCATAGCAGGCGTACGACAGACGCAGGCATATTTAACATCGGACTTGCGCATGTTGAATGACCCATTGCTGGAGTTGCGTCACTTTTGTGACACACTCCAACAATGCGTAATTTTTGCTCCTACCGATACGTCAAAAATGCTGACGTATCTGTAGCTCCTTGAGACATGATGCGTCATACTGTAAATGTGACACATCATTAGTGTCGCAAGGAGGGTGCAAAGAAGAGTGACGCAACGCTGTTTTCTCGCAGCGATGCATCACTTTTCATAAATCGGAACTGATGAAAATAGTACTGAGTATCCAGTCAGGCTCCCCAACGGATGCTGCTCCGTTAAGATATATATAAGATATTTAGAAACCAGTTGGGACTCCTTATAACTCATATAAGATGTTTGGCAGAGCTGTCCTTTCAGGCAAGCTATGTGCCCCTTGGTGGGAAAACAGCTCAGGTAATTCTGATTAAAAAAAGGCAAACCTGAACCTGTCCCATCTGGACAATTTTCGCCCAATTTCTCTCTTACCTTTCTGTGCTAAAGTGGTGGAGAAAATTGTCAATGCCCAGATAGGTAAATATATGGAAGAATGTCAACTTCTCCACCCCTCACAGTCAGGCTTTAGAAGCAACCACTCCATGGAATCGGCTCTGCTTTTGTCCACAGAACTGCTTCGAAGGAAAGTAGATGAAAGGCGGACCGCTGCTTTGCTGTTGCTAGACCGTAGTGCGGCATTCGATACCGTCTCGCATCCTTTACTACTTGCCCGTCTCAGGGAGGCAGGGGTTGTGGGGCCGGCTCATGATTGGCTGTGTTCGTTCCTGGCGGATAGAAGGTTTCAAGTCCACTGTTCCCCCTTTAAATCGGAATCTCGGTCCTTAAAGCAGGGGGTTCACCAGGGCGCTATTCTGAGCCCTACTGTATTCAATCTTTACATGGAACCCCTGGCGAAGATTGTGGAAAACCACGGAGTTGAGATTGTGTCCTACGCTGATGACACTCTGCTGGTGGTGACCCTATCTCATCTCCCGGAAGAGGCGGCGGCTAACTTCTCCGCCTGTCTAGCGGAATTAGCAGGCTGGATGAATAACAACAACCTCCACCTCAATTGGAGCAAAACTGAGCTTCTAGTGATGGGGAAAACACCATCAATTTGGTCTTTAGCTTGGTGGCCACCCAAACTAGGGCCTACTCCCAACCCCTCTGAGCAGGTGAAAAACCTTGGTGTACGACTGGACGCCAATCTCTCCTTTGAACATCATATCAGAGGGGTTGCAGGCAAGTGCTACGGCATTTTAAAAAGCCTTCGTAAAACCTTGGACCTACTCCCTGTTACTGGGAGGAAAACGCTAATACATACCCTTGTCACCTCCCATCTGGACTATGGTATATCAGCTTGAGTAAGAAAGGACTGCATCAACTTCAATGCGTTCAGAATGCGGCTGCTAGGTTGGCATTGAATCTCCCCCGGAAGTCTTCAGGGAGCCGTGCTTTAGGCACCTTGCATTGACACCCCATCCAGGAACGTATTGTGTTCAAAACTATGTGTATGGCACAGTGCATTGCGCAGGGAAAGGGACCCTTATGCTTACAAAATATGCAGGCCATGTATCGTCCTAAGCGGCTACTGAGATCCCTAGGTAGTATGCTATTCCAGGTCCCGCGTATTTAAAGAGCATGAATGGGCGGTCGCTCTTTTAGATACCTTGCCAGTAAACAATGGAACGCAATTCTGATTGAGCTCTGTATGGAATCATCTGAGGTGAGGTTTCGTCAGAAACTGAAGACTCACCTATTTCCCAAGTAGTTCAGGTCCAATATCCGGTGGGCCCCTTCTTGTGCTCCCAGCCGGGCAGTTATTGAAGCTCTTTAATGGTCTGTATCCACAGCGTGGGGACACACTGATTTAAGTGTAACCAGGCGCTTTATAAACTTTATTATTATTATTATTATAAATGAGGCCCGAAATGTCGACATTCACTTTCCTGCAGATCACGTCACTAATGAGTTATGCACATAAATAATTCAACATTCCTAGAGAACAATATTTTATGACAATATTTTCATCCTTTATATGAGGATAATTGATGTGGCACTGATTATAATTCCAATTCCAAATATATCTCAAAATATTTAAAACAAATATAGACATAACATTGAAATTATGTAATATGTTTAGGTCAATATGATTTATTAAAGTCCTGAAAGTCGTAAGCCCCCTCATATCTCCAGGAAGTAAAAAGTATATAAGCACATTTATATAGACAGGATTAGACATATGCCACGGGATGCAGGTTGGGCTGGCAAGAAATTGGGTAAAGCTAACAAAATCAGCATTAATGATAGTCATCAAAATGCAACGTAAAGTACCCCCAAATAGCTTTTCAGCTATATTGGGATGAGTATGATTCTATTGTCTAGGGCACCATAAGTGATCAATTAGTACATTTTTAACATTGCTGCTAACAGTCTTGTAGAATCCACGCAGTGAGTGTCTAGTGCTCTAACCAAGCTGAAATGGCGGAAAGCACTATACATAGACTGCGAGGAAATTTATGGGCCTCTCTTTGGTTTCTGATATACAGAGCAAATTGAAATTAATAAAACATGCCCTGGAAAAAGAGAAAACACATTGGTCCTTATGAAAAGTGACGCATTGCTACGAGTAAGCATCGATTAATCACTTTTCATTGCGCCCTCCTTGCGACACCAATGATAAATCATATTTACAGTATGACACATCATGTCGTAAGGAGTTACAGATAAGTCAGTATTTCTGACGTATCTGTAGTGCAAAAATTACTCATTGCTGGAGTGTGTCACAAAAGTGATGTAACTCCAGCAATGGGTCATTAAACATGGGCAAGTCCAATGTGAAATGTGACTGCGTTCGTCTTACCTGCCATAAGGCAGGCATATGATATTGATGCTAGGAGGAAAATTAGTCTGAAAAGTGGAACCCCATAGGCATCTGCACCTGACCTGCTATCCCTAAATATATGTAAATAGTGTGGAATAATCCAAAACAGTGTGCAAAATGAAAACACACCGCCTGCCCCAGTTCTTATGGATTACCATTTATACCTGAATGAGAACCCATACAATGTAAAACTGACTATTGAATACAGTAGGAAACAGATTAATTTCTTGGATATGACTTTTTTCATAAAGGACAACAGTGTGCAGAGCATGACCCTTCATAAAAGCACTGCCTGCAACAGTACCTACATTTTAAGAGTGCCCACCCTCAGCATGTGATCAAGAACATCCCATATGGTGAAATGGTCCGTATGCGGAGGAATTGTAGTGCTGACCAGACCTTCAATAAAAACATTAATGAGACCAAACAACGTTTCCTTGCCCGGGGATATAACGTGAACGCAGTTGAGAGGGCCCACAGGAGGATAAATACAACATCCAGGGAAAATCCACTGAATTTAAACCAAGAAAAAAAGAATCGTAAACACCATGTAGCATTCAATACCCAGTACAATGTTCACAGCAGAAAAGTTTATAACGTTTTGCAGAAACATTGGCACCTACTACGGGAAATCTCGACTCTTAAAGACTCAGTGTTACATTCTCATATATGGATTTATCTCTTTAAGAAATGTAGAAATGGTCGCATGCCATTGCATGCAACATGTTTTGCTTTAATGGTATTCCAAATTCCACATGCTTGTGGAATTGTTATGTTTTGCACCTGGGAGACAGTTTATGCTGGACTCTGATGCAGGAAGAAGCTTGCCGTGCTGCCAATAAAGAGACATTGTTTTTTCACTAAACTGACTGATTATTCAACAAAAATGGCGATGAGGGAAATCACCACTAGGCAGCACGGGATTTAGTGGTGTTGAACCCATCTTTAATTCTATTTTTTGGAAATTCTTTTGGTATGTACTTTCAATTCCTTTAAATGTACTTTGATTGTACCTGCGGCAGAAAGAAAACATTATAGTGCTCTGATTGCACCTGCGGCTGTGATCTTTAAATACGCTTTACGTGTATATTATGGCAATTTAAACAATCTTCTACCGAAGCATCGTTTGAGCTGAAATAGATTTTACCTATTTTGCGCGACACTCGTGAGAAACCTTCTTGTGATTCTGCCAATTATTTTTTTATGTATTGTATTGTATATTGGATTTATATAGCGCTTATCACCCAGGGGTCTCTAAGCTCTTGCCTTGGGAACCCGTCCTGGCTTTTCCCTGTGAGATATCCCCTACAGGGCATCCCCAAGGTGAAAGCCAGGCATCCCGCCGCGGGGGGCCGCTGTGGAGATTAAGCACGCTTAATGCCCAGAGTTGCAGAGTGTGAATCCATGATTAGGTCAGGCACCGAAGCGAGAATTATCAAGTCCGTGGACATTTGAGCTCAAGACCCTGCCGCGTCGGGATTTGAACCCTAGTCCCAGGTCTGACCTCTGCTTCAGGGTCTGCCTGCTCTAACCAGTGAGCCACACTTCTCCATGTCTATATCTTTGTTTAAAACATACGTAATTTTGAAAACAAATACCTTTTGCTGATGTTCCATTCCGAATGCTTCTATGTCGAAACTGAATTTGCGCAATGTTTCGTGATGATGCATAAGCGTTAATCACGTCCTCACGTTTTGGATATCTTACAATTTTTGGAAAGTAAGTGTTTAATTATTTAAACAATTCTTGGAAAAATTTAGAGATTTTAAAACACGAAGGAATAAGAGGAGAATAAAAGATTCAAACATACTAGATTATTTTATCAACACAAGATATATTTCAAGTTTAGCCATTTTATGTGATACTACCTACAATTGGACATTTTTTATTTTTTCCATAGTCAACAAAGCACAATTTATATTTTTGCGTTATAGTATACAGAACATAATCAAATAAATATGCAATTTGATCCTCCTACGAAATTCTTACAAGTCAAGGGTGATCCACCTATGCCATGGACAAGGTGGAAAGAAAAATTCATGACATATATGAAAGCTATCGATGGTGAAAGGATGGGCTCTGAAAGGAAGAAAAGTATTCTTTTACATTGCCTTGGTTCTGAAGGCCAAGTCATTTTTAGATCGTTACCTCAGATAACTGTTCAAAGTGAAGGAGGAGGAGATTCCATGAATGTTTACACAGAAGCTTTAGCAATACTTTAAAAAAGATTTAAGCCAAATGTTAGTATTGCTCTAAACCCTTTCAAATGTTATACTAGGAAACAAAAGGAGGACAATTCTTTTGATGATTTTTTAACATCTTTAAGGTCATTAAGCTTACATTGCAACTTTGGAATGATGACGGATGAAATGATACGAGACCAGATCATTGTGCACGTCAAATGTAAAAAAATTCAAGATAAGCTTTGGGTTACGGGTGATCCTAACTTAACAGAGACAATTGCTATTGCCAAAGCTCAAGAACAATCTGATTTATGGATGAATTCCATTAGGAATAACACAGAAAAGAAAATTTCTGAAGAAGAGATTTGTGTTATCAAAAGTAAACAAGTTACTAAACATGTATCTGTTCAATCTTCAACAAGATACAATTCATATAGACCTAAACAATTTAATACACAAAAACCTAATGATTTTGGTAATGTACAAGGAATGTGTTTTAGATGTGGAAATAGATCTCATTATGCTACGTTTCCAGGTTGTCCAGCATTGAAAAAAGAATGTAACTTCTGTAAAAGTGTTGGTCATTTTAGAAGCATGTGTAGAGACAAACGTACTCAATTTTTCAATAAGGGTTCTGTTTCTTTATCATAAGAAGAAAATGTGAATGTTATTAGTAATGCTGACTATAAAATCAATAAGGGTTTTGTAGTATCAATTGTGGACGACCAAACAATGTTACATTTTAAGTCACCGAATTGCATTTTCAAAGTATGTGAATGTGAATTGTCTCTTATGGTGGATTCCAGTTCACCATGGACCATTATAACACAAGAATATTTCAGTAATACTTTAGCCAAGTCTAAGATGTTGGATGAAATGAGGGAGTCTGATATTGTTGCAAAAATGCAAAAAAAATTTCTGGAACAAATATTGACATCATTGGTTTTTTTCACGTTGCAATTCATTTTAAAAACAGAAAAGCTGACATAAAACTGTTCATTTCTCTCAAAGGGGTTAATATGTTAGGATGACTTGATCAATGGAAATTAGGGATTCAGCTGAATCCACGTGCTAAAAACCCTGTTTCTCTTTGTGATGAAAGTTTAATGGGTACTGTTTCAGTGAATGATCCACCTAAATTCTTAAACATCACTAATATTGAGAGAGGAGGTAATCTAATAAAATGTTTTAGTTCTGTTTTCAGTGAGAAGTTAGGTAAACTAAAACATTTCTCACATAATATTGTTCTTAAAAGAAATCACACACCGGTTGTACAAAAACTTAGAGGTGTTCCAATCAACATTAGAGAGGAACTTAAGGGTATGTTGAAAGAGTTACTTGATGAGGGAATATTGAACCAATAGAATCATCGGAATAGGTATCTCTCATAGTTTTGGTAAGAAAACCGGATCAAAAATTAAGGCTTTGTGTTGATCTAAGAGCTTTGAATGCCAACATTGTCATCGATTGTCACCCCTTGCCAAACATTAATGAATTAGTCTCGATGTTAGATGGGGCAAGAATCTTTTCAACTTTGGATCTGAGATCGGCCTACCATCAAATTGAATTGACAGAAGCATCTTGGAGGCTCACAGCTTTTATAACACCTCAGGGTTTGTTCCAGTACATACGTATGCCGTTTGGCCTGGTGTCAGCGGCATCTGTTTTTCAAAGAACAATGTTTAATATGTTCAGAGATCTTGACATGTATGTTAAATGTTTTCAGGATGATATTCTATTTTTTTCAAAGGATTTGATTGAACATGAGACACATTTACAAGAAGTGTGCAAAAGATTAGAGTTAAATGGCTTAACGGTAAAAGCGCACAAATGCAAACTTTTCCAAGAATCAGTTGATTATTTAGGACACACACTTCCGGGAGATGGTGTTATTCCCAAGAAATCAAATGTAGAAGCTATTATTAAAGTTCCCACTCCGATAAATAAAGATCAGTTGGTTTCGTTTGCCGGAATGTGCAAATATTACAGCAAGTTTGTGATAAATTTTGCCACTAAAATGGAACCTTTAAGAAAATGTTTGAGGCAAGGGGAAGAGTATATATGGACTGATACACAACAAAAAGCTTTTGAAGTAGTCAAAAATGATATCATACACTCACCTACACTCAAACCTTTTCGTATCAACAAAGAATGTGTGATTACAGTAGATGCAAGTTTGTATGTCTAGGCAGTGTACTGTCACAGAAAGAAGGTAGTAATGAATGGATTGTAGCATTTGCATCTAGAACTCTCAATGAGTGTAAAAGAAAGTATGCTGTAATAGAAAGGGAACTTCTTGCTTGTGTTTGGGCTATTGAGCATTTTAGGTTGTATGTATGGGGTTAAAAATTTACACTTAGGACAGATCACAAGCCTTTGGTTAATATTTTATCTGTGGGTGGTGGATGGAATTCTACAGCCAGGATAGCCAGACTCGCTTCAAGGTTACAGGAATATAATGTTGTCACTGTTTATGTTCCTGGTAAAAAGAATGTTATGGCTGATTGTTTATCGTGTCTTTCTTGTGGTCAAGATGAAGTTAGTGTGTTAAATGAAGGGGATTTTGTGGTAACTGTTCAGGATGTTCTACAAGATAAATTTCAGGATATTTCTGAATCACTGTGGTTAGAATGTGTACAGAAAGATACCAAATGGGAAGAACTCAAGAGTTATATCAATAAGGGATGGCCAAGTAAGGATAAGGTTAGGTCAGAATTGTTACCATTCTATAATGTGGAAGAAGAATTGGAGTTGGAATCTGGTTTTGTATTTAAGTCTGGGAAGTGTGTTCCTCCGGAGGGGATGCAGGAAGTCATACTTAAAGTTGCACATAAAACTCATCCTGGCATTTCCTCCATGAAGCGTTTGGTTAGGTCGTATTTTTGGTGGCCTGGAGTTGATAGATTTATTGATAGAACAGTCGGAGAATGTCAGGAATGTGCATCTAGTGAGAGAATGTTGAAGGTTGTTACTCCACCTCTTAAAATGGTATAATGGCCATCTGAACCGTGGGAGAAGGTTGCATTTGATATTTCCGGGCCTTTCCACATGCTACCAGAGTCTTTAGGTTATGCTTTGGTTATGATAGATTATCACTCCAAGTGGCCGGAAGTTAGGTTTGTTCCTAAAGCTACCACCGAAGCAGTCATAGGGTTTTTCAAAGAAATTTTTACTAGAGAAGGCTGTCCTTCGATAATGGTCACTGATAATGGTGTGCAATTAACGTCTGTAGAAATGTCTGAGTTTCTTAAAGAATGCAATGTTGTTCACAGGTTGACTTCTTTATACGAACCACATGAAAACGGTCGAGTGGAGAGATTTAATCGGGTGCTGAAAATTTTTATTGTAGAATCTATCAGATGAAGGGAAAATTGGGTAAGTGCATTAGAGAGAGGTTGTGGATTTATCGCATTACGCCCCATTCCACTACAGAGGTGAGTCCTTTTAAACTATTCAAAGGTCGCAACCCAGCATCCAATGTTTTACCATGGTGGTTAAAGGAGAAACATAACAATGTATTAGTGGATGAAAAGGAGAATGTTACTGATGTTGCCAAACGTGTGGAAGACAAGCAATTAAAAACAAAGATATGGTATGATAAGAAATGGAATGCAAAAAAACAATATTTTCAGGTGGGAGAATGGGTTAGAATTCGTAAACCAGGTTTATTGTCCAAAGGGTCTAATAAATTTAGTGATCCTATTGAAATAAAAAAGTGTTTACTAACAGTGTTATGACTCAAGATGGTAGAATTTGGACCATGGGAAGATTGGCCAAATGTTCCAATTTTTATAATGATCACAGTGGTTGTCCTGACAAAAATTTGATTGTTGACAGAAATGATTCTGTTGCCTACAGAGTCAAAGATGCGAAACGAGTTATCAATTTACCTAAAAGATATGCTGACTATGTGTAATGCTGTACATTTTTTTTTTCTTTTTTTTACACATTTGTTTTTCTTCATTGTTTTTGTTTAGTTTCCTTTTGTAAAAAGGGAGATGTGTTACATTCTCATATATGGATTTATCTCTTTAAGAAATGCAGAAATGGTCGCATGCCATTGGATGCAACATGTTTTTCTTTAATGGTATTCCACATTCCACATGCTTGTGGAACTGTTATGTTTTACACCTGGGAGACAGTTTATGCTGGACTCTGATGCAGGAAGATGCTTGCCGTGCTGCCAATAAAGAGACATCGTTTTTCACTAAACTGACTGATTATTCAACACTCTGTGACCTCAAAAACTAGGGTAACTTATAGAAGATGACAAAATCTGAGGAACACTCTATGCTCAAGCTATATAACCACTCCAAAGACGATCACCTGGCTACCTCATAATACTAAAGGTTTTTACACTTGTGGTGATTTTAATGTGTGCAAACTTGGGAAAAACAAAATGAAAAAGTTTTGTTTTAACAAAAAACGCACATACAACATTAATCATATGATCAATTGCAAGACCCAATAGGTAACGTATATTTTGGGCTGCTGATGTAACAAAATCTATGTGGGCAGAACCACATGACCACTTAAAATCCGAATTCATGATCATATAAGGGCCATACATAATAGTGATCATAGGTATCCCTTAACTCACCTCATACAAGAAAAACATGAAACCGATGAAGAGTGCTGGTTCATGGGTATTGATCATATCCCATGCCAACCAAGAGGAGGTGACAGAGAATTGTTATTAACCCCCTGGCCGCAGTGGTAGTTCCGCCGCGGCGCTGGGGGGGGGGGGGCGCGGAGCGGCCATGCTTGTGATGGAACCACTCCATCACGAGCCATGGGCACGCTGTGCTAATGATGGAGCACGTCCGTGGCTCGTGACGGAGTGATTTTGTAATGAGCACTTAAGGAGTTAAGAAAAAAAGAGGCAGGATATATATGTAAACTTCGATGCATTGAAATGGGTCATAACAGTGAGGATGAAATGCATTATTTTTTATAGAAAACTGCATAAGATTGAACCTGTTCCCACTTACTTCCCCTGACTATGTAGGAAAAATGGGATTGTTCCTGTCCCCACTGTTTCACTCTCATCAGGGACTTCCACTTAACAATGAAATTGTATCCCATACATTATGTTTGGCCAATTGGCAGATTGACATGTTAGGTGTATTTCTGATAAATATATTGAAAATAGGAAATTAGCCAACAGATAGATCGACTTGCTATGTGTTCTTTTGATAAATGTATGGGAAATAGGAAATTGTAAAACATTTGAATGTAATCCACAGGTATAAATATCCCTTCTTCTGCTTGTTTGTAATAGTGTACCCTTTCTGCAGATTGGATGCATCTTCGAAATGTATTTAATAATATAATGTACTATATTATGGTTTCGATTGCCTTTTATGTTTGGCTTTTCAATTGTTGGGTATTTGAGCCCAGCATTTCTTCATTCCTTGGGTCATCCAATATCCTGCCCGACTCAATGTTACACTGTTTCTGTTTATGATAGAGCATAGAATTCTCTTCTGGCTCTCTTCTATAACACAGGATTTTCAGACTCCCATCTTGCCTTCACCTCAGGCATGCCTTCACATGAATGTAGGCTTGAATTTCACACACTACCTACAGTCACAATGGCCAGCTTAGCATTAATGACGTGTTCTTGTTTTCATGTTACTGCAGCTGTCTGTTGTAGCCCTTCCTATCTATCGCTTGCTCTTGTTTTTTCCTCTTTTTGCTTCCTTTCTTTTCTTATATGATTTAATTTTTTCGTGACCCTCACCACATTTAATTGCCAGATCATTTGCAGCATCTCCGTTTTTATGGATTGTTATTAATAAGAATCCATTAAAAGAGTGCGGCTGGTATCTAACAATTAATAATATAGTATACATGACCCCTTTTTTAATCTTGGCTATTTTCCATAGTCTCATTCCATCTACCACTTGCCACGTTGTATCATCATATTAATGTTATAGTTAGTCCCTGAGAAGGTCTTTGTAATTTACATAATCCTGAACGACCCTTTCCAAGATGGTGGCTATAAATAACCTGCTAAAGTAGATATATGGACTTTCTAGTCCTGCTTTGCGTTCAATTGTACTATACTATCTCAGGAATACAGAATGTATGTTGAGGGGAAAATCAATAACATGTCACATCTAGATTTTACTGATTGCATCACTTTGGCATAAAATACGGGAACGGTTTATTAAGAGCTGCGGGATATTAGAAATAGTTTGTAGGAATATTTCACATTTAGAAATATGATGGTTGATAATCCAATATATCTATGTTATTCTCCATATTTTATTTTACATTCTAGGTCTGAGACCTTTGGTAAATACATGGTTTGAAATCAGTAACCTGTAAATATCCGTTCTTCCGTATACACTACAAGATTGTGGCGGTATTGCACCACGTTTTATCTGAACTTTTTTTGGGCGACTGCTTTTCTTTATTAAAGCGAATTAGCTTGGGTATATTAATCTACTTTGGCCAAACTGTGTTCAGACGGTGCTAGTCTTCGGGTGGTGAGGATCATCCCGACGTATTTTGGTGAGTTATTTAATGGAACTGTATGTTTTAGCTAGGACCTCTGTTGGTTTGTAGATTAAGGGTAGAGAACGGTTATGAGGAAAGCTGCATCTATTAGGATCTCTGGTGTTGTTAATTTGGGTTTGCAAGGAGTGTGTGTCGGGAACGCTACATTTGTATAAGAAACACTCAGACCTATGCTGGTTCCTAAATACATCAGCTTGGATATGTGTTAATGGTTAAATAAGTACTGTGTCCACATTACCTACTAGCATACCAGCTTTTTATTGGAATGTACCCTTTTAAGGGATACTTAGACCCATGCTGGTGCTTAAAATACATCAGATATGCGATAATGGTTAAATAAGTACCGCATCCACATCAACCACTAGCATATCAGCTTAATATTGGATTATCTCTCACCCCAAAGGTAACATACTCTCAGAGATTGTCCGCGGAGAGACAATGAACACTCACGGGTTAGTCAGTCTGAGCATTGTCACCCTTTACCACATGACTGAGTTCTTGAAACCCATTATCATTCTATTATTGTTGTTCTTGAAATATGACCTGACGCCTGTGTTTATCTAGTTACTATGTTTTAAAATTAGAACTCCTCACTGTTGCAATAGGCAAGGCCATTAGTGAAAATCACTTAATTGCTGTTGTCCTTGAGTCATGATTTACATCGGTAGTGTCAAGCTGTAGTGTACTTCCTATATTCCCAATAGGCTCTACGCATTGGAATAATATATCCTATAGATGTGACGTAGGACTTATGTCTACTAGGTCGCTATCGAATATATAAGACTTAATTGTGAGTGTCAGCCAGCTCAGAGGTCACTAGAAACTTTGTCAAGTTCACAAGAAGGGATTTAGTTTCTGGCAACTGCATAAACATGACAACTTTGTTTCCCTAAGATGAAACTGATCTTCAGAGTTGTGGAAACAATAGATAGATATTTTACTCAGTCATTTGCGCATGCTTCGTTTCACCAGAGGTGCAGAGAAATAGAGAGATGGGTGTTTTCAAGTAAAGTATTTATTGAACAGTCTTCTTTCTCATGCAGAAGAAATGAACTGCTACAATCGTAAGACTTGTTGCAAAGTATAATGCGTACAGTAAGAAGAATAGGATAAATAAATACTGTAAAAGCATTGTCTGGTTCCTAGACCATGGATAAATACATACATAAATAACAAAGGCTAAAAAAGTGGAAAGTCTGCGATGGGTTTGTATATTTTCAGAAATCTGGTGGCGCTCTACAGGTAGTGGTTAGGTTGATGTTTATGATTGCTTGTAGTTGGTGCAAATGGGTCAGAGAAAACCCAAACTCTGAAAAAACAGGGATGTCAGAAGATCCTTCCCTGTGTATAATTGTAAGCAGAAAGCCAATGCACACAACGATTGAATGTGATATGGGTTATCACCAACAGATGTTGAAGAAAAAGTACCACGGATGTGTTCTTTTTGTGTCGTTTTTTATTTTTGATATATATATATTTTAGAACATGAAACCAGCCGACACGTGTTTCGTCAAGCAGGGAGTTAACCCGTGACTCTTCAGGGCTGTAAAACGAACGTGAGGAGCAGGGTCGGTGGAACGGTGATACTTCCGACCCGGTCCTAATCGGGTTTTACCGCAGGGCGCACTTGGGTCAGCAGTTACGTCTGGGTAAGCATGGGTGGTTTACAGAGAATGGCGAGTAAAGCCGTGGAGTGCGAAGGCTCGTTGTGGGTCAAATCTGGGGTTCGGTGTCTGGGTAGATCTCACTTGGAGGCGGGTCTCGCCGAGTATGGAGAGGACCTCCCAGACGTAACATTCAATCGTTGTGTGCATTGGCTTTCTGCAAAGGCTAAAAAAGTACTCAACTGGTGCTTCTAAAATACGCCTACCCGATGTACCTAGCCTAAGTATAGTACGAGGGATGAAGTAAATGAGGTCTAGCATAAATGTAGTATTCTTTGCCAAGAATCTATCCAAGATTTCTCTTAGGGTCTAATCAGCTCCGTACCTTGTTTTAGAATCGAGACGGTCAATCTCAGGACTCGATTTCCCAACGACCCGCAAGGGTAGCTTGGAAACACTGGAGGCTGGATTTCTCGGCAAGAGAACAGACAGGGTCTCTCTCTCAGTGCGTCTGCTGAAGGGTCGACCTCCTTCGGTACTTGCTGTAGCAGGATGCGTCGGGCAAGTAGATAGTCAACCCGCTCCAAACCACTGTGTGTTTGCTATGGCAAGTGTGGGCATATTTATACCTTGAAGGTGCCGAGTTTGACGTAAAGGTGGACATAATAACGTCATCAAAGAGTCTCAGTTCTTTGAAAACTCCTTGATTTCTTGGAAAAATCAATATGCAAGCAAGGGGAAGTACCTAGCTGCTGAATCCGAGTTTTCCAAGAAATCGGTGTGGATTTTCGGAACTAGTGGAAGTAGCCCTGCCGTATTTGGACTGCATGAGCTATGTCTAAATATTGTTATGATTGCTATGCCTATATAAGGATTTGGTTATTTAAATCTATATAAGGGCATGAATCGGGAAAATTTCACTAGGGTCCTAAAATGCTTTACAACACCAACTCCACATATATCATGTTCAACATTACTAAGTTCAAGCACTAAAACATATTCTACAGCATGTGTTTACAATCCCACCCAAGAATTCATTAAAAATGCATTTGAAATGGTTGTACACGAGAAAGAAAATTGAGCATTGTACTGAACGCATTTAAAAGCAATGATTTCATCTTAAGCATATACCATAATATTGGAAATGCTAACAAAATTAATCACGAAATTACATTTATGAAATAGCTCTTAGTAACGGAAGAAAAGTCGAGACCATCCCATAGCAGTATATACAACCTTTTTTGGTTTGTGAATTCGGTCAATATTGTTTCTACGAAGTATTCAAAGAATTCTTGTTCTTTAAGAATAGTTCTAGCACATTGCTTTGTGCCAAATTTCATTGTATTTGGAAAAAGTCTAATCAAAAATCGTGGAAACATAGAGTTCCAGAGTTAGAAGTTTTTGTTTTGAAAAAGCGAAGGTTGAATTTCATAGTTGAAAGAATGCTGTGTGCTAACTTCAAAAGGTATTCTCGGTGTCAGGAGAAAACATTAAATCGTCTAGGCTGGCAAAGAAATCGTCTACCACAGTAGATGAAAGTTGAACCACTTCATTAAGTAGATCAATTGTACACAGATGAGAAGCATCGCCATCAGCGTTAGTAGCATTAGCAATGTTCGTAGTTGATGGTACCTGTGTGCCTGTTGGACCACGTACCTCACCTTCAGGTGGAATTGCCGGTGAGATCTCTATGAATGCCGTCATCAGGATTGGTAGCCGTTGGGGGCAACACAATACATGAGCCATTATCGGACCCAGTAAGGCGTCAACATCCGTTGGCATTGCTGATGGAAGTGTTAGAAAGATATCCAACACTCATTCCTCTCCACAAAGCAGGCATTGTAGAACACGTAAGATGCAATCTTGCCAGATTGGTCTGAACGACAGGAACCATGTGGTATTCAGAGATGCATTCTGCAGCACTCATAGTAAGAGGAAAATACCCTCAATTATAGTTTGTGTGCAGGAAGGTGTCCCTTGCTGCACAAAAGCAATCATCTCTGCATTTTAGGCATCCTTGCACCATGGCGCAAGGGTGTCTGTGTTGGTGCAGGGCTGCTGTTTGTGCATCGGCACAGGAGAGGACAGAAATGCACCATGTCATGCAGATATGACATTCCTGCCCTTTTCTTTTGACTCACGGCAGCGCAGTAGGAAGACCTGCTGCGCTGCCCTGCGTCTAAAATTTATAAAGGAAGACCACAAGACATTTTTCGCATAAATTTCGGAAACTTAAAAATGCCGAATTTATCACAATAAATATCCTGCGGTAAAAGGAGGTATAAATGTTCACTTGAAAAGCTCCTCTTCTAATGTTTTTTCTTTATGTCATGATTATACCGTTTTCAGTTTATTTTTGCTTTTGACCTCTTTTTACACACGAGTAAACACAAAGAAACGCGCAATGAATAAAAGAGAGAACAGTGATTTTAATCTGACTCTACATGGGTACATTATGTTAGCTCTAGGCTTTTTTTTATCAGGCTGTTGTTTAAACCCCAGCGGTCAAATTGTTATACCTTTCTTATCATTGTTTGGTTGTGTGTTTGAAGAACTGATAGGATCTCTTTTTGTAACGTGAACAGCATTCAGTCTCAGCCGAGAGCTCCCATTGTCTGCCAGACAGCCCTTCTGCCGTCAGGGACTGCACGCTGAGGGTCAGTTGCAGAGCTCAGTGGTACAGCGCATTAAAGGAAATGTGCATGCACAGAGCTTAAGCAATGAACACTAAAACAGATTTCCATCAAAGCAAACACCCACAACCTGTTAGTTCATACAGACAAGCAGATGCTGCTTTTGGCTGCCTTTGGAGCCACACAATAATGCACCCAGTATCAATCGGTAAGTACTGCAAACCAGTCATAAAAGTACTACATTAAACAACATGAATTAGGCATCCACTGCGGTGCACTAAGACATAAGATGCTACTGTATGGCTACGTTAGAGTGGTATACGGTGTGAAATGCAAGACACGCAGGCTCATTTGGCCTGCAAATGTACATTCAAACGGGACCTTCAAGATATTAGAAGGAGAACGAGGAGATTATTTATATAGACTTCATCAGCAAGGGTGCATTTTTAAATAATATTTTTTACGGACGTGACCTGGAATAACAGAGAACAGTCATTTAAAGAAGGAAAATACATGATACAATCTCTATCGTGATTTAAATATGCGCAAACAAAGCCCTGATTGTTCATTTCGTATTCTGGGCAAGTGTAACGTCCAATGGCGTCGCTAGTGTAGTGTAACCGTGACATACTGGCCCAATTTTGAGCCAGGGACATTTGTTAATTGCTTGTTGGACATGTTACGTTACAGGGGCTTCGAAGCAGGACTGTAACAGCAACACTGCGAGCTGGCTTTTGCAATGACCATCTGTGTCGTAATGCAAATCTATTCATAGCTTGCATTGCATGAAAGTCAATTTGTAGTTTATTTTTTATTTTTTCATTAATTTAGGATATTGATATCCAAAGCAGGTGGCTGTGAGAGATGAGTAGTTCTGTTACTATATATAGAGCTGGAAAGCGGATAATTTAAGGGGGATCCTGAGGACACATAATGAACTCCTATAAGGATGACCCATCATCATCTGCCTATTTGTATTCTATAGATATTCACAAACATTGTGATCTTAACTTATGTAACCTTGATCACAATCATCAGGACGTGTGTACACAATACATATTTCATTCATTCTGTGCCCCTGCCATTACAGCTGCACGATGGAGGATGGATGCTGACCATAGTAAACAAACCTTTGTTGCGCTACTTTGGCTTCTGATGTTGAAACAAACATTTAGAATTCACTTCTCCTGGTGCTGCATACTAAACATTGTTTATCTATGGGGAAAGCATGAGAAACTAGTTTTCTCTCAAACATTATTCATGATATCCCAGCAGAAGGCTTTTTCACATTTGTAAAATCACCTTAGAACACACCATAATTCAGAAAATGAGTATGGTACCATCAACAAATGATTTATATTTTAACTAAAGTCTTAAAAACTTCTATTAACTGCAATGATTTTTAATGAGGTGCTATCATGTATATTGGTCTCAAGATGGCTGCCAACACTTCTTGGATGAAGTCAGGACCTTTTCTAGGTGTTTTGCCGCCCTAGGCGAGAATTGAAAAATGCTGCCCCCTCCCTTTTATTGCCATCACTCTCTCCCCCTGTCAACCAGGCTAGAGAGGCACACCCTCTACTGCCGAAAACTTCTGTGTTACTCTCATTTAATATCAGGAAACACGATCACAACAGTCAGTCCTGCAAACGACCTCAACGAAAGGCCCAGACCGTATGGTAGCCATCCACTTGTTACTCTTATTTACTATCAGGAAACACGATCACAGCAGTCAGTCCTGCAAACGACCTCAGCGAAAGGCCCAAGCCAGACCATATGGTAGCCATAAACTCCCAGAACTATGTACACAGATGCCCAATAGAGACTTGTGTTTAAATACCACTGAGGCGTCAAGTTCAAATCGTTTTCGAATCCAGAAACAACTTAACATTCCGCCAAGCACTCATGTAGACATGCAACACCCACGTAGAAAATGCAATATTATTTTTGCCTACTGTCAGCAATCCCCCCAATCAAAAGAAAAAAACATTCATTGCCCTAATAAAGTGCCTACCAATTGACACTTCTAGGAGGATACGCGTTGAGGGTCATTAACAAAAGAAAAAATAAACATTAGGTGATGTAGAGCGACATTATAAAGAAAACCCTTCTTCTTTCAACAGTTTTTTTTCTGTGCAGCGCTTTTTGCAACAGCCCCTCGCTGCAGATAATTAATAATATAACCCAACTCAGAAGTGGTAATTTTGTCACCTTAGGAAAGACAGGGTTAACTTTACGAAAAAATGCAGAATTTGTATCTGCATATTATCGGGAACTTTTGGGGAAACTGCTAAATTAGGAGGAATTCTGCAAAACCAGCACTGGGTGCTATATTGTGTGCTAAAAATCAGTGCAAAAAACAAACGCCGCAAACCGCATCTGCTCGCATTCTGGCAATTCCCGTTGTTCCCATGCATCCACTTGTGCAAAATAAATATTTGCATATTTAGTAGAAGGAAGAACATTATTAGTGCGGTAATTGCTATCGTAACATGGTCTTATGCGACCCCTCGTAAAGGCACTCTAGCTTACTTTAATTCTTCCAACTATACCCGTTGCCAGAGACACATTGCACTCATTCAACTCATTCATCCATTAATTCATTCACACATTAAAAAAGCTTATGTGCTCAATCCTACCCGAGCCTCGTCCCTTGGGGGTCCCTTAGCCTTCCTTACAGGAGGTGCTCCTGATTTATCGCAGGCGCAGCTGACCTTTGGCCCTTGGTAGGTGACCTTGAACAGATTCTGGAAGGGATTCTTTTTATGTCGTCTAGACCTCAGCCCAGGACGAGGCCTGGTGCCCTGATGCATTCGCAGTCTGCCAGCTTCTGTCTTTGCCTCACTCCTCACTCCTCATTGAGGGGTCGTCACTCATGACTGCTGCATGTTGGAGAGTGTGGTGTGTTGTCTTTCAGTTTTGTGTTCCTGTGCTGCTCCCTCAAGGACGTCCTCCTGTTACGCCCTTGTGTGACCTCGTCGTCCTACATATATGGTCCTGGTTGAGGGCCTGAATCCTGGCCTCATAAATCCCTCCCAGGCTCCACTGTCTCATGTAGGCACACTGCGCACTGCGGAACCCGCACAGCTTCATATATTACGCTGTATAAAACGTCTACTGTTTATACGGCTTCAGAGGCTGTTTATGAAATTATGGTGATGAGAAAAGCCTCTTGCGCCGCGCTCTTTGTTATTTTACTACGTCATCTGATTAAATGCTCCCCAAAAGCAGCACAAGGCCCCCTACCAAGTATTTGTTTGCAGTTTTATATAGCGTGAACTCCACCTGAAGGCATCAGAGCGCTTTACATGTGCACCAGTTGCGTTACAGACGGACACATTCATTTGTAGGCACAGGGAGATTAAGTTGAGGTTCCGTAAGAATCGTAATGACGTTTTGGGCTTGATGGGAAATGGATGAGTTTGGTATCTACGAACCGCAAATGATGAGTTTAGTAGGTGTACATGTTTTCGCTACACTACTTAGAAGGGTTTGTCTTATTTACGGGTTTCTTCATCTGAACCCTCGGGTTCCATTTTAGATACGGCATCCATTTTGTTTCTTGCCCTCACGTAGCCGGCGAACGGACAATGTCCGCCTGATGACCCTGGGATTCCCAAGCTCTTGCAGAAGATGTAAATTCCTTTGAGTGTGCCTTTATGACTAGGGGAATGACATGGCAAAGGCAGATGGCTCTGCTCGAGGCTCATCTTGCCGTGCCGGTCTATTGTTTTAGCCTTGCACGTGCTAGGCTCAAATCCTTTGATCCTGTGATCACGCTTCCGATATTGCCCCCACACTCTTTTCAATCTGTTGTCTGTCTTTGTTTTCCTTGCACCTGTTCCTGTCCCTTCTCTTAGCTCGTTTACAACTAGAATGGAATGTGCCTAATGGTAGGATAGCGTGCTTTTACAGTTGGGAACCGGCAATGTTACTGTAATTATGTTCCGGGCTTCTGAAAACATGAATGCGACCCTTTTGAAGTTTACTGTGGGAACTGAGTTGTAACCTTTTGTTCGTTATGTTGTGCAATGACGAAAATGTGTATAAAAGGAGCGATCCACTTTTGCAATTCGAAGCAGACTCTCTGAACCTACACTCTGTTGTACTTCTAGCGATTTCTGTGTCCCTGTAGTAAATAAACGCTGATCTTTGACGCCGAAGGAAGTGTCCCGTGTCTCTGTAATTTGTACGCCGGAACAGGTATCCCCACGAAGGTTTCAGGTGTTGTGCCCTGGCACCGCTGGGCCTTAAATTAGCCCAGTCCTTTCAATTGGCGCCCCGCGTGGGGCTCGACATCATGTGGTACCGGTCCAAAGCCTGACGATCGTGAGGAACTTCGTGTGAAATCTCCGAGGGAAGGTGCACCACGCTTCAT